>NC_052615.1:36191456-36504207 GCF_016545825.1 Eucalyptus grandis
AATGTTTGGTGTTTTGGAAGGACTGGGTTCTGAGTATGAAAATTTTCGAACTACTATATATTGCCTGAAACCTCAACCAGAATATGATGAGGTAATAGCACAATTAGAAAGATTTGAAACAAGATTGCAGAACTATTCCAGGAACCAATATAACCCCAATCTAGCTTATTTTGGACAAAGACAATCTGAAATACAGCAAAAAGGAAACACTGACAGAGAATATATCCCTCAGAACTCTGGTTTTGCAGTTCAAAGAAGCAATTACAAAGGGGGACGTAACTATGGTCGATGACGTGCTACTAATGGTAGAGGTCGTGGTTATGGATATTCTGAAGGAAGTTAGAACTACAGAATAAACACCTTGATTCAGGATTAAGGGGATCAGCAGCTTAGACAAAAAATGACTTCCCTGGATCTAGTCAGGGGTTTCGACCATATGCAAGTTACTCACAGAGGTATCAGGACATCAAAACTTATCCATCTTCGACTCTAACCTTCAATAAACATTTGCAGGATGAGAAAATAACGGGAAGTGCTCGACTGGAGTGCCAAATTTGTAAACGTCCAGGACATGATGCACTTCGTTGCTGGTATTGATTTGATAACTCATATCAAGCTGAAGATATTCCAATAGCATTGGTAGCGATGCATCTCGAGGATCCAAAAGGAAATGAGTGGTATCCAAATACTGGTGCTACAGCTCACATTAGTGCAAATCCTAGTATTCTTCATACACTCTCTAAATATAGTGGAATTGATACTGTTATGATAGGAAATGGGTCATGTCTGCCTATTACTTACATTGGTGATACTCTGTTAAATACTAAGGACAACTCATTACCTCTTAATGATGTACTGATTGTTCTAGAAATAAAGAAGAATCTTCTCTCAGTTTCTAAACTAATAGATGACTATCCTTGTTCATTTATCTTTGATAAAACTAGTGTCTATGTAAAGGACAATCACACCAATACAACAATGAAGCTCGGAAGGAAAATTAGAGGACTTTACCGAGTGGACTCACAAACGACAGAAGCATTCTTCACTCAAAGACACAAAGCTGTAGCAGAAGATGTGTGGCACCAGAGATTGGCTCACACAAACTCGAAAATAGTAAAGCATCTACAGAATCAGAAGTTGATTTACTGTAATGCAACAACACAGACTATATGTAGAAGCTGTCAAATAGCAAAGAGTACAGCTTTACCTTTTTCTTTATCAGACACTACATCCAATGTTCCTTTAGAAAAGATACACTGCGACATTTGGGGTCCCTCACCAGTTAGTTCTTTTCAGAAATTTAAGTACTATGTCATCTTTGTAGACAATTTTTCCCGCTATAGCTGGTTGTATCCAATGAAGCTAAAGTCAAAATTCTATGATATCTTTGTTGAGTTTCAGAAACTAGTCAAGAGGCAATTCAATCATAGAATCAAAATTTTTCATTGTGATGGAGGAGGAGAGTTCATAAGCAACAGATTTCAGAATCATTTAAGGAATTGTGGCATAAAACAGTTCATGTCTTGCCCACATACACCAGAATAGAATGGAATCTCAAAAAGGAAACATCGTCATATAGTTGAATTGGGTTTAGCTATGTTGTATCACTCTAAAGTTCTATTGAAATTTTGGGTAGATGCCTTCATGACAGCTAACTATATTGTGAATATTCTTCCTACACCAAAGTTACAACTAGACTCACCTTACAGCAAAATTCATCATCATCAGCCAAGCTACGAACATCTAAGGGTCTTTGGATGTGCATGTTATCCTTGTCTTAGACCATATACACAACATAAATTCGATCCCAAATCTCTAACCTGTGTCTTCCTGGAATACAGTGAACGCCATAAAGGGTATCGATGCCTTGTTCCTACTGATGGTTGTATATATATCAATAGACATGTTGTGTTTGATGAGAATTTCTTTCCATTCACAAAGAAATTGACAACTAACTATGAACAGTATACTACTCTGTACAAACAATGGGTAAAAGAAGTTAAACTTCTCGATTCTCCAAGTGTAGCACCTGTAAACAATGGCTTCATTGACCATACAGTAAATTTCCAGTATACTCCTACTTTGGAAGATGATCACATTGATACATCATACATTGTAGGTATGCCACAAATTTCATCTTTCACACAAATGCAATCCGATTTAGTTGCTGAAGAACAATCAAGTCTTACTTCCACAAGTGTCACACCAACCGACATTGTCATTGATCAAGGCCCACACAATTCTATATCTAATCCTCAAGGTACTACTGCTATTCATCATATGCAGACTTGACTAAAATCTGGTATTATAAAACCAAATCCTAAGTATGCATGTTTGGCTGAATATAAAGTGCCTCTGGAACCATGATCAGTTAAATTAGCCTTAGCTGATGAAGGGTGGTACAGAGCAATGCAAGAAGAAATGAATGCTCTGTATGAAAATCAGACCTGGATACTAGTTCCCAGAACTAACTAGATGAATGTTATAGGCTGTAAATGGGTGTTTAAAACCAAATTAGCACCTGATGGTAATCTTGACAGATTAAAAGCTCAGTTAGTTGCCAAAGGGTTTCATCAAGAAGAGGGAGTTGACTTTACTGAAACATTCAATCCTATTGTTAAACATGCTACCATTCGTATAGTACTTTCTCTGGCTATGATGAAAAATTGGCCAATACATCAACTTGATGTTAAAAACGCTTTCCTACATGGAGTCTTAAATGAGACAATGTATATGGAGCAGCCACCTAGGTTTATACATCCTCAAAAATCTCAATGTGTTTGTCTTCTCAAGAGGTCTTTATATGGTTTTCGTTAAGCACCACGTGCCTGGTTTGATAAACTTAGTAATTTTCTTCTTGAAAATGGCTTCTTCTGTAGTACTGGTGACCCATCTCTCTGTGTTCTTCATCTTGGTTGAATCTGATCTTGTTATTACTCTATGTAAACGGCATAATTTTGACTGGCAGTTCGGCTCAGCTTCTAGCTACATTGATCAAGAAACTGAGCCTTCAATTCCACATGAAAGATCTCAGGTATCTTCATTATTTTTTAGGAATTGAAGCCAAATGTACTTCTTAAGATCTATTTCTTTGTTAAACCAAGTATGCCATTGATCTACTTAACAGAGCTCACATGACAGAATGCAAACCTGTCTCAACTCCTTTGCCACTTAGATCAATTGTTATGACAAATGATGATACTCTGTTTGCTGATCCACTTGAGTATAGAAGTATAGTAGGCGGTCTTCAATATTTGATGATCACCCGACCTGATCTTGCCTATGCAACTAATCTGCCAT
Source organism: Eucalyptus grandis (assembly GCF_016545825.1). Classification (NCBI taxonomy): domain Eukaryota; kingdom Viridiplantae; phylum Streptophyta; class Magnoliopsida; order Myrtales; family Myrtaceae; genus Eucalyptus; species Eucalyptus grandis. Next base: position 36,194,757 of record NC_052615.1, read on the forward strand.
GCCAAAAAATGCAGCATCCAACAATTGCAGACTTTCATAAATTGAAAAGAGTACTTCGGTATGTTAAAGGAACAGCACATCTAGGAATCTTCCTCCATTCTAACAGTTCTACAGCCCTCTACGAATACTTAGATGCCGATTGGGCTGGATGTGCTGACACTAGACGTTCTACTACTGGTTTTTGCACTTATCTTGGCTCTAATCTTCTCTCTTGGTTAACCAAGAAACAACCTACTATATCACGCTCTTCCACAGAAGCTGAATATCGAGCACTTGTGTCAACTACTGCTAATCTTACTTGGGATTAGCTTTGTCCTACGAGATATTGGTATATCTCTCATATCACCCACACTCTTGTTCTGTGATAACAAATTTGCTATTTCTCTTATAGCTAATCCCATCCTATATGCTCGCACTAAGCATATCGAAGTTGATTTTCACTTTGTTCGTGAAAAAGTATCCTCAGGTTCTATAAATGTTCGATATATTCCAAGTCATCTTCAGCTTGCTGACATCTTTACTACGTCCTTATCATGTTGTGCTCACTCTACTATTAGAACCAAATTGGGTATGGGATTCTTAACCCTTCCCAATTTGAGGGGGGTGTTAAGGAAATAAGAACAACTTAGCCAACGCAGAGTGACTACTCTGCTGTCACAACTTCAACAAAGGAAGATAATGAAAGTGAAAGGCCTGCAGCTATTGTAAAGATCAAAGGAAGTATAGCACAAAGCGCAAGGGTCGTCGACCATGACCGAGGGATGTTCCAGTAACTAAAAGTCGCAAGGGTGCAAGTTATCCATCACAAACGAAATCAAGCTCACAAAGTTACCTTTTCTGTTTTCTACGTATGAAAATCAAGAGTCACGAAATTTTTCAACTGAAAGGACCACAGGAAAGTTCTTTACTGGTCAAGTCACTGAATTAGGAATATGGGTCGGCCTCCATCTCATGAGCCTCCGCGCCATAAGGAGAGAAACCAATAATGGCAAAGATGTCAAGGAAGGTCATCGATGGAGGCCCAAGGAACAAATTTTCCAACTAATATATATTTGGTTCAAAACAACCAGGCTTTCCTTATTTTCCTATTTCCTGTTTTCACGTAATTTCGACTCTGCGTTTACCATTTTTACAGCGGATGTTGGGGGTAGAGACCGAGCGCGAAGCCTGGGTTCAAGCCCAAATAAGTGAGTTTCGATATCGACGTATTCAACTTTCTCCTCTTTGAATTGATCGATATAACTAGTCGTTGGCCCCCTGCATTTTACATGAGCATTTTATGACGGAGAACGTGGAAACATTCTTCACAGGGGAAAGATAGCTTTATACGTCTACACACGCCTGGATTCACAAAGATGAAAAGGTACGTTGCAGATTGAGTAAAATTAACTCTGTTGTTCCACAATTTCACTAGACCATCTCTTCATTCACAAGCCAACTTTTATTACTGTTCTGATGTTTCGAGGGAGGAGATTGTGGGGCAGCAAATGCACTCATGTTGGTCTATAATATCGACATTTGCGAAAAAGTGCATACCCAGATTCTCTCTCACAAACCGTGCCGGGACAGTAACTTCACAAATATTTTGGCTTGTCAAATGTACTAAGCCACGGCGATCCTTTAATTTGATCAATTATTCATAGATGGGGACCTGGCAGGTGTTGTGGATATGGCTATTTGAGCCAGGAGTGCAGCCAAAACTTACTGTAACTGCACGGCCAACTTGCAGAACTCCAGAGGGGGAACGTTAACAGGAAGCAAATGCTAAGTCGACATCCTCTCTCTTGTCAAGGAAGCTGCTTCGCTTGCTGGAAGATACCTCCACAACCCCTGAATCTCTGTCCCCGTTCAATGCATATATCAACTTGGATCCCTTCACCTCACTTCATTTTCACCCCTTTCTTCTTTAATTGTTTTTTTGCCTTCCTGCCGTCTGTCTCTGTTCTCGTTCTGTCGCAACAAATGGGAAAAAGAAAAGAGAGTCTAGTAAGGTGCCTTCGTTTTCCTTTCCTGTAGAATTGGAAGATTAATGGAAATTGACAATGGACTTCAAATATAATTGCAGAAACAAGAACATAAATTGGCCACAGAGTTCAAGACCCAAGATCTGTGTCGCCAAACGATGCGAATCGAACATACTACTCTATACTTTGATTTTACCATAAGGGCAACCAAAAAAGACATTTGAATCGTTGATAAACAGCTTTTTGGCATCTAGTCAGCAACAGTCATAGCTATCAAAATACGTTTTCTCTGGAACAAAAGAATTTTGAACGGAAATCCTGAGCTCCATATATGCGTCCTCTATAACTAATGTCAGGATGTTCAATCTTCGGCATTAGGAATCACACAATTATGGTCAATATTTTCCTCAAGTTCATAAGGAAATTGCTTGTCAAGTCTTAATCCTTTAACAAATCAGGAGTTGGATGGATATAATTCCAAAGTCTCAAGCTGCCTGAATTGTCAAGAACAATAACTATACATTGCAACCTTCATAAACTGCATCAATTCAATTAGCTGAAAAACTATCCCTAACATTAACAGCTCCTGCAAATTGGCACCATATGATGAGATCAATTTGTTATCCACATAATCGATTACTATTGACACCAAAATTCTCAGAAAGCAAGGGCAACATCATCCAGCTCTGCCTCATTCCAGTGCCAAAACAAACAAACGGTCCATTTACAGTCACTTCATTATTAGTCTCACATCAGCTCTACATATGGTTCTCTTTGGTTTACATGTCCCAGATTAAAAGGACATGTCTCTTTCATCGTACATACCAAGGTCAGAATTTTTAATTTTCATGCATAATCAATCAAATTGATTTTCCCCTTTTTTTTCCTTTTGTTTGTGATTTTTATCTTTAGTTTCTTAGTGTTGCCAAAATTAGGTGTCAACAATTAGAAACAGAACCATGGCTCGATACCATTGAATGAACCTAGATTTAGAACCAGGAAGGACAAAGTTAGTTTCCTACAAGTATGTCTTCCCACGGTAGGCAAACCTCTCTGTTCAAGCCCTTCAAAGACAGCCTTTTAGCAAGAAACCACTCTGCCCCTCAGTTCACATCCTAGAGACACTCATATAGAATTAGGATGATTCATTTTGTTCAATTTTGGTACTTAAGTGTCACTTTTCAAAATTTTGACACTTAAGTATCCCTCCGTGCCAAGTTTTGGCACTTAGGTATATTTTGTTCATTATTTGTCTTATCTTTTTAGGATTAACATGTTTTATGTGGTTGCAAAATCGATGCTATCCAAATCCTAACCAACTTATTTTTATAAGATATCATGTATTGCATAAGAGTTGTTTTGTAGGTAAAAAAGTTCTCAAATCTACAAGAAAATTTTGTCACCATTAAAAATGGAGAGATTATTTGAGAAAACTCTATAATCTGTTTTGACGTTGACAAAATATTTTCAAAGTCTCGACTTTAGCGTCAAAGTCAAGACCGTCAGACTTTAAGTTCAAAGTCTACCTACACTGACAGATTCCAGACTGAAGAATAAAGACTTATCCAGATACGAAATTATATTTATTTCTTTAAGGATTTGATTCGTATGATTTGTGAATGACCTTATGGCTGGATTTAGCATCTATATTATTGATTATCCTTATTGGAATCAATTCCGATAATCAAATCTTTTGGAAGACGAGTAAACTTGGAAGGTTCTACTTATGGAAACCAAGATCCTGATTGTATGTGTGAAAAGGATTGACGAGCTTTCATCACAAATCTTCAAATGCTCGAGATCTCCTTGATTGATTTTGTCCAACAGGTAGATTGGAAGAATTCCTTTGAAAAGTGCCAACGGTCATGAAGGCATGAAAGAGTATTCAAGGCGGACTCTCTAGTTGTTCGAAAGAGTGTGAAAAAAAAATTTCAAAGTCTGAAACTTCCTAGTTCCTTATTATTTCATTCACTAAGCTCAAAGTTGTATATAAAAGAGAGAAACTCTTAGTGAGACTTTGTGAGAGACCAATAGAGACTCTTCACTGTGAAGTCAAGATTGCAAGCTATAAAATTTCTTTTGTTTCTTAGTGGAATCCAACCAATAGGCTGTTAGTGCGGGAGAGTGGACTTAGTGCGGGAGAGTAGACATAGGCTTGATCTAAGCCGAACCACTATAAATCTTGCGTTCTTATTTTCTTCCATCAACTCCTTTATTTTGATTTGTAAACTCTATTTAACTGGTCCTCCTTTATTTTGTTTGAAGTTTTATCTAATTGCTAAAGTCTGAATTCGTCTGTGATTTTCGAAAGACAAATTATTTATACTAAACTTTGTAAAATTTTTGTTTATGCCTATTCACCTCCCTCTATGTGTTCATATTAGCCCTTTCAGATCTATTATACATAGATGGTGACTTGGCAGGTGCAGTGCAGATGACTATTTGAGGCAGGAGTGCAGCCAAAACTTACTGAACTGCATGGCCAACTTGGAGCGCATTCGGTAACGATTCTGTTTTTAGGAATAAATTCTGATCGAAATTATTCTTTTTTATTCTATTACCGGGAACATATTATGAGCAAAAGAACACGTTCGGTAATTGTACAAAATTTCTGATTTTAGAATAAAAAAATGTCGCGACCTAATTTTTGGGTGACCCACCTAAAACTAGGTTAATGGACTAAGTTTTTACACTTAGCTCGGGTTCTCCCAAGCCCATACTAATTTGCGACTTAAGGTTCAAGTTTTTTTAACATGCAAAAGATTATTATTTAGGAGTCGCCACTAATAGGTTTGGGGTAGGTCGATTAGACACCTAAGTAAAATAAATAGAGATTTATTTTACTCCTACGAACAGGAGAGGGTATGGGGACTTGGTTACACTAGATTTCTCTAATGCCCTTCCGATACCATTTCTTTTTAATTTTTCAAAATATTTTTGCAAGCAGCTAATTTATTTTAATCTAAATTACTATAATGCAAATGTGGTGACCACACGGGTGCTCATCCATTATTAAAACATTCAAATAAAAATAATAAATAAATTGCATAACACAAAGCAAGCAATCACTTTTTTTGGATTTTCTTAAAAATTAGAATTCTTTTATAAAAAATGCATTTTTAAACTAAATGACTTAATCCTATTAATATGCAAATTCTAATTAAATTGGCATATTATGCAAACTAGTTATTATGCACCTCATGACCTAATTTCACTAATGAACAATTTTGATTAAATGATCATATTATGCAAACTAGTTAACATGCGCCTAGTATTTTTGTAATTTTTTATTGGAATTCAGAATTTATGAAAACCATAATTAATCTATCTAAAAAAGGATAATTTTCTAATTTATTCTAGGGATTAATTTGACCTAAACCCTATCCTATCTTAGAAAACTATAGAAAACTATTTTTTTAGAAAATGAGATCGTTGAAATGTGCAAAGATTGTCTTGAATCAATCCTAATTTATTCCTAAAAATGCAATCCTAAAAATGTAATCCTAAGAAAATTCCAATTTACTAAACCTACATGTTTGATTTACTAAATCTATATGCTCATGCAGAATTTTGATTTTTTTTATTTTCTAATTTTGAGTTTTTTTAAAAGATAAGTAATTATTAAATAAATATTAAATCTAAGCTATCAACAAAATAAATAATTAAAATAATCGAAAAAATAACATATTATCTAACAGGTCAAATTAAATATTATCTTAACCTAATTATTATGAAAAATGGATCAAAATAATTAAAAATTTGATCCGTAAAACTTTGGATCAAATTTTTACGGATCAAATTAATAATTATAATGATTTAATAATTAAAATTCTACCAAAAAGCCCAAAAATTAATATAATTAAAAAAAAATCCGATGTCTCTCGAATTAAATTAATAATTATAATAATTTCGGACAAAATCCCTATGGATAATGTCTAAAGAATACAAATAATTAACATTAATATACCATGTTCTAACTTAAACAATAATAACAAAATTTAAAATGAATAAATAAATGACAATAAAAATAATAAAAATAAACTACCTAGGTGAAATTTTAAAAAAAAAAAGAGGAGCGGCGGCGCAGTGGCGTCGAGCTCCGGCGCAGGGGACGGCGGGCAAGGGCGGAGCAGCAATGGCGAGTCGCGGGCCGGCGCGGACGTGTTGGGCGGAGCGGCGGCTTTGCGAGGGGTTGGTGATGCCGAGGGCTCACCGGTGCGGCACGGCGATAATGGCGCGGCGGTGGTGCGGGTTGCTGCGGGTCATAGGTTGCTGCGCGGCGACGCTCGCGGGTGCTGGTGCGCGGAGGGAGCGGGGCGCGGCGATGAACTCAAACTATCGGCGAAGGGAGAGCAACGAACAGGTGAGCTACTTCGGGGTAGGCGTTCGTGAGTCACTAGCAGAGGCGGGAGCAGCAGATCTGGACAAAGACGGGGCCAGCGGCGCCGAGGGTTGAGGCGCGGTGCTACACATCGAGGGGCAGAGCCGGCGGGATGACAATGGCGGAGGGGCAAGCCGCGGGTTGAGCGGGCGCTTCGCAGGCGAAGGGGAAGCTCCGGTGGCAATGGGCGGCGGGCGTTCCGGCGTCGGGTTGCAGGCGGGGCCGCAGCCGTGAAGCTGCAGACGTCAGCTCGGTGCAACGATGGGCAGGGGCGTCGGCTAGGGCGCGGGTTGTTGCAGGTGGAGAACGGCGTGCGGCTTCGTGGAGAAGGAACCCACGAAGAAGAAGCACAGTGCACGTCTTTTTCTTTTTTTCTTTTTTGTTTTTCACTCTCTCACCTCACGTCACTCAGGCCTCTCTCTGTCGCTGCACTCCCTGCCTTCACGTCTTTTCTCAGCTTTCTCTCTTTTCTTTTTTTGACTTTTTGACTTTTCCCTTCTCCGAAGCGTTTTTGTTTTTTTTTTTTTCTTTTGTATTGCTCCTTCCCTAAGAACTAGGGGGAGGTGTAAAATACCTGGAAACCGACCGCCCTGGAGCAGGGCCAAACCGCCTGAAACCGGCGGTTGCGAGATAACTCGGTCTATTCCCGGTTGCCCAATTTATGAAAATCGATGGGTACCGGTCCGGTTCCCTGCCCATGGGCGGATCCACCCGCCCGCCCACCCTGAGCCGGACCGGAACCTTTTTAATATTAAAAAAAAATTACTAAAAGAAACCCTAGATCTCACTCACTCCCTTCGTCTTCGGCTCCTAATCCTATTACCATTTCGTTGCGTTGAGTGGGATTGAATCAGCATCGATTCCTTCCAGCATTGCCCACTCGGCTGCGCATACTTCAATCAAATCAATTTCCCCCATTTTCATTTTTCTTTTTATTTGTTCGACCAATGCCCGTGGATGGAAAGCCATACTTCTAGTGAAAAATCATATTATATTTTATTATATTTTCAATTTCAAAATAATTCCTTTCATGCGCCGTAATAAAAATATTAACTAATCAATTTTTTATTTGAACAGAATCGTTTAGCAACCAATACGGCCACCACAAGATCCACGCGAGAACGATCGTGGCTTCCACCGTATGTCTAGAGAATCCCGACTCGAGAACCCTTTCGCAGGTCAAGAGAGCCATCGCGCAAAGGAATCTTTAACGAGTAGAAAGGGGCAGGCTTCTTCCTTTCGAGCAACCACTCGGAGCATATAGGCACACGGGCAAAGGGAGAAAATGCGTCAGCTGCTGCAATGGTCAATGGTGTAGCATGTAGTAGAACGTCTGTGAAAAGGGTACCACAAAGAATGCTGCGTTCTAAAAGAAAGAGCTTCCTAAAACCTAACTTAACAGTTCTCTATCACCACAGGGTAGACTTAACTCGATTGAGAATCATTCCAGGAATAAACCACCAACAACACCCACCCCTCCCCAACTCTTCACTCATGTGATGTCTAAAGCCTATGCACCAATTCCGGTATTCAACAAGGTATTGATCTCTCCGATGATGTTGACCGGTCTTCCGTCGAACATGGATGAAAGTGTGGTCTCGCAAAGCTTCTTGAGCTCCCTGGTTTTCCGAAGAGCAGCTTCCTGTAGCCAACACCAAAACCACACAGAATTACTGGAAAAATCTAATTTTGAGAAAACAAGAGGTTTTGAACGGAGGTCAGAGCTGTCTTCATATATATATATATATAGAGGATACATTAGATCTCTGCTCTTGAGACAATTTAGGACATGCGGCAAAGGAGCTATCAAGAAAAGGAACTTACTTGCTTTGGCCAGGATGAAGATAACGAGTTCTGCAGCTCCATGTGTCTAGCAGCAACGTCCTTTAACCCCTCTTTCAACTTAACTTCATGGTGCTTTTTTTCCTCAAGCGAACTCACCAATCTGTCCAGAAATCTACAATTCGGAGAAACAGAGTTATTAAAGTATGTTCCCCTTGAAATATAGGAAATAGAAAGTAGACTGGCAACTCTCCAACTTCCTATAGTAAAAGTGATGAACTTCATACACTTTGAAAAACTGAATAGAAATTGCAATGAAGAGACCATCAATCTGAAAGAATATCTGAAAGCACCTTTTGGAGTTCAATATCATGATTAAGTCTCGAGTTTTCCTGTTTGTCAACAGAGAAATGGCCAGTGAAACGTCTGAAACCATTGTCTCGATGGCATCAACCACAAACTGCTGTAGAACAAAGGGAGCAACTGACTGGACTTGATGCTGCAAAGATAATGTCTCTCGATTCCTCAACTCTGCTAATCGCTGATGGAGAAAGGCTTTGATCTGATGAGAGTACCAAATTAGGCAAGAACAAGAGATGTTGTCCAAAACAATGTCAGTACAATCTTTGCAAGACACAATAAATCAGGGAGGTGACCATGAGATGAACCATAAATTGGGAAAGGACAATTGAACGACGTAACAAACTACACACTACCTCATTGAGATCATCGAGAATCTTATTTCTATACTCAGTATCTAGAAGCTGGCTTCAACCTTCCTTTGTTTCTGCAGCTTGTGCAATAGTTGGTGAATTAACTGCACCTACATTGGGCAAGCTAACATCATCAATGACATCAACTTGAGGTGTTTCAACACTAACATCCCAAGATATCTCTGACACCGATGCGTCCTGTCCAGCATTGCTCAGTTGATTTTGATTAGGCTCGACAGTTTCGTTGACCTCACTTGCTGTGACAATTTCATAAGTACCAAAGCCATTACCGCCATCATCAGTTTCTTCCACAGTCCCAATATCCCAATCAATTGTAGCATTGTCTACCGAGATATCCCAGTCAATATTATCTGCAGCAGCATCCACATCACCTCCTATCTCATTGAAGCCTGATTGAGTATTTGCAGAGTCTGTGATATCAGAGACAGCAGAAACATTCAAAGATGGTGGATTTTCACGAATGTCTATCAAGTTTGGTACAACACTCTTAGGACATATCTGCAAACATGTTTCAAGAAATTAATCTTTATAATCAGACCAAAAACCAATAAATGGATCTTCAATGATTTCTAATTTACTGCCTTACATCCTTCTCTGTGTGAGCATCTTTCACAAAATTTGAGTAATACTCAATAGCTTGAGACACCGAGTCGCTGTTGATCACTTCCAGAATTCTGCTAAATGTGCTCGGAAGTGATTTTGCAGTTTCCAAAAGTTCAAACCTCACATTTGTTCCCTGAAAAGCATACATGGATGCCCTTTAATCCTATCTAAAGGAAAGGTTGCTATTCTTTAGCTTGGTAGAAGCACAAACCCAATATCTTAATAGACTAGATTCAAAAGTTGAACCTGCAAACCAAGCTCTTGACAAGCCTCCACATATTTAGCTGCTGACAGAGCTGCACTTCTTTTGATATCAACTTCTCTACGCTCTAGCTCTGCTAGTTGCTGCTGAATCTTCTGAACTTGTTTCCTCTGATAGGGGCTTCACATCGTATTACTTATCAATGATATGATGATGCCTATCACAGAAAAACATATTGCAATGTACTCTACACATCCTATCCTCTCAGAAAATCATATTAAGAAATAGACTTACATTTCATAATTGACATTTTGGATCATTATCTGAGCAGCTTCGCCTAAAAATATATGATCTTTCTCGAAAGAACGAACAATTGTCTCCCAAGCACCCTGCCAAAATTATAAATCCAATGCGAGAATTATCCTTTAGATCACAGAAGAGTGCGTGTGAGTGTGAGAGAGAGAGAAAGAGGTCTTACAGCGGCACCTGATAGCCAGCCACAGAATCAAGCACTATTTGGATGGTTACCAAACACTGCCTTGAAGAACTACAGAGGGCGAACGTTTACAGGAATCAAATGCTAAGTCTAGGATGTTGTCGACATCCTCTCTCTTGTCATGGAAGCTCCAAATGCTTGCCGGAAGATACCTACACAAGCCCTGAATCTCTGTCCTTGTTCAGTGCACATATCAACTTGGATCCCTTCACCTCACTTCATGATCACCTATTTCTTCCGTAACTTTTTTTTCCTTCCTGCTGTTTGTCTGTCTGTTCTCGCCCTGTTGCAACAAAAAGCAAAAAGAAAAGAGAATATTGTAAGGTGCCTTTGTTTTCCTTTCCTGTAGAATTGGAAGATTAATGGAAATTGACAATGGACTTCAAATATAATTGCAGAAACAAGAACATAAAGTGGGCACAAAATTCAACATCCAAGACCTGCGTACTGTTTAGAACGCCAGACAATGCGAATCATACATACTACTCTATACTTCTATCCTTAATTAGCTCTAACAATATTGTGATCAGGGGGAAAGAACTTGATTTTACCGTAGGGCAACCAAAAAAGGCATTTGAAAATATGTTTTCTCTGGAACAAAAGAATTTCGAACGGAAATCCCGAGACTCCGCATATGTGTCCTCTGTTTTTAATATCAGGAGGTTCAATCTTTCAGCATTAGAAATCACATAAATCATGGTTGATATTTTCCTCAAGTTCATAAGGAAATTGCTTGTCAAGCGTTAATCCTTCAACAAATCAGGAGTTGGATAGATACAATTCAAGAGTCTCAGGCTGCCTGAACAGTCGAGAACAATAATTATGAATTGCAACCTGCAAAAACTGCATCAATTCAAATCGCTGCTTCAAAAGCTGAAAAACTATCCCTAAGAAGGGCATTAACAACTCCTGCAAGTTGGTGCAACATCATGAGATCAATTTGTTATCCACAGAATCAATTACCATCAAATCTTTCAGGGTAGTCCTGACCAAAATTCTCACAAAGCAAGAACAACGTCATCCAGCTCTGCCTTCATTCCAGTGCCAAAACAAACAAACAGTCCATTTACAGTCACTTCATTCTTAATCTCACATCAGAACTACCTCCCCATATGGTTCTCTTTGGTTTAAGTGTCCCAGATTAAAAAGACATGTTTCTTTCATCGTACATAGCAAGCTATAGTATATCTTGCTATTTTGAAGGTCCAGAATTAGCATTGGCAGAACAATCACATTGCACAGCGTAAAAAATTTGTAATGCTTGAATGAGTAAAACATAAAATCTGAAGCTGATTTTTCCAGAAGGGATGAATTTGATTCAGCCCTCGGTCAAATTTGACACGTAAATCTCATCAAGAATCCAAAATGGCCCGGTAATCTTGAGAAGATAAGATAGCAGTGTATCAAAAACGTGTTAATAACTAACCGTGAAAAGAATTCTTAAGGGATTGAGATAACTGAAGTTAAGGGGTTTCCTTGAAGACTACAATATGGCTTATTTGAGGCAAACTGTTCTTCCATTTGAGCATCCTCATGGATAAAATGTAATCGAAAATATCTGCGTAGGCAAATAAACAGAACCAAATGGCTGTCAAGGGAGGAAGCAAATCATTCTTCAAACTCGGTACTTCGAGAAAAATACAACTCGGATTTCCTAGTGATAGTCATTGATAGGTTGTCTTGGATCAGCAATCTTACTTGATGGCTATGACATGTAATGTCCTTGAAAGGCATTCCGATGACTTTTTGGCGTCATCCAAACAGTGATTTTTCCGAAGCATTATGCCATCCTCATCCATTAGCTTCCCCTGGTGCTTGAATCACGCAAGAGAAGGAAAACAATACGTTGTCATGGAAAACGATCAAATTCGACCTAATTATGTCATGCAAAGGGAAAGGAGACAAAAGGGAAAATAATCCTGATTAAATATCAAACCTCCTCCTTCGTACGTCGCTAATATCAAATCATTAATACATTAACTATAAACATTTTTAGTTGGGAAAATCTAAATAAATTTGTAACTTACTGATTTTATTGACATATTTGTAATTCTATCGCAGTGCATGCTTTTATAATTTAAAAAATAAAAATAAAAATTGCTCACCAATTAAATTATGGGTGTGTTGGTAAAATCATTTTTTAGTTGGTGTTTTACTAACCACACCTGTATCATGATGTTCGCGGAAGAGATGGCTAAAAACAATCGTAGCCGGAGTCCTCGACTTGATCTTCTCCAGCGGGTGCTTCAGCCTCGCTCGAAACCCCTTCCCCCATCCTCGATGAAGAGCCTTCCGTCGCCGGAGACGATTCCAGCAATGACTCAACCGAGAGAGGAACTTCACGGTGTCACTCACCGTACCTCTTGGAGACAGCCCATGTAAAGGGGGCTTCACCAGATTCAAGTACTGTGTGCAATTCGTCCTTCAAAAGCCCCTTTGAACAAGAATCGTGGATGAACAAGCTCTCAGCAATTTTCACCACACAAAAAGACTCACGGTTTGTTCCTTCTTGTTGTGCTTCTTCGAAGCATTTGGCTGAACTCATCTGGATTTGACCGCGAAGAATGACGTCGCTGCGCGTGCTGTTTTCAAACTCGATCTCCTCCGCTTTCTCAAATTTGACGTTACGGGTGGCACGCTCCTGGACTTGGACCTCCTGGACATCAAGACTCCAAGTTTGGCAGATGATTTTGAAAAGTGAGATTGGAGACTGAGGCCGTAAAGTGTTGAGAGATGGAGACAACGATAATGAATCGTTCCGTACAATGTGGCCAAATACCTCTAACCTGTCCTGTAAGTTGCATCGCTGAATGCCTTTAAGAGTTTGGACGGCTCGATTCCTGGAACACTGCGATCCCTGATTTCTTCAGACCTGACATCTCTCTATCGTCACTCCCTGAACATCAGGGAGGTTCAAGCGTTCGTCGACGCCCACATATCGCAGGCTATCAAAGCACGAGAGGTCCAGTGCTATGTCAATCGATGGGCACCCCGAGATATCTAATTTTTTCAACTTTTTCAATCTCTCGATGCCTTTAATTTCGAGTAGATTGTGGCATCGACAAAGCACTAATTCCTCAAGACGTGTTAACTGCGAAACGTCCAGCCTTGCAAGGGACTGGCAGTTCTGTATATTTAGCTGTTCCAAGTTTTTCAATTTTTCGAGGCCTGAAACTTGATCATCATTAAATATTGGACCATTTGACAGCAAAAGCAACCATGTCAAAGATTGTAGATGTTCAATGCCGTCAAGGTTGGACAACTTCGAGCATTGAGCTATAGTAAGTCTTGCTAAGGATTTTAATCCCTCTAGACCCTTAATCTCCATCAGCTCTCCGCACGAGTTAAGAAGAAATTTTGACAAGAATTCCAAACTTGACAAATTCGGTAACTCTTTCAAATTACTACAACGGATGATAGCAAGTTCCAGTAGTCCTGAGGGAAGCTCCGGCATGAATTCCAACAACGGGCAACCCCTAACAGTGAGCGCTTTTAGGTGGATTAAATGAGAAAGTCGAGGAAGTGTGCAATACTGACCAGTGACTTTCAAAACTGTTAAAGAGGCAGGAAGCTCTGGCAGCGATTGAAGCATCTTGCAATTGTCTAATTCAAGTTTCTCCAGACAAGAAAACTTATCGAATGTGCCATGGAAACCAAAAACACCTGTCAAATTTAATCGAAGGATCTTCAATGAAAACAACCCAACTATATGAATTTCCCCTCTCAGACTCTTGCAACCTGTGGCATCTAATTCTTCAAGGTTGCCTAACTTGCCCATTTCTTGGGGTAGCTCTTGGAGTTCATCACATCCCTGCAAGTCCAAAAAAATGAGGCCCTTGGCTGCTCCAATAGAAGGATGAATTTGCTTCAGATTCCTACATGCCTTAAGCTGAAATATCTCTAAATTTGGGAAGGCTGATAGATCGGGAGTAACATTTAAACAATTGCAACCTCTAAGATCTAGAACTTTCAAATGCTTTAACATCTGCAAAACAAAATGATTGATAAATTTTCATTAAGAATAAGTTATTAGAAACAAAAGTCAAAAGAAGATGATCTCATTCTAACCTTAAGATGACTCCAACCTTCCCAACGCTCTGAAATGTCACTTCTTGATAAATCGAGTATGACTAATTTCTCCAAACAAAAATTGGTGGCAACGAATGCAGGACGTCCCCTCCACATGAGCCATCGTAAATCATAAAGCAAGTTTCTGGAATCTCCAATTAGTTTTGCACCACGCACTGCAAGGAACCTTAAGTTCGGTAATGTCTGAAATTGTTCAGTTGTGAATTCCCTCTTCAATTCCGACGGGAAAAGAAAAAAGTCCTCCTTTGTCCAGTCTTTGTCAAGACAGAGGAGCCGAACACGAACTTTTTGAATTTCCTTCACAAATGTTGCATCAAATCAACTAACAGTGGACAAATATATATCACTTTGCCATCATTCTATAGTGATGATTTTTTTTTTTTTGGTGAAGTCTATAGTGATGATGTTGACGCTTAGGTTAGACCACATTTTTATCACGTGTGATTAACACGATGGCTACATCAATAACAACTTAGAATCAATCAATACTAACTCCAAGTGCACGAGTAACCACTAAGCAGCAGGGATTTATTGTTTTAAACCCAAAGTTTCCTTTTTCTTTTTCTTTTCAACTTAATAGAAAATGTGGGAGAATAATCTCGACTTTCAGGTCTAACAATTCATTCCAATCAAGATAATTCATGTCAAAAGAGAATAGAACAACAATAGAGGTAATAGTTACCTTATGTCTCTCAAGTACTTCCACAGCTTCATCATGCATCCATAACCTACTTCGATTCATAGGCACTTCGTAATCTTCTTGTTGAACAATTTCCCTACCAAGGTCTCTCAGTTGATCATGCATTTGCACCTTTCCATGATCTCCAATTTTTATTAGCGACATAAAACTCAATGTTTCAATTCCCATCCACGGGCCATAACCACATGCATCCCACATATAGGATGCATATCTTAAATCCTCTCCAATAAAGAAACAAGCAATATCCAAAAATATTTGCTTTTCATTATAGTTTAATGCGTTGTAACTTATCATCAGCTTCTCCCGCACTCTCTCATGTGGTACTTTCTGCAACTCCTTTAAGGTTTCTTCCCAAATCTTTCGTTTCCGCCCACATAGAGACGAACCTATAACCTCGAGAGCTAAGGGAAGCCCTCCAGTAGTAGATACAATAGCACGAGAGAGAGAATCGAATTCACTAGGAGGAGAGTCCTTCAGAAAGGCATGTCTGCTAAACAAGATCAAAGATTCATCCTCAGCAATTTCCTTGAGTTCGTACTCATTTTTCACCCCAACTTTTTCAAGAACAAACCTGCTTCTTGTAGTAATGATTATCTTACTTCCCATCGCAAACCAGTCAAATTTCCCGACCAAAGCTGTGATTTGATTGATATCATCCACATCATCTAGAAGAATTAGGACTTTCTTATGTTTAAATCTAGATTCCAAGATCCTGATTCCTCCATCCATATGAAACACTCGATCTTCCTCTTTCATATCAGCTATTAATTGTTGCTGCAAATATGGAATGCTATTGCGTCGCGAGGATTCTCGAATATCTGCAATAAAACTATGATACTGAAATTGGCCAAGGAGGTTATTGTAGACGACCTTTGCTAAAGTTGTCTTACCGATGCCTCCCATTCCATGAATACCGATAATTTGGGTATCATTAGCATTATCATCCAACAATCTCAAAATAGCCTTCACAGCATTTTCAATTCCGACAAGTTGCTCGGGAACAACCAGTAGAAAGGCCTTCTTTAACTCGCTCAAAACTTTTATGACGACCTGTTCCACCAATTTTCCTTCGTGGCTGTTTATAAAGCATTTGAGCTAAAATGCATTAAAAGAACAATCATATTTGTAATATCTCATCATTACAACACTACAACATATAAGATCGGGAAAAAAATCAAGCACGAGTTGAGAAACACACGAATGTATAGCTCTCCTTTACAAGCAAGATCATGTTGCAAAAAAGCAAACAAGGCTTTGATAGAAAATGAAATACCCGTCAGCAGTTTTCGCCGGTTCCCATCCCTTTATGGAACCCACTTCTCGAAGTGCTTCTTTCCATTTCTCAACATCTTCTTTATACTTCCTACTTAAATGGGAGAAAATCTCTCCAAAGCTCCCTTCTTGTTTTCGCACATGGGTCGGTTCAACATGGTAAAATATGGGCAAAACAATGTGCCCGCTTTTGATGCACTCTGTCATCTTAACGAGCTCTTGAAGGCACCATCTACTCGAAGCGTAATTTCGAGAAAGAATCGGGATCGAGATTTTACTATTTTCAATGGCTTGGAAAAGGTTGGGGCCGATCTTCTCACCATGGGAAGCTCATTGTTGTCTCTGAACACGCGGACTCCATGGTCGAGCAGGCTCTTGTAGAGGTGATCTGTGAAGGTCTTGCGAGTATCCTCGCCGCTGAAACTTAAGAACACATCGTAGCTGTTACTTCCTGCCGAAGCGGGGGACGAACTAGACGCGCTGGTATCGTCTGCCTTTCGACGTGTGCTCTTCTTGTTGCTCTTGACAAGATTGGGTCCGAGCACACAAAGAAGAACCGAGGCGACCAACACCGCAAAAGAAAACCCCAGCAGTAGATCACGCATCATTTTTAACACCGCAAAAGACAGCCCAAGCAGTAGATCACGTATTATTTTTACTCCTTCAAATAACTCACGAACCAAGTCGCTCTGTGAATATGAAAGAACAAAATATGCCTACATTCGGGCTGCCCAGCAAGACGAACCAGTTGGCAAATTATTAGAGCACAAGAAGATGACCTCTATGACGAAAAGCACAATTATCGGAGCACACAGGCTCGTACAATTATTACGGCAGACAGAGGCTGCTTTACTGATAACTCTCTTCATCGCTGTCGGTTCCCGACCGTTAATATTTTTGGACTAGCGCGCTGCTTAGCAAAGTGACTTCCAGCTGTTGCTGTTCCGAATGCTTCCGGTCTCGGCCGGAGAATGTGAGGTAGTCTCGAATTGTCCTCTCATCGTGGTCTCTCGCTATTCAAATTGTGACACTTAAACCGAAAAGGCCAAAAAAATGAAAAAAAAAGTCGCGATTAAAAGTGGGGTCCCTTGCTGCTGTCGTCACATTCTCGCCGCTCACCTTCATTTTTTTTTCCTCTTGGCTGTAAAAGCTCATGGTCACGGGGAAGAGGTTCGACCCGGATGAAATGGACGCTCCCCGGTACAGAGTGAATAAGTTATCGACCGCCTTTAGAATTCACCTATATCTTAAGCAAATCGCAACAAACATTTTTCCCAAATTAACGTTTGAACGATTTCGATCTGCACCCAAGAGACAGAACCCCAATTTCATGGCAAAGCCGGCAACCTTACAGTGCCGCTAGGCCCACAGTCGATAACAGTGAACTATTCCAAGCCTTGTATCCCAAATTCAGGGCGAGGGGCAACCAAAAGGTCAAGTTTGGTCTTTTTGTCTTATTTTACTTGATTTTTCTGCTTAAAAATTTAGTTTGGGTCATGTGCAATAATTTTGCAACATCGCTTTAAACCCAAAAAAAGGAAACTCAAAACACATCTTAGAAGTGTCAAAATAGGTTTATAGATCCATTTTTTGACTCATATATTTGGGGGTGTATTATAAATGTGTTGTTAGACATTTAAAGGATTAGGAGAAAATAAGTTTAAAATATTAAAATCCAACCCACGCGGGGTGATGGACCCATTTAAAAATTAAGGATCAAAGCGCTTCTCGGCCATCTCTCTCTCCTCCTCTCGATCTAGGTCGCGTGCATGACACATCACGTCGGAGGGCGTAAAACGGCTGTCATGTTCCACGGAAGATCGAAATAGTTTCGAAATTTGTGGGCCCCACAGTATAAAATATAAAATATATTCGAAAATCACTCATAAAGTCATGTATCCGCGGCTCTTGTCTTCGCTTTCACATTTCAATTTTCTGCTAAAATAGAAATATCATATAATATAAAAAAATTCCGAAAATAAACTTTCGAGTGACCTGTTTTTGAACCCAACAAATGTCCTCAAGGGTTGGCCACATTTCAATAATAAAAATTCTAAAATAACAGATACTCACAAGAAATCATTCAATTCAAATAATTATTGAATACACAACGATAAGTTGAGCTTAATGGATATAATCTATAGTTATGTGGTTCATACCAAACAATCATTAATTAAGGTTCTGTTTGTTTTTAAAAATATTTTTCAGAAAGTCATTCTAGAAAAATATAATAATTATTTTTCAATACTCAATCCAAATCTGAAAATGAAGGGAATAATCCTTAAAAAAAAATTTATTATTTTCAAAGGCTTGCGCTCATGGTTGGTTCACCAATTTGGTGAGTGGTGAGCTCCAATTGGGCAGAGATCAATGAGTGGAAGGGCTAGCCTCGAGCTCATTGGCCTCAAGCCTTGCCAAAGGCTTACGCGCACCGTTGGTTCTGCAATTTGGCAAGCGGTGAGCTTGAGCTTGCCAAAGATCGACGAACGTGAGGGCGAACCTTGAACTCACTGATCTCAAGCCTTGCCAAAGGCTTTCTTTGCGCTCATCGCTGGTCGGCCAATCTGGTGAGCGGTGAGCCTCAGCTCGCCAGAAATCAGGCTCTAGTAAGGTGCAAGGCTTATGTCGATGTGCCTCGCGCTCACCGGCCTGTGGCTGGCGATTGGTTGAAGCGGAAGATGGAAAAAATAAATAAATAAGAAAATGAAAATAATTAAAAAAATCGAATGTTAAAAAAGAAAAGGAAGAGGGGCTAATAGGAGCGCAGACTAGTACAATTAAAGCAGACAGCGGCTCCTTTTACTGGTAAAAGTCTCGGTCGTGGTCGGTTCCAGACCGTAAATATCTTTGGGCTGTAGCGCGTCTGCTTTGCAAAGTGAGTTCCAGCTGTTGATGTTCTGAATTCTTGTAGTCTCGGCCGGAGAAAGGCCTTGAATTGTCATGTCTACGGGGTTTCTCACTATTCGAATTGCGACACTTAAACCGAAAAAGCAAAAAAAAAAAAAAAAAGTTGCGATTAGAAGTGGGGTCCCTTGCTGTTGTCGTTACTCCCTCTCCGCTCACTTTCATTTTTCTACCTCTTAGCTGTAAAGCTCATGCTCATGGTCATCCGGAAGGGGTTCGACCCAGACGAAATGCACACTCCACGGTAAAAAGTAAGTTATCTGACCGCCTTCAGAATTCACCTATATTTTAATCAAACGCAATAGACGTTCTTCCCCAAATGGATGTTTGAACGATTTCGATCCGCACGCATGAGAGTACCTTAATTTCATGGCAAAGCCAGCAACTTTAGGGTGTCACTACGCTAACAGTAAACAACGTTGAACTTTTCCAGCCATGTGTCCCAAATTCAGCTAGAAAGGCGACTGAAAGGTCAAGTTTGGTCTTCTTATCTTATTTTAGCCGATTTTCTTCTTCTTAAAAATTTGGATTGGGTTATGTGCAATAATTTTGCAATACCCACTTTACACCAAAAAAGGAAAACTCAAACACACCTTAAAAATGTCAAAATAGGTTAAAAACTCATTTTTTGACTCATATTTAGAGTTGTGTTATAAATAAGTTGTTAAACATTTAAAGAATAGGGGAAAAATAAGTTTAAAATATTAAAATCCAATCGGCGTGGGTCATGGACCCCTTTAAAAATTAGGCATCAAAGCGCTTCCTGGCCATCGCTCTCTCCTCCTCTCGGTCTCGGTCGCTTGCATGACACGTCGGAGGGTGGTAAACGGCTCCCACGTGCTATGAAAGATGGACATGGTTTTTAGAACTGTGGGCCCCACAATAAAATATCTCCAGAAAGCCCTCACAAAGCCGTATTTTCACGGTCCTTATCTTGGCTTTCACTTTTAATTTTTTTGCTAAAATAGAGACATCATTGAATATAAAAAGAATTGCGAACCACCGGTCGTGGTTGCTCCGCTGGGTAGGCGTCAAGCCTTGTAGGCGAGATCAGGCATTCGAAGCTAGGCTAGCGGATCATTAGGTGATTGACGCGTAGTGTTGGGGTGGTAGTTTCCTATTAACACTACCTGAAAGTTTACGTGGTATTTATTGGCAAGATAATTCCTCGGCATAAAAAAAAAAAAAAAAAAAATTGCGAAAATAAACTTTCGAGTTACTTTAGAATAATACATGTGTCCTCGAGGGTTTTTTTCCGTCGAAAATGTCGTTAAGTTTTAGCAGCCACATTTCAATTATAAAAATTCTAAAAGATACAATGAAAGTTGAGCTCGATAGATATTATTCACGGCTATGCAATTCGTACCGAACACTCCTTTATTGAGTCTTCACCTCTATCCAGTATCCCCAATTCAGCAGGCAAAGGATGTTCAACGCTTGATTGTCATGTTACTTAATATATTTGGACAAGATTAAGCTTCGCAAGCATCTACCTAATAAAAACCACGCATTACTGACAAGATATACATTTCTTGAACAAACTACCAAGATTGATGTCTCGAATTTGAATGCAATTTATTAAGACCAAACTCAAAGTCAAAAACATTTCATAATTTATGGATGGTCTACAATACTTTTATATTTAATCTAAAACCAAAGCCCAAATCCGTTTTAAGATAGAGCTTGCTTGATAATTCAAAAAATCTCTGAGAGTATCATACATTTCATATGTCTATAGTGGGAATATAGAGATACCTTAAATTTTAGGCAACTACTTTAGATAAATACACTCGATGGCAGTTCTAACTTAGAAGCTGATGGTATTTGGACATTTTAACTCTAATTGAACTAAGCTTACTATAGCGTAGCTTTCTAAATGAGTTTGGACGTATGCGAATATGTTGATAACTTGCTATAGCATACAATGAGACCGCACGATTGAACTAGACCTTCTGGCAAAAAATTACATAGCTTTCTAAATGAGTTTGGGCGCTTTTGAAAAAGTTAAGCAAGTTGAACTAGACTTTCTATTAGAGACCAAAAAAAAAAAACTAGACTTTCTATTAAAAAGGACAAATTAGAGCGGCCCTACTCATTTTTTGGGGCCCACTCTAATTGATTCTCTGCACTTGTGGGCTCCCAAAGAATGACTGGCATCTTGCTTTTTCCCCAATGGATGACTTTTGCAGTTTGTGCTCCGAACGAAAAACTTTTTTTAAATTTATATGTTTGGGCTAAATCAAAAGACTAAGATGGGGCGAGTTAAGTAATCGGCAGGCTCTTATTGGGTGTTAGGTAGAAATACCAAGCATTGATTTTTTTGTTTCTGCGGAATGAGGAGCTTATTAAGCAAACTGGCACTTGCAGCGTTTGTTCCTGGAATGAGGTACGTTGTAAAATTGCTGAGCCTGCGCAAATCAAAGGAAGATTCGAATGGACCGAGATGGAGATCCTCAGTCGCTTAAAGAACGGGTTTGTAAGGCTAGTATAATGCGATCTATCGCGCTCTGCTCTCTCTTTGTTTTTCCCTAGTTTCACAAGTCTTTTCTCGTGCATAGCACAATAATAATTGCTTTTGTTTCAGAAACAAAAAGCAAAGGAAAGAGAATTTATTTACGCAATGGAGGATCTCCAACTTGGTCCACTCTAAGATCTTCCTTGGATTCGCGCAGGCTCAACGACTTGACAATGTACTCCATTCCAGGAACAAACGCTGCAAGCAAGAAGATCGATTCTTGGTATCTCTACCTAACACCCAATAAGAGCCTGCTGCATTGCTTACGCTGCGGAAAAAGCAACACGCCAGTCATTATTTGGGGACCTGCAAGTGTAAAGGGTCAATCAGAGTAACCACCTCTAATTGACCCTATGTTCGCTGGCCCCCAAAACATAAGCAGGGCCACTCTTAACTTTTCCTTTTTAATGGAAAGTATAGTTCAAATTGCTCAACATTTTCAAACGTGCCTAAAGTAATTCAGAAAGTGGTTCAATTTGGCCAGTAAGTCTAGTTCAATCATGTGTCTGCTTTAGATGCTATAGCAAGTTATCATCACGTTCACATGTGTTCAAACTCATTCAGAAAGCTACACTATAATATGTCTAGTTCAACTTGCTTTCTTTTTCTTCTTGAGCAACGGGGAGGCTTCTTCATGCTCTTTCTTTATGTGCGTGCGTGCTAGAGAGAGAGAGAGAGAGAGAGAGTTGAACTCTCCAACTTCCAATAGCTTCCGAGTTAGAATGTAGAAGTAGAATTGTCTGGTTGTATTGCTTGAAATTTGAAGGCTTCTAGATTTCCAATATTGGACAATTGAAGTGTATGATACTTTGAGAGCTTGACTTATCAATCAAGCAAGCAAATAATTATGAACACGGAAAAACAATTCGGACTTTCCTTTACTACAATGTTACTAATCCAACTGAAATTTCCACTTGTGATATTTATCGTCTTCAAATTCCTACATATTATTAATTGATATAGGAATTTTCATATGTGACATGTGCACGGTACATATTAAGGGAAAAGGTTAACGGGGTTAACTAGCTTCTTGATAGCTACTTTTTTCTATATAATAGGATTACTATTCACTCGTTGGATTTATTCGGTTCATTTCCCGTTAAGTGATTTATATGAATCATTAATTTTATTTTCATGGAGTTTCTCCGTTATTCATATGGTTATGTATTTTAAAAAACATAAAACTTATTTAGGCACAATAACCATGCCAAGTGCTATTTTTACCCAAGGCTTTGGTACTTCAGGTCTTTTAACTAAAATGCATCAATCCGAAATGGTACTACTTGCTCTCCAATCCCAATGGTTCATGATGCATGTAAGTATGATGATTTTGGGCTACGTAGCTCTTTTATGTTGATCATTATTTTCAATAGCTCTCTTAATCATTACATTGCGAAAAGCCATAAGGATTTCTAGTAAAAAAATATTTTTTAAATGAGTCATTTTCCTTATGAGTTCAAGTTTAGGGGAGGGGGGATGCAAATTAATGAAGTTCAAAGTCTATCATAAACCAACTTCAAAGTTATGAGGGAAAAATAACATTTTCCCTAAATGTAAGAACGAGGTTTCACATTCATGGAACCTTAAAAGTGTTATAATATTTCATCTAATTTAAAGTGATTTTCCTCATTTTTAAACAATGTAGCTGCATTTAATCATGGTTAATATTTTCTTTCGTACTTGGTTAGGAAAATTTCCTCCAACCATATCTTTGATTGGTGTCTAAGTTATGAACCGTAAACTTGGTTAAATTTAAATGTGAATGGTCTTCATATTTGTAACCCACCATTAAGAGACATAGCATGTAATAAGGAAAATATGACCCATCATATAGTAATCTATAATGTAAGTATTTTGGTGCATGGAGAGGAGCCTCTAAAGAGTTTGTAACAGGTTTTATAACTTTTAGTACACTTATCATATTGTTTTATTAAAGGTCATAAGTTAAAGAAAATCAAATTGTTGATGTTCCAGCACAAGAAAAGAAAGCAATATTTTTGGAGCTTAGAATTAAGCTCACAAAATCTATTATATCTATTGTATAGATCTAAAATATATACAATAAATCTATTTTGTTAGATAAATGTAAAGTGATGCTCCAAAACACTTTTGATGAGTGGCAACTTTCAAAGGGTGGCCGAAACATGGCACTCTCTATGAGTGACATCTATAATAACATTCTTTTGAAAAACATATGGCTTTGAATTTTCCCCTTTAATTGAAGTAAAATTTTTCCCTTATAGCTCAGGAGGCGTATAATCACCTTCATTATAACAGAAAACTCTTACTCTCACGATTTAGTACACTTCTAAAATAATTATTTCTTGTAATCTATTTCACAATTCTATTCTTGTGCATAGCACGTCATTGTAGGGTTACTACAATGCGATCTATTACGCTTTGCTCTTTGTTTCTTTTTCCTTGGTTTCACAAGTCTGTTCTCGTGTGCATAGCATGGTAATAATTGCTTTTGTTTCAGAAACAAAAAGCAACGCAAAGAGAATATGCAAGAGAATAGACTTGTGAAATAGATTATAAGAAATAATTGTTACTGAAGCGTACTAAATTGTGAGGGTAAGATATTGTCGTCATATTGAAAGTGATAATATGCCCCTAAACTTTACTTTGGTTAAAATAGAAAATTCATAGGGCAATTATTTTCCAAAGAATATTAGGATAGATGTTACTCATAGGGATTGCCACATGTAGATCACCCATTGAAAGTGCTTTAGAGCGCCACTTTATATTTATCTAACAGAATGGATTCGCTATATCTACTTTAGATATATAAATTAGACACTAGTGATTTTATAAGCTTAATTCTAAGCTCTAAAAAATAATGGTTTCTTTTCCTGCGCAAGCGCATTCACAATATGCATTTCATTAACTTATGAATTGTAATAAAAATAATAAATTTAATTATCGGACACTCATGTTCTTACTTCATCTTCTTCTTCTTCTTCTTTTTTTAACTTTTGGCCCAAATGTTATCAATGCTATTGGCTTTGCATTTTTTTATATTAGGCAACTTATTGTAATGATAAATAGTTTAATTATGGGATCGCATGCTTTGCTTGTCTTTAATTTTTCTTGAGCCAATCTGCAATTTTTGAAAGGAAGCAAGCAAAAAAAAATATGACATAGTTGAGAAATTAAGCAAAAAGGAGAAAACAAAAGGCAGAGTGAGTTAGGTGTTGATAAAGGCACATCAACTACTGAGAGGCTCCCTCCCCATGCACCAAAATACTTACATTGTGGATTACTATCTAATGGGCCATGTTTTCCTTATTTCATGCTATATTGATGATTGGTGGGTTACAAATAAGAAAAATAATCATATTTAATTTTAGTTAAGTTTGTAAATCATAACTTGGACACCAATCAAAGGTATGGTTAAGAATCATATATGAAGAACTAGATATTTGTTGAAGTGACTATCAAAAGCAAATAACTGTGTAAAATTTCTACATGAACGTGCCATGTGACTCAACTTCATGGGAGGTTTACCCACTTTATATGTTTGTCAGCTTGCGCTTTGATGGCATCAACGAGTACTTCAGGCAATTACAAAGTCCTCCAGCCACAAATGCAGGCTTCAATAGCCTCGCATGCTCCAACTCATGAGACACAGCTGGAGTTATTTTCAGGCAATGCATTTTGCAGATTTAGTCTATCAGATGAAATCAATAACCTATGACGAAATAACGAGATATTAATCCATTTCAGGATGCACGAGAAATTTGAGCTCTAGGCCAATTTTCACACAACCTATAGATATATATGAATTATACATATATTTGCTAATAATATTTCTTATATGATTGTTAATGTATTTGATTTTTGATATTTACATATACATATATATTGACTTACAGACTGGAGAAGGAAGAAAAACAAATAAGAAGAAGGGGCTGGTGCCATGAGACAAATTTGACCAGCTTTGGGCAAATTAAATGGTCCTCTGTTGAAACGGTGGAGTTTGAACAGATAATGCCGTGTCTCGGTCCAATTCTTCTATAATTTCCCGTTTCAATTTTGTTCAACTTGAATTGGTGACCTTTATTCCACGGCAAGTTTAACATAGTTATTGTCTTAAATGGATTGCGTCTTCACGAAGGCACGAGTTCAAGAAGCTTGATACAAGATTATGTGTGCGTGTATGCCCGGTGAAGAGATGACATGTTGTTTCCAGGAGCACATAATAGCACGAGGGCAATAACTCTATCAATGATTTAGTGCATAGTACCGACTTAAATTGATATATGTTTATCAGATTTAAGAGGATTTTGCTACTTGCAAATTGAGCTATTTGGTACTGGCAAAGTGAAAGATGGAAAAAACTTAGTTCTATGATTTTCTTTGATACTTAACTTAATTTAATAAATTAGTAGATGTAGATTTTTGACATCCTAACACGTCGTTTATTTTGATTTTGCTCAACCTAGTATCGCCAAATCAATAGGTATAAATTCCCTCTTGAATGTGAAGTAGAACTCATCCATTTCCGATGGAATCAAGTGAGAGAAGGGAGAATTGAACTTAATTAATTTGGTATGATATTAAGGAATGAAAAGTCGAAATCATGATAACTGAAGGTACTTTGTTAGAGGAGAAAATAGTAGTTCCATCAAAAGAGTAATTTCATGATTACAAAATATTTCCTACAACCTAGTCGAACAAAATTCCTTCCGCTTATATTGTTGATTGGTGAGTTACAAGCATGGACCTCACCGAAATTCAATTTTGATTGAATTTATATGCAGCTGATGTCCATAAATTATAATCTACCAATCAGAGATATGGTTGAAGAAAATTCCACCTTTGTAAAATTGCTTTGTCGAGCGTATCAAATGTTGCATTGGTCTTGATGGGCGGCCTTAAACGACCAACATAAATTTGATAAACGCAAACTCTGCCAATCAATTTTGCTGACTACTCTTTGAGATCAATAATCGTAACATCATCTCATCCACGTGGACGAACTTAGAAACGACAGCACGGCGAAAAAGCTGTTGCTATATAGGAATGCTGTACAATATTGCGTGGACCGAAAAGACAACTTCCCGCGCAGAAACCTCACGAGCAGCCGTTGCTGCCTGCTATCCATTATGTTGAGTATAGTCGGCTGATTCGGTTTTGAAGTTAGTGGTGGTGCTGTTGCCACCTGATGAAAGTGGCCGTCGAGGAGCGGAGCAAAGTCAGCTGCTATGGAGTGAAAAAGAAGAAAGACCAAAGGGCAAAAAGGAACAAATATGTGACAGGTTGAGTTTAAAAAGAATGATGCGACATCTTCACCTAGTTAGACTTGTACGCATTGCTAATAATTTTGTGACATGGTGCAGAAGTCTCTCATAGAGTGAAATTTAATATGTTGAGATACTTATTAGGCAAAGATAAGTTCAGGTATCTAATGAATAAAAGTCGAAGCATTTGCTACGTCATTATCTAAAAAATGACGGCAAGCGAACATGTTATCCATCATAAACAAAATCAAGCTCACAAAGTTACATTTTCTATTTCCTACATATGAAAAATGAAGCTCACCAAATTTTTCAATGAATGGATCATAAGAAAGTCCTTTTATTGGTCGAGTCATTAATATATGAACCAGTAATGGCAAATATGTCCAGGAGGGTGAGGGATAGAGGTCCCCGCGGGGCAGCCCCGGGGGGAGGGGGTGGAGTTGTTGTGGGAAAGCAGTTAGCAGAGGTAGACCAGAAGGTAAAAAGGAAAACCTAACAAGCCAGGTTCTAGGAGTAAGTCGGAGCAAGAAAATTTCGAAAGCTAAGTTAATTCGGGCTTGTTCCCAGAGATGTACCAAGTGATGCTTTAGCCTCCGGTACCACTGATATAATTTAGTATCCAAAACTGGGAAAAGTCCTAAATCTACGGCTTCTCTTCGACCAAACCTATACTAGAATGAAATCCTGGTGAATTAGAAGGATCTCTTGAGACTGACTGGGAAAGCACTGATCATAAGATGGGGAACATGAAGAGATTTGAAGTAAGGAAGAAGAATAACCTGATCAGAGCCATCCTTGGGGTTGTCCAAAAATTGAAGAGAGAGCTTGCCTTACTCTTCCAACTCCTGGAGAGCATCGAAGCCAGCAATGTACGTCTCTGGACGAGAGCTGAAGAAACAGGGAGCTTTGACAGTAGGTACTGTTGAAGTTGGAGGAAAAGAGAGAGCTATAGCTGAAATCTGGAATTTAAAACGAGAAAAATTTGGGAGAAAAGGTTGAAGACGATGGAGTATGCAAAAGATGAAGATGGAAAGGTGAAATCTATGCTCTGATGTCGAGGATATGATCAACGTCCTCTTTTTTGTCATGGAAGCTGCTTTGCTTGCCGGAATATATTACCTAGGATCCCTTACACTCATTTCATGATCACCCCTTTCTTCTTTAATTTTTTTTTTCTTCCTGCTGTTTGTCTCTGTCTGTTCTTGTTCCGTTGCAACAAATGGAAAAAAGAAAAGAGAATACTGTAAAGCGCCCCTGTTTTCCTTTCCTGCAGAATTGGAAGAGTAATGGACACTGACTATGGAATTCCATTTTAATTCCATAAACAAGAACCTATATTGGCCATGAACGTCAAAATTCAAGACCCGTGTACAAGTTTAGAATGCCAAATAATGTGAATTGAACAAACTGTGCTGTACTTCGGTACTTAATTAACTAATGCTAACAATCTCACGATGTGGATGAACGAATTTGATTTTATCATAAGGCTGTCCAGAAACGACATTTGAATCTTCGACAAACAGCTTTTTGACATCTAGTCAACAACTGTTCTAGCTTCCAAATACGTTCTCTCTTGAGCAAAAGAATTTCGAATGGAAATCGTTGAATATTGGCTTAGTTCATGCCCAGCCCTGATACTCCGCATGTACGCCCTCAGTTTCTAATGTTAAGATGTTCATAAGGAACTCTCTGTCAAGTGTCAATCCTTCGACAAATCAGGAGTTGGATGGATATTATTCCATAATCCCAAGCTGCTTGAATTGTCAAGAACAATATTTACAAGTTGCAACCTTCATAGATTGCATCCATTCAACAAGCTGCTTCAGAAACTGAAAAAACTATCGCTATATACGCACATCTCATGTCAATCGTCGCTAATAGTTTTGTCACATGGTGCAAAAGTCTCTCATTGAGCAAAATTTAGAATGTTGAGATACTTGTTAGGCAAAGATAAGTTTAGGTGTCATGATGAATAGAAGTTCAAGAATTGCAGTGTCATTATCTAAAAAATGAGGGGCAAGTGAATATGTTATCCATTATGAACTATGTCAGGCTCACAAGGTTACCTTTTCTATTTCCTACCTATGAAAATCAAGCGCACGAAATTTTTCGATGAATGGATCATGAGACCTCTATCTCATGAACCTTCGCACACCCTAAGGATAGAAACCAGTAGTGGCAAATATGTCGAGGAGGGTGACCCATAGAGGCCCAGTTAACAGAGGAAGACCAGAAGGTAAAAGGAAAACCTAACAAGCCAAGTTTTAGGATTAAGTCGAAGCAAGAAAATTCCAAAGATTCGGGCTCCTTCCCGGAGATATATCATGCGAGGTTTTAGCCTCAGGTACCACTGATAGAATTTAGAGTCCAAAACTGGAACAAGACCTAAATCTACAACTTTTCTTCGACCAAACATATGCTAGAATGGAATCCTGGTGAATGGAAAGGATCTCTTGAGACTGACTGGGAAAGCACTGATCATAAGATGGGGAACATGAAGAGATTTGAAGTAGGGAAGAAGAATAACCTGAGCAGCGCCATCCTCGGGGTCGTCCCAAAATTGAAGAGAGATTGCCTTACTCTTCCGACTCCTGAAGACTATCGAAGCCAACAATATACCTCTCGGGACAATAGTTGAATAAATTGGGAGCTTGGTCAGTAGGGACCGTTGGAGTTGGAGGAGAGAGAGAACTATGGTTGATTTCTGGAATTTGAAATGAGAAAAATTTTCGAGCATAGGTTGAATAAGATGGAGTATGCAAAAGATGAATATACGAAGTTGAGGATGCCGTGGACGTCTCTCCTTGTCATGGAAGCAGCTTTGCTTGCCAAACGATACCTCCACAGGCCTGAATCTCTGTCTACGTTCAATGATTATATTAACTCCATCCCTTCACTCACTTCATGACCACCCCTTTCTTCTTTGATTATTTTCCCTTCCTGCACAGGCCTGAACTCGTGCTTGTTCCCAGAGATGTACCAAGTTATCTTGTCCGTTCTTGTTCTGTTGCAACAAATAGGAAAAAGAAAAGAGAATACAGTAAAGTGCCCCTGTTTGACCTTCCTGCAGAATTGGAAGAGCAAGGACACTGACTATGTAGTTTAATTTTAATTCCATAAACAAGAACCTATATTGGCCATGGAGGTCAAAACTCAAGATCCACGTACAAGTTTAGAACGCCAAATAATGCAAATCAAACACACTATACTGTATTTCTGTACTGAATTAATTAATATTAATGATCTCATAATCAGGGTGAACGGATATGTTTTACCATAAGGGCCACCGTAAAAGACATTTGAATCATCGACAAACAGCTTTTTGGCATCTACTCAGCAACTGTCCTAGCTATTAAAATACATTTTCTCTGGAACAAAAGAAATTAGAATGGAAATCATTAAATATCGACTTAGTTCCTACCAAATCCTGAGACTTGGCATGTACGCTCTATTTCTAATGTTAGGATGTTCATAAGGAAATTGCTGTCAAGATTCAATCCTGCAACAAATCAGGAGTGGATAAATATAATTCCAGAGTCTTGAGCTGCGGAACTGTCAAGAACAATAGTTGCTAACTGCATCAACTCAAATAGATGCTTCAGAAACTGAAAAACTATCCCTAAGAAAGACATTAACAGCTCCTGCAAATCAATGCAACATCAGGAGATCAACTTGTTATCCCCTGAATCAATTAGTGTCTAATCATGCCGCAAGGTGCCAGTGAGGAATGTCCATCTTTCAGAGAAGTCTTGACACGAAAACTATCACAAAGCAAGAACAACGTTTTGCTCTCATCCGATGCCAAAACAAACAGCCCATCCACACAATCACTTCATTCTTAATCTCACATAAGAGCCACCTCCAAATATGGTTCTCTTTGGTTCGCATGTCCCAGATTAAACTGACAAAGTTTTCTTTATCGTATATAGCATGCTATTAGTGTATCTTGCTATTTCGAAGGTCCTGAACGAGCAAGGGGGATTCCCTTGGTCAAATTCAACAGGTAGATCTCGTCAAGAATCCAAAATGGCCAGGGAATCTTGTGAAGAAAGTATAGCAGTGTATCAAAAACACGTCAATGACTTGGCAAGAATATAATTGTTAAGGAACTGAGATAACAAAAGTCGACGGTTTTCCTGAAGAGTACATATGACTTATTTGAAGCAATTGTTCATCCATTTGAGCATCCTCACAAATAAAATGAAATTGAAAGTATCTGCATAGGCAAACAAATATAACCAAATAGATGTCAAGGGAGGAAGCAAATCATTCTTCAAAGTCAATACTTTCAGAAAACCATCACACAGATTTGCTTGTTACAGCCATTAAGAGCTTTTCCAAGATGAGCAATCTTACTTGATGGCGAAGACATCTGAGTACTTAGACTGCGTAGAGAAAAGAATCCACCCGACCAACACTGCAAAAGAACTGCCGAACACTGGAGCACATTTCATATTTACTTCTCCAATTACTCTTGAACTGGCCTCTCTCTGTGAATATCAAAGAATGAACTGCCTCTATTCGGGTTGCCCAATAAGAAGACCGGGCAGAGCTGAGTTTTTGGTACTTCGTACTTCAAGGGGCACAAGGATCGGGAGGGTAAAAACTAGACAAAAAGAAAACGCAACCAGGAAGATGAATTGACTATCTTGGATGGTTTTGAGCTCGAAATGGACCCTTGACTATCTCTGTGCCATAATCATATCGTCTCTGATAAAGAGGAAGGAGCGAAAGCTGGAGGCGAGGTGGGAGGATAAAGGGCGAGACAGAGCTTAACTATTAACATAGAATCTCTCAAAGTGTCATACAATTAATACATCCGTATTGGGAATCTAGAGATGCCTTCAAATTTCAGGCGACTCCTCCCTGTAAATACATCCGGCAGTAGTTCTATCTCTATGTTCTAACTCGGAAGCTATTCGTAGTTGGAGAGTTCAACTCTCTCTTTGTTTAATAAAGAAAGAACATGAAGAAGCCTTGCCATTGCCTGAGGAGAAAAAAAAATATAGCCTAGCTTTTCGAGTGAGTTTGAACGCGTGGGACAGGTGGATATCTTACTATGGTGTAGAGAATATTTTCTTTTGGTCACATTTATAGAAAAAATATTAGACTTTCCATCGATAAACGCAAATAACTGATTATTTTCTTGGGGGCGAGCCACTCTAATTGATTCTTTGCATTTGCAAGCTCTCAAAATCTAAGTAACACCGATATCGACACATAATACGCGACACGACACGACATGCCAATACGTTGTTTATAGAATAATAAATAATTCCGATACGTTGAGACGCGTTATATAAATCAAATTAATTTGACTCTAATTCACAACTAAATAAATAATAAAAGAAAGCCTAGAATGAATTTACACTAAATACATTAATCCACCATTTAATAATATCATTCATTATTTCAATTTGATAAATTCAACTTCATTCCAATTATCTATAAAACTTAGAGGGGAAAAAAAGAGTAATCCACATTTTAGACTCATGTGTCAATGTGTATCGCAAGAAAAGAGAGAGAGAAAACAAACTTGAAGGATGAATTATGTCATGGGAAATAAGAGTCGGAAGAGAAGAGAAGACTTGGTTTTTCTTCTTTTCTCATTTATGAATTTTATTATTTTATTATTTTTTATATATTTATATTTTGATTCCTCATTTATTGAAAATTTTTCAAATTGGCCCATTGCATATCAAAATCACGTGTCATAAATTGAAATTCAGAATTCGCGTATCGGAATTCCTAATTTGCATATCGCAAAGTGTCGGAGAGTTTTAGGGTGTCGAATTCTACTACTTTAAAATTTTCTATGATATGGATCAAAAAACGAAAAGGAATTTGATGGTTAATAGACAGTCCCTATTTTGAAACCAAGGAAGGGTCATGTGTGTGGGATAGCATACTTATCACGAATTCTGTTTTAGTTTTCCTTAGCTTCCAAGGAAAACGAAAACAAAGTAACATAATTGAAATAGAATTTGTGGCAAGTATGCCATCCCACATACACAGTCCTTCATTGGCCTTAGAATAAGGACTGCCCATTAGCCACTAAATTCTTTTTTCGTTTTTTTGACTTATATCATAGAAAATTTTAAAGTAGCAGAATTCTAATGCACAAATTCCACATTGTGGCAAGTGCAAAGCATACCACTAGAATTGATCAGAACATTTCTAGTTTTAAAGAATCATACCAGGTAGAAAGGAAGAGGGAAGAGAGGTTTTTAAGGATTCATAACAAACCACAAAATATTATTTCTAGAGAGAGTGCATTCTACCCTTAGAGAGTGTCACATAGTATCGAAGAGTGTCGAATACGTGTTGGAGTTTCCGACACGATACGAACACTTCCCAATAATGTCGATGTCGTGTAGGTGCTTCCTAACCTAAAATTCATATGGCATCTTGCTTTTCACCCCATTGCTTTTCCCCCATTGGATGACTATTGCTTTTCCCAAAATATACCTAGCATCCTTCGTGATTCACTTTTTGGCCCTAGTCTTACATTTTGTTTATGTGGACCGAGGAGAAAGGGGACAACCAAAAATATTTGTGCCAAAATTACAAATGCCTTGAGCAGGAATGGATCTTGAACTGGAACGTACGTAAAGAAATTCTCTTTCCTTTGCTTATTCTATTCGGAAACGGATTCATTTATTACCACTGCAATTACAGTCCATCTTTGGCCACCTTTTGTATGTGAAAGCAAGGAAAAAGAAACAAAGAAAAGAGTGTGATAGATGACATTACACTAGTCTATAGACCGTGGCACGAATAATGGACTTGTGAAATAGATTACAAGAATCTAGAGGTGTACTTATTCATCATGAGGGAAAGAGTTTTTCGTTATGTCACAAGAGGTTGTACGCCCCCTTGGACCAAGGGAGAAAAATTTTAGTGCGATTAACGCGAAAAATAAAATGCAGAATTTTCTAAAAGGAAATTGAGATAGATGTAGTGCTTTGAAGCACCACTTTACATTTATCTAACAAAGTATATTCATCGTTTCTATTTTAAAGTTATGCAATGGACATATTTAATTTTATAAACCAAATTCTAGGCTCTAAAAAGTAATGCTTTCTTTTTTTGCGCAACATCGGCAACTTGCTTTTCATTTAACTTATGAACTTTAATAAAGAACAAAAAAGTAACAAATTTAAGGGACACTCATGTTCTTACTTCTTTTTCAACTTTTGGCCCAAATGTCCTAAGTTCTATTGGTTTTTCAATTTTTTTAATTAGAGAACTTATAATAATGATAAACAGTTAAATTAGAGACCTCGTGTTCCACTTGTCTTTAATTCTTCCTGAGCCAATGTGCAATATTTGAAAAGAAGCAAGCAACACAAAATATGACGTTATTTAGAAATTAAAGCAAAAAGGGGAAAGTAGAAAAAAATTAAAAATTAAAAAATTATGAAAATTTACTAAAAATTGTCTACATTAGCGCAAACAATGCCACTTAAGCTGGCCAATGTTTATGTCATCAAAATTCTGCCAAAATTAGTCGGAATGATTGAATTGGCACCTAATGAAAAGGTTTATGACTAAATTGGCACTACTTCAAAAAGTTTAGTATTGAATTAACAACATTAAAATGTTTAGACCTAAATTGACACCTATGCAATAAGTTTAGAACTTTTCTAATATTTTTCTAGGAACTTTATGTTAGATGTGTTGAAGTGCACTTATGAAGTTGTTAACAAAAGAAGTATTGTGTAATTTGAAGTAGTTAATATATATTAATGGACTCGTATTTGAGCCGTCGCTTGGTGATCTCATCAAACTAGCCTGCCACTACACGTCCCTAACAGAATATGTTTGAATTGGATAAAATTGTGACTTTTACCCGATGAAGAAATCTAAGAGACTGCAAGGCATAGTACGTGAAATTTCGGGTACCGTGATAGTTTCAAAAGCCTATGGGAGGTTGGTTTCAATAAACCGCTAACACACTAAGCGCGGAACCATATACACCCCTGATGAACAGTGTCTATGCGGTCTTGAAGATGATGTTTGCTAGAAAAAGCGTGACCAGCCTGGACAATTTATTGATGCCTT
The DNA here is from genome assembly GCF_016545825.1 of Eucalyptus grandis. Classification (NCBI taxonomy): domain Eukaryota; kingdom Viridiplantae; phylum Streptophyta; class Magnoliopsida; order Myrtales; family Myrtaceae; genus Eucalyptus; species Eucalyptus grandis. Next base: position 36,229,706 of record NC_052615.1, read on the forward strand.
GCTACCGGGGTTATGTCTATTTTACAGGAAAATGTCAAGATGGGTGGGTCCAAGAAGAAAAATAAGTTGAACCTGACTCAGCCCATGTTACTGGGCAAATTGCGCAGTTTTCGAAATGCGTCGGATGCTTGCAAATAAGAAATATATATTAAATTTACTAATACTTAATCAGTAATTAACTAACCGTTCAATGACCCGGAGCAGTTATCACAAGTTCAGTTGATGCCTTCACTATTTTGAATTGCTAGCCTTCATCAAGAGAATTACTAATCTTTCCCAGTCCACATTATTCCTTCCAACTATGGGTATTAACATATATATATATATATATATATATATATATATATATATATAGAGAGAGAGAGAGAGAGAGAGAGAGAGAGAGAGAGAGAGAGAGAGAGAGAGAGAGAGAGAGAGCAAAATATAGGTTCGTCACATGTATCTAAAATTATATTTATTATAGTATTTCATGTATTGATGTCGATATGTATTTTCACAGGAAAAACGGCATGCAAAAAAGTATGCCACATAAAATTTTATAATAATCAAATTCTCCACTGGTGTTTAAGTGGAGCTTTGTTAAAAGCGCTTCTCAACACCATCAAATAAATTTATTTGCCGACTAAAAAGAAAGCATAAGATACTGTATTATAACATTTGTTGAATTATAACACATGGTGTTGATATGGAGCTTAGTTTTACATGATTATACTATCGATGTGTTATCCATAGCGGAAACGCCTGTCAATGATTTTGATTATTGATGACCATGAAATAGCTATCGACATACGATGGCAATAAGTCAAAGTTATTACTTAACGAATCTGGATAAGTATTGAACACAGAAATTAAAGTCAAAGTGAACATGCTAAGAGGAAGATACCGGTTGATGATTATATCGAGAGGCAACTAAAGGAGTCGTAACCATTTATAAATAAGATCGACGTGTGATCATCGAGCTCAAAGTCATAGAGATGTGGTTGCAACCATTAATTTGAATGTTAATTGTTTATGAGCAATTACACTTTATAATATGCTATATAAAGCTGTGTTGAATTGTTGTAAAAGGGGATGCAATTATCAACACAAATACTTATATGTTTCTTCAGTTTATCAATTTATCTTTTCGATACTTGCATTTACTTCCAAGGATTCTTCAATAGATGGACCCACAATAATACATACAGCTTCTTCCAATTCGACCACATCGCCATGACTAGGACTACTGCCATAACATAATCGACAGATTCAAGATGTACTCTTACAAGTCAAGGAGATTAGGGGATTCGAATGGATATTGGTTGTGTTAGAAATGTTTAGTTTAATTAGTTCATATTTCGCAAATCTATTCCTTATCCAAATTGCCATTAAACTCGATTCAATAAAAACCAAAAATTAACTTTTGGTGGAAGGTATTTATTGTGTGGGTCAATTCCCCAACGAAACAATTATGCTATATTTTGAGCGCATAAAAGAGTATGAACCAATACGAAAAATGAAAAGTAAGATAAAGAATATAAATTGCGCTCTATTAATAGCTTCCTCCGTTTATTAAAATCTTCACCTTTGTGCCGTCAACTTCGCGTGGGAAAAGGCGAGCAAGATGTCTGCGTTAAGTTTTCTGGAGAGTAATGATTTCTTTTCTCTTCTCCCTTTCCTCTGTTTATAGAAAGCAAGAGGTGATTTTGAGGTAGAGGTAATTTCTTCAAAATCATCTTCTATATTCCATATATTTCAGTTTCCTTTTTTTTATGAAAATTCTCCCTTTTCTTTTCGGCAACCATTTGATGTCTGTCTTTTTTTATTTAGCAAGAGCTGATGGATATCTCATTATCCATGACAATATATCAGAAAGAGAATCATGATATAAATTACGGAGATACGCAATGTTTATTTCACATTTGTAAATTCGCAATTTTAGTTTGCCCAAAAATGCATATTCAGAATTTCATTATTTAATTTAGGGTTCGTTCGTTTCGTGAAAAATATCATGTTTCCGGAAAATATTTTCTAGAAAGTCATTTTCTTGGAAAATGACTCTATTTTCCGGTGTTTGGCTGAAACTTGGATTTTGAGTGGAAATTATTTTCCACCGTTCGTTAGCTAATTTAATTATTTAGGAAAAATTATCAAAAAAATAAATTTTAATATTTTTAATTGACCAAAAAATTAGTTTTTTATTATATATATATATATATATATATATATATTAAAATGAATTTTTGATCATTTGTATTTTAAAAAAATCGAAATTTTTATTATATTATATTTTTCTTTTTCTTTTTCCTTTTCTTTTCCTTCCTCCTTCCTCCTCCTTCTTCCTCCTTCCTCTCGCCGCCGCATGCCGATGATGGCCGGCTGCCGGCGGCCGACCAAGACCCGATCGCCAAATCGACGAGCTCGAGGCTCGGCCGATCTTGCCCCAAGCTCACCGAGTTTCATCGGGCTCTAGCGAGCCGCGAGCTCGTAGGATCCGGTGGTGGAGCTTAGGCTTGCCTAGATCGGGAGCCCAAGCTCCACCGCCAAATTCGGAGAGCTTGTGGCTCCCAAAGCTCGGCAAAACTCGCAAGCTCCGACGAGGCCCGAGCCTCGCCCGGCTCATCGGATCTAACAAGGCCCAAGCTCTACCCTAGGTTGCGGCGGTCACCGATCGTCATTTTGCCACCATGGCCGACAACCGGCCAAGGCCAAAGAAGAAGATGAAAAAGGAAAGAAAAGCATAAAAATAAAACGAAAATGTATTGGTGAAAAGAAAAAGATGAAAGAAGTTATGGAAAATGTTTTTCACTTTTGAGAAATGGAAAATATTTTCCTCACTTTTAAAGGTTGCTTTTTCCAATAATGGAAAACATTTTCCTTGACTAGTTCATTTTCCATGAAACAAACGCTGGAAAATTTGGAAAATGTTTTTTTAAAAGTCATTTTCCGTGAAACGAACGGAACCTTAGAATAAGAATATTCACAGAAATAGTAATTCCTAACACATATATCTATTTATAAAACTAAAAGTGTAAATTGTCTCACTTCTAGTTTTCCAAACTATCATTGCAATATATGGCTGCACTTGGGAGCACATTTGCAAAGCCCTTTGGACTTGCAAAGGCATTGGATAGATGCAAATGTGTTTGGCAAGTGTTTTGAGAAGCCCATTTGGGAAATACTTGCTCATTGTACAATTTACCACTTTCTTTTTGTGCATAACCAACACACGATAGGCACACGCTTGAGCCCTAGTACTTATTCGATAATTCTTGGTGAAACTGTTATAAAAATTTACAACATCAGCATTATCAGATGTAGCTAAGTTGGTTAGATGTCAATCTAATACCTACTGATCTCATCTTTCCGGATGAAGCAACAATTTGAAATCCCTGATAACTTCTGTGTTGTTGATTTGCTTATATCTATTTTTATTATTTTATAAAATTTGGCTATTAATATTTTCTGATGATGGATAACTTTTTTTTATTGATAGTTTAGGTTGTTCGGTACAACCACGGCTTCGCCTATGAAAAATGAAAGTTAAACCTTTTAAAAGGTGTTTGTCAAGCACTTTAGAGCTGCAACACCTCCAAAGTTCCTACAGCTTTTTAGTTTTAGAAAATTATGTCACCGAGCTTTGAGATACCGTAGCTTTAAAGCATGTACTAGCAAACACAAAAATTACAGCACAATATGGTTAGAGTTCAGCTATAGCTACACCAAACAGGTCATGCATTTGTGAAGCGTGCACTTTATTCTAAGAATTTTTTCAACACTTAGAGGGAAAAGAAATTGAAACTCCTTCAAAACGTCATTAAAAAACATGTTGCGATTCATAATTCATCGGCTTGCCCACCCGGGGTTCTTTCTCTCTGGTTTTCAACTTCCTTTCCCTTCATTCCTCGCGAAGCCAGGGCCCTGGGTTTGGCTATAGCCCATTTCCTCTTATTAGAAAATTCTTTAGTAAGATGTAGCAGAAAGAAAAGGGACGCCTAGAGAGATTCCTTCATTTAGTGGAATTAAACCAAAGAAAATCATTTTTTAGTTATAGGAATTATCATCGTGTACATCTTTGATAATTCATTTAGTCATATATGAATATAACGTAACAAGCCCCTAATGTTATATTATGTGCTTGTTCACGTGCAATTAGCAAATGTAAATATTAAAAAGGATGTCTCATTGGAGTTGTCTATAATTATGCATTTAATCGTAAGAATTGTCACTAATTATGCATTTGATCATTTATATTGATCAAATATGGCAATTATGTAATATATTTAATTTTTCCTCTATAAACGTAATTCAATGATGGCTTTTATATTAGTTGATATCTATCTATTGATTTTCAAATATTTATTTGCAAAAAACAACGCATAGTTTTTTATAATCCTCTAAAATCATTTGTTTGTCGATTATGGGCTATCAGGTAGTATATACTTTTTTCAGTGATTGTCTAATATCATTTATTTGTAAAATAATAACTTTTTTTATATCATGTAGCTGGAAATTACTCATTTACAAATGTCTAAATTGCAAAGTGATAAAAGAGTTCTCTAATTGTTCGTTCAACCGTTAGGGTCATTTATTTATAGTTATATTTAATCACGAAATGGGCACAATCATGTAACATGACTTTTTACCAATACACTCTAATATTTTTGTAATGGATGGGTTCTCATATATTTTATTAGTTTTATAATATTGATTTATTTGTAAGACGCGCTATAATTCTTTAGTTGTGGATTGTTCTTATCGATCATCTAATATATTTTATGTTTCTAGATAGAATATTTCATGTTATCAACAACATCAGTAATTTTTTTATCTCTTATACTTGATTAGAGATTTATTACCATATTGCATAAGACTTGGACATGAATAATTAGAAATTTTTTAGGATTAGAGATTTGTTAAAGTGGCCATCAAAAGCAAATAACTGTGTACAACTCCGAGTGAACGTGTTAGATGGCTCAACCTTGTGTGAGGTTTATCCACTTTATATGAGTGTGCAAGTGTGCTTTAATGGCCTAGACAACTACATCAGGCAATTATGGTCTTTTACGGATTTAACCAGAATAAGAACTATAAGTCATAATGTTCACCTAAATGTCGTAACTTTTTTTTTGGCTCATTTGCATACCATATTTTTAAAAAAATCATTCACCTAAGTACCATCGGCTATTTGTCTCGTTGGAAAACCCGATGTGACATTAATTTATAATATAATATTCGACATAGCTCGTCGATAAGATGAAATCAGCAAGTGAGAATTTAAATGACATTATTAAGAGATTTATTTGAAGAACCCCAACTCTATATAAAGAAATTAGGGGGAAAATTTTGTCAAAGTTGAAAAGGTAGGTGATAAACCCTAACTCTAAAATTGGGGCAAAGTTCTGTCAAAGTCGGAATTGGGGTTCTCATAGCAAGCGGGGGAGGGGGAGAGGGTTCGTGAGATCCATTGGTGAAGAACCCCGACTCAAAAAGAGATTCCCCTACGCGCTCTCTCTCAGGGAGTCCCATCACAATTTTTTTGTTTCATCCACCAACGAATCTTGGGCTCTCAGAGCAAGTGTAGGCATAGAGAAGAGAGAATGACAATGGACAACGGAGGAGGAGTGGTGCCGTCACCGCGGTCAGAGACATAGTACTAGGCTTCCAAGTAGGGGGGCATTTACCAAAAAAATCCTAAACTTATCGTAACGTGCAAATTTGATTCTAAATTTTTTTTTAGGTCAAATAAGTTATAAACCTTTTACATTTATATGTCAATTCAATCCATCCAATCATTTTCGACAAGCTGGTGCTAATATAGATGTCACCATCCTACGTGATGTCACATGTGTTGACGTGAATAATTTGTAATATATTTTTATAATTTTCAAATTATTTTTTTCTTTTTTTTTTCTTTTTTTCTTCCCTTCCATCTTCCTCTAGCCGATTGCCGACTCAATGATCGGCATGAGGCAGGGCTAAGAAGGGACATCGCCAACCTTAGGCAAGCCTCATCTAATCTGGGGAGGTCGTACCTCGCCCAAGCTGCACATTGGGTCAAGCCTCACTAGGGCCTAGGTGAGGCATGACCTTAGTGGGCGAGGCTTGCCAACCTTGCTGGCCCAACTGGTGGAAAAAGGAGAGAGAGAGAGAGAGAAGTAAATCGGTAATTTGAAAAATATTAAAGTATTATTAAAAATTGATTGTGTCAATGCCAATAACACTACATATCACGGCCGGTATGCATGTCAGCAATGACTGGTGAAAATTAGTCAAATGGACTAAAAAAATAAAAAGTCTTTGGAGTCTAGATCAATCGCCTCCACACATTAAAATTGAAAGTGAAGTTAGAATTCGTAATGTACGTAAAAATCAAGCAAAGAGTGGACAAGGCCTTAAATAGTGAGGAGACGGCATCTTGCTTTTTAAAACCCATTTTGAAGTTCTCTAAGGGAAAGAAAGCCTCCTTCAATGAAAAAGAGACAACGAGATGAGTAGGAATTCTGTAATAAGGAAAGGAGATGTCCTCATGGGTCTTGTGGCTCCCTTTTGCACGTTTTGACTAAGGACAAAAAGAAGAGGGAAGCCTATCTGGTGGAGGATTACGACGTGGCTGGCAATGCTCGACGAGGTTCTCGTGGCGGACGACGATGAACGTTGGTGGATCGACGCCGGCGGAACTTGCCATGTTGCTCCCCAACGAGAACGTGCCTGAGGCAAGAAGCAGAAGAATACAAGGACCGTTTCCACCATTTTCATGAGTTGCTAGAAGTTGAGGGAGGCTGTTCCGGCGACGAGAATCGACATTTTGATGATACGTGGGTTGTAATTTTCTTAGTTTTATAGGAAATTAACATAATCTGTCCTCTCTGACCCGTCTCCCTTTACCGGTCTTGACAGAACAGATCAATTGCTTCCCTTCAGCTGACGGGATTCTATGATCTCTTAAGTTAATGATGCACCTTCCTAAAAATATCATGTTCTAGTGTATCTATACAAAATGTCGTACTTCACAAACATTTTTTAAGGTTTCAAACGAATGATTGAGATTCTTTATTTTGCAATATGACGCTCACCGATCCTTCGAGATCTGTAAAGGTAACTAAAGGTTACGATTCGCTTTTAACTCCTCTTACACATGTTGAGTACAAATGCTGGACTAATTCTGAACTACCGATAACGACAAGATTCATGTGAGTCTTGTATATAGGTCGCACCAAATCTAACGGTCTAAGGACATGGAGTTAAGGCTGTGTATCCTGATCCCGGATTCACCCGACACACTTGTGGAAGAGCTTGTAGGGAACGAATGACGTGTCGCTTGGCCATTGGTCAAAGTAACAGGGAAGAGGCGGAAAAGGGTTGTAGTGTTGACGTACCACAACAGTGGGCTCGACATGCAGGGGTGTCTCGCAATCGACCACGAGGCCCACTGAGAAGGAAAGTGGGCCTGTGGGCCGACTGCGTGACCCCCGAATCGTGGCACACTAGCGCACCCCCTTCATGGGTTGGTCCACCCACACGCAACCTCAGCATTCTGGTGGGTCCATTTTATTAGATGAAGTCTGACCGAGAGTGGGCCATACCCAGTTGGGCCCAGCAGATGTCCATACTGAACTCCCAATTGTTGGGGCCGGCCATCACGGACTGCGCGAGAGGGAAAAGAAATGCTTGGTCTATAGACCATGGATTCATCTGAAGCGCTCTTCACGGTAGGGCCTACATAACCAACGGCTCCGATGATATCAATCTACATAACCCGTAGGCCATGCGATGACTTTTCATGCGAGAGATGTTTATATATTATGCTGGGGGAAACCAGACCCATTTGGGCCGTTGATAATGCTGCCCTCCTTGTGAGGCCTACAAAATCAATGATTCAAATGATATCAATCCACATGATCTCTACATTGTGTGATGACTTCTAGTGCAAGAAGTTTGGCAAGAGCATGAGAGGTATTTACCATCTCTCAGAGCACTTCTTTAGTAAGTCATGTGATGCATCGACGTCGGTCACCAAATGGCAAGGGTGGCGTGGGTGTGCCATATCCCAAAGAGAATGAAGGAACTCAAGAGGCTTGACATGAGATTACTAGTGCGGGTTAAACCTTGAGAATGGATGACATGTTGTTCCGGAAGCACATAATAGCACAAGGATTTCGGTAGCTGCAAATTGAGTTCTATGGTACTGGCAAAGAAACAATTTTCTTTGGATAATTTACTTAATCTTTGGGTTTAAAATCGGTCAATGTAAGTATTTGGACATTCCCAACACGTTGTTCATTTTGAACCCGCTCAACCAAATATGGCCAAATTAGTAGGTGTAAATTCCCCTCGAATGTGACGTGGAGCCCAACCATTTCAAATGAAATGAAGCGAGAGAGGAGAATATACTCAATTGATTCGGTTGTGGCCTACAAAGTCTCCATAAGATTGGGTCCACCATGTGAAAAGTCAACATCATTGTAAGCGAAGCTTATTTTATGAGAGTAGAAAATAGACTTCTCATCAAAGAGTAATTTCATGATTACAAAATAGGACGTTGGTTTTCTTACAACTCTATCAGAGAAATTTTTCCTCTAATCGCACATCTGATTAGTGGGTTATAAAGCATACACATCACACGATATGTCATTTGGATTAAGTTTGCATGGTGGTAATATTCTTAAATTATAACTTACCAATCGAAAGTATAGTTGGAGAAAAAAATCGGCTTTGCAAATTTGATCTATAGAGTGGCGTCTCATATTGTGCACTGGTCCTTGAAGAAGGGGCTTAAACGACGGATAAAGATGTCATCGCACGATTTTCCAAATCAACTTTGCTAATGACTCTTTGAGATCGATAATTCCAAAGACGTCCCTTTCGTGTTTGACAAACTCAGAGACGACAACATGGCGACCAAGTTGTTGCTATTTGCGAATGCTGCACGACTCTGCGCGGACAAAAAGGCAACGTCCCATCACATCAAACCTTATAAGAAGGAGAGATATCATATACATTTTCCATTTTTCTTTTGTTCTTTTCCAGATCATACAAATTTCAGAGCAAATTGTCCCACATGCAGCATCGTTTTCCATGGGGACCTATTTAGGTTAAGGATGCATCTGTGTTGAAAATTGGAATACCGTAGGTTAGTCATGAATATGTCTTGAATTATGTTTCAAATATTCAACCCAAATTAAAATTTATGGCAACCCAACTTGAGAAAAAAAAAATGGATAGTTAGTGTTGGCAGTGAAGGGCTTGGCTTAGTGTGGCACTAAGGATGCGTTTGATAACATTTCCAGGAATACTTATTTTTTTTTTATTCTCGGGAACAAAAAAATAGAATCGTGTTTAATAAGTTTTTTGTTTCATGGAATAGATTTGGAACAAAAATAAAAAATAATAATTAAAAAAAGTTGCTTCTTGTTGTCAAAAATAACTCAAGAAACAAGCTTTTTCTTTTTTTTTCTTCTTCTTCTTCTTTCCCTTAGCTGGTCATTGTCCTTGGCGATGGCTAGTGTTTGACGACTGGTCGATCGAGGCCCAACAACCTTGCCGTGGTTGGGCAAGGCTCAACCTCCCCCAAATCTGGTAAGGTCGAGCCTCAATTGGCCATCATGAGGTCGGCCTCACCCACTCAAGTGATGCCAACCTCATGGTAATCAGGCGAGGTCAAGCCTCACTCGGCCACAACGAGGCCTGCATCGCCTAAGTGGGCAAGGTCGATCCCACGATGGCTGGGTGAGGTCCATCCTCATCGGTGGCCAGACGAGTCTTGGCCTCGCCAAATCTAGTCGAGGTCACCTCGCCCAATTAGGGGGAGGTTGAGCCTTGCCGAGCCATAAGGAGGCATAGAGGGACCTTGCCAGTCTTCATCTACTAGAGAAAGGAGAAGAAAAAGAAAAAAATGTAATAAAATTATTAATAAATTAAAGAAAGTCTAAGTCGCAAAAATATTTGGGGTCGTACCAAATACATTTCAGTTCGAAAATAGAAATTTTGTACGGTTAACAAACGCTTTAAAATGCTTAGAAAGTGTTTCCAAGAATAGAAATAGAAAAAATTGTTTATAAAAAAATTATTCCCGTAAACAAAAACGTTACCAAATGCACCATAGTTCTCGACGAGAGTGTAGGGTGCAGCTCCTACCATATAAAGTAGTATAAATATTGTTTTTCTCAAACTACTAGATTTTAAGAAAAGACAGAAGGAATTTTAAGGTTTTCTGAGTCTTTTTTTTTTGCAAACCTTGAATTTTCATAGGTTTTTGTATTTCCTCTCCCCATAGTTGTTCCCATAAAAGTTTTCCACGCAAATTTGTGTGTGATTTTTTTTTAATTATACTCTGTTTTAATTTCATTGTAGCTTTGACATTCATGGTAACAGTTAAGTCATTTCAAATTTTCATGGTTCTAAACAGCCAAGTTTCTGAAACTAATTCTCCTTTGCTGTATTTACTTCCTCAAGGGCATTACCTCAAACTTTATCAAGATCAATCACATTCATAATCTCTAGACCAGTCATGCCACCGTGAAGGCGCCTTTGCTGCCTCCAAACTAAGCGCTGATACCACGACGTCATCCCCTCCTCCATATTGAGATTATTACATGCTAGAATTCATTTCTTTTTTCCTTTTCCATATATGTTGGAATTCAAATTAATGCACGCAAGAATAAAACAGATTGTGAAATTTTATGGAACTACTACCAAGTGCACTAAAAACTTAAGTAGAGACATATAGGCGTGGTTTAATATCTAAATATTCTAACACTTTTTTTCACTCATAAACTAATCGTTTGCCTAAGTCAAAAAGGTGAGAGTATGATCTAAAAAAATTTGAACTCAGAACCCACTATTATGATATCATGTGATATTTTGTAGAATAATTGCTAACCGTTCTAAAAATTTAAAGTAATTTAATATTTAAATATTCTAATATTAATGTAGAATTCTCACCCTCTCGCCCTTGCAACGTGAGCTTATATGAATATGACGCATTGCTTGAAACGTGAGGTTGGGATGTCTAAAACTCCCAAATTCACTGACCATGTTGACCACATTAGTATAGATGATCGTGAAATTAGAGGTCGGAAATGGATCATGGAGCCCTTCTTAAAAATTTAAAATTTAATGGGTCAAACCACGTATAGATCAGTTGACCTTTATAAAATGAGTTGAAATAAAATTTACAAAAGCAAAGTTAAGATACAAATCGTTTATGGAAGAGGAACTCTTTCTTTTTTGGCCCACTCTCACGAAAGACGGAGAATTAACGAAAGAAATCTATCATGAAATTTGAAGAATTCCCCAATCAAGTAATCAAAGAGATTTGAGCTAGTCTCACCCTCCCCTTTCTCTTTTGTTGATTTTGTTTACGTTTTCTTGTTCTTTCTTTTTCTTCACTCTCGATTTAGAATTGGGAGTTCTGTCTTCCAGTCTAGTTCTCTATATGAGAGTTCGAACTCTCCCAATCTAATTCTAGATTTGCATGCTATCATCTCCCGATCTAGATATGGGAGTTTAATAAATATACTTTTGGTGATTCAATGCCTCTTTACCATGTTCATATACAGGTTTTCTGCCTCCAGCCTTAATGATGATCACATGAGTTTTGGCGTCCCATTGAATTATGAAGATTTACTCATAACATATTAGATCAGTGTTTGTTTAACCTATTGTGATTATCTCCGTACGATGATAGTGTAGAGAAAGCTAAACCTAGGCACACACTACCAAATAGCAACATCGTAATATTTGAGAATGAATTTTTAACGTGTGCTCACTGTTAAAAAAGACACGAGATTCAATGATTGGCTGTTGATTTGGTTTGATATTGTGAAACAAGTTTGTGCTAAACTTTTTGGATGTTCCAATGATCCTCCTTGTTTTATGGATTTTACTCTATTTTTCGGTATCCATGCTCTATTTCGATTTGCTTTATTATAAAAGTTATGTACTTCTATATCATTTTGAGCAATGAATAAAATTCTTTCTCAATCAAAAAATAAAGAGATGTACAACAGTAATAGAGCTCGGTATCTGGTAACGGTAACGGCAACGATTATCATCTTGCGGTGGTCATTGTAAGTTGGGAATTGTAGGGTGGTGGACTTTTCCCTCGGATGAGGAATTTCATCGAAGAGAGAGAGAGAAAGCGAGAGAAGCCTCAAACCACACTTCCCGACGGTTGCCTAAGTGGAGCTTCCACCTCCTGGTGGTCACTGATGACACCAATCACTATTTCGTTGTCTTAAGAACATCTTGAGAGAGCCTCAGACGACTAATCTCGTGATGGTTACAATCCTCAACGACCACCAAGAGAGAGAGAGAGAGGCCTTTACGCCACGGTTGGTGACGGTCGACAAGGATTGCGACCACCACAAGTTTTTCGCCGTCTTCTCTTCAGCTACCTCCATGACATTGTCGATCGTGGCCGGGCCATTAGGCCAAGCATAGCCATGGTCGATGGGGATTGCAACCACCACGAGTGTTCCAGCATTTCCGGTCCCCCTAATCTCCAACGAAACAGATGGTAATTGCTTTTTTGCTTTTTGTTTCTTGTTTTTAAGAACTTTCAAATTTATTGTAAGATTTGCTAAATTTCTTCTTTAAATTTGCTAATTTTTTTTATATGCAATATTTTCCTCAATTTGCTAAATTATTTGTTGGAACCAAGGAACAAGAAGCCAATAGTTAAGGTCGATTTGTTCCTAAAATGGACAAGGAAGCTATCTTGTTGGAATCGATTCTTGTTTTTGAAATTAGGAATTGAACCAGTCCCATGAAACTGAGCAGGACGATTATCAAAAATGACTACTTTTTCTTTGGCTTTTTTTTTATTATTGGTGGATCAAGAATATTTATTTACTACTTGTAATCTAAAAATTGCTCATAAAGCAAATAAACATAAGACCAAATGAGAAAGCGAGAAGAAAGTTTTTAAAACTCAATTTAGAGTTTGATTCAAAACAACCCCGAAAACCTATACAAGAACCAGCCTTAGTAGGCTTGTTCTTGAAAGGTCAATGTATCTTGGTTTCAACCGAACCGTTTCCTATATGAACCAATTGGGAATCAATTGGGTTACCTTGGTTTGGTTTGATTCCCAAGTTGAATCGCTTGATTGCTCACCCCCTAGCAATAATGAAGCAGACTACTTGGCCAATTGCCATATACCACAAAAAATCCTCTTATAGTACACGTGTCCATCTAGTGGGTGTAACTTGACACATGATTGGTAGATGACGTAGAAAATATGAGTTTCATATGCACCTTATATATGCGAATCCACTCCAGTCGATGGTTGAGATGTAATGCATTCAGTACATGCAAGCCGGCTTCGTCACAATCATCAGATCCTATAAGGGGTCCATATTATTTGAAGCAGAGATAGGGCACACGCAATTCTCTAAAAGTGAATGTAATATTCCTGGAAAATAATTATGTAATAGCACCGTTATTTTTCTATTAGATATAGGGGTGCTTTGTACCACAAATTTTAAATATGCTAGCGGGATGACTGCTTCGGTCGGTACTGGGGCAAGAAATCTGATTTACTTGTCCACGGTATACTTAGCTTTATACGTATGGGAAACATATATGGCAAAGTATATTGCATAAAGTGTAGTCTACATCAGAAAAGTAAGAAAAGAACGGTACCGTTAATCTTAAAAAGTGTTCGACCAAAAAAAAAAGTCCTTAAAAAGTGACGGATCGATTTTAGCCACAAAAGTTATTCCTCAAAATCAGATGACCTTTTTATCTAGTTACAGAGCAAATCGGGGGCGGTGCGGCTACGGCTTTCAACGAAACGCGTATTAATACAGAAGAAAGGATCAGAGATCAAAAATAAGAAAGGAAATAAAAGCTAAATAACCTTAAATGAAGAGCAATCGGTTATATATCAATGTAATTTTGATAGTTTTTCTTTCTAAAAAGGGCTTGAATTGGGTTGTGACCTCTCCCCCCAAAAGAAAAATCCGCTATAACATTAATAATTTGTCGATTGAAAAATAATCAACTGTAATGAGTACTTTATGGGAAATTTATTTTTCTGTTGTCCGGCTTGTGATTGCCAAGTTTGTCAGCCTTGGACCTTCGCAATCTACCAGACGATATTTTCGACTCAAGTTGAATATTTTTTTATGTGGAGACTATGGTAATCCCCATAGAAGGTACTCAGATTCGTCTCCGTTCCCATCCTTTTATTCATAAAAATAAATCAAACAAGTATCTTTTCTAAGGCACATGTAATTTCTCTAGTACAATAAGCATATATTATGGGGCTCAAATTTAATTTAACATTCTATCCCATTTTCGTGCCATTTATATAAGGTATAAATAAAATAAAAAGCAAAAGAGATGGGAAATCAAAGATTGGCTTGTATTTTAATTTGCCATGTGAATCACGAGGCCGTCACTCTATGCACAAGTAAGGAATAATTATTGACCGTAAAAAGGGTCGCTTGGAACCTTATGACCTACTTGTCGGGTTCCCATAATATTGCCTTCTAGTTTCAGATTTAATCCAAGAAACAAGATCAGGAAAATTGTGAAATAATAGTAATAACAACAATTAAATTTCTAGATGAAAATTTTCTATTTATAGTTTCTACTTATAACTTAGATAATCCATATTTTCACATTCTCACCCTTTCATCTCTAAAAGAAATTAAACGGGTTTCTTTTCCGAGAAACATGTTATTTCTTTAATGCGATAAGCATATCTTATTAGGTTAAAATTAATTTACAATTTGTGTCAATTATGTAAGTTCAAATCAAAAGAAAAAGGGGTAAAAAAATATGGGAATTCAAAATTAGCTTGTATTTCAATCCGTCATAATAGATAAATACTGACACGTATATTGATCTATTTATTTCATAAACTCTTGAAATTTGAACAGCATTTTCTTATTTCACGAAAAACTGAAAAAAAAAATTCTTTGACTTTTGATAAATGTATGCGATCATCCCCTAATTCAAATCAACACGTAAGTTAACTCATGCGATTTAAAATTTAATATGAACTGCATCATGCATGGTTTCTTATCTAGCTTCCATTATTAAAATTAATTAAGGTAAGCAAATTTTATAGAATATACATATTCTGGCTGAAGGAATTTGTGATCAACAGGTCCCCGTTCTTATAAGCAAGGTTCCCTCCACTCCTTTTTCATCTTCCACTTTTACGTTTTCTTTTCTTCACCACTTTTCAGCTCCAGACATGGAAACGACCCGGAAGCACCAGATGGACGAGCGCGAGGAAGACGACGGCGCGACGACCCTCGAATTGAGAATCGACGGTGGAGGCCACTCCGCTGCCGATGATCGACCCCAAGACCACGACTCAGCCGCTGCCGCCGTCTCCTCGACTCTTACGCTCAAAGAAGAGCCGGGGAAAGAAGAAACCCCTCAGCAACTGCGCGCGGCGGCGGCGTCGTTGCCCTCGAAGCGGTCGACCAAGGACCGCCACACGAAGGTGGAGGGCCGGGGACGGAGGGTCCGGATGCCCGCCGCCTGCGCCGCCCGGATCTTCCAGCTGACCCGGGAGCTTGGCCACAGGTCCGACGGCGAGACCATCCGGTGGCTGCTCGAGCGCGCCGAGCCCGCCATCATCGCCGCCACCGGTACCGGCACCGTCCCCGCCATCGCCATGTCCGTCGACGGCGCTTTCAAGATTCCCACCTCCGCCGCGGCCGCCAAAGACCCGGAACCTGGAGACCCGCCCGGGAAGAAGAAGCCAAAGCGACCCGCGAACAGCGACTACGTCGACGTCGGCGAGCACATGACCTCGCCGAGCTCAACGATCCTCGCACCATCAACACAAAATCACCAGCAGCACCACCCCCACCACCACCACCACCTGTTCCCTCAAGGTTTAGTCCCCATGTGGGCCATACCCTCGAGCGCCGTCGCTTCCGGAGCCTATTTCGTGATCCCACACATGGCCTCCGTCCCAGCGCCGGCGGCGAGCCCGATATCGTCGTTCGCGGCCGCCCTCCAGCAGTACGAGGCGACCGCGGCCACGAAGCGCGCCGAAGCCCAAGGGGGCGATTCGGCATCCCCGGAGATGGGCGGCGCCAACATGAGGTCGGACGCCTCGGGGCCGAAACCGGCGAGGGCGGCGTCGGTCATGGCGCCGAGCTCGGTGGCGACGGCGAGCGCGCCTCACGTGCTCCGGGATTTCTCTCTGGAGATCCGCGACAGCCGAGAGCCCAAGGAGTCGGACCGCAGCAGCGACGACGCGCGGGGGAGATGATGGAGAGAAGGTCGGGGTAGTTCGGGGGCGGCGCCGCCGTTGACGACCTCGCCGGAGCATCGGGGAGAGACGGCATTGACCGGGCGCGACGTCGGAAGGGGCGCTCGCTCGCGCTCTTTCTCATCGGGCTTCGGGAAAGGAGCACGTGGTCACGTGAAGGGCGCTACGAAAGGGGTTCGCACGTGTAAGTTCTGTGTGGGGCCCCCCTACATCGTAGTGGGGTCAACTTTGATATTTACTTTCATGGCGGGCCGCGATACTCGCGCGAAATTGGTCAATGAAAGTTTAAATTCCACAGTTTTTTTTTTTCGCGATCGATGCATATTTTCTCGTGAATTGCCTACGTGGCGGATATGCGAGTGGTTTTCCGAGTGCCACGTCATCGCCATCGGATTCGATGTTAGCATTTTATTTCCCCGAATAAAAATAAGAAATAGTCGGACAACCATTGAAAATCTCGTTGGTTTGGCGATTATATTAAAGTTTATACCAATTTATATTATAAATCTGGCTAAAGTTTAGTGGCCACTAACCGACCTTATCCAACAATGTCGCCTTCGATGATGATGATGGGGTAGATTGACCCCATAACATTACAATAGAATATAAATAGTTATGCATGATATGTAAATATCTTACTAGATATATCTCCATCGTACAAATCAAATCAAATAACAAATAGCTCGGCTAAGTTATTTTCTAAGTGGAAATTATTATGAATTTGGCGATTAGAATATTTTGAGTAGAAAAATACAACAAAGTTAGGTTGTGATCAATTTTTCTGAGTAAATGAGCAGCACGTTATTATCGAGAATATGTATGCAATTGAAATTGACTATATTATAAGCTCTTAAAAGAATTGAATTAATATATTTGGATACTTTCCAATTATTTCTTTTCGGGGTTAGATTGAATTGAAAAAAAAAGGAATAAGGGCAGCATGTGTTTCATAGGAATAAAACAAATTTTTAATTATTACAATCTTTTTCTGAAAAGTGGTGGGGGCCACCTAGAAAAATCTGGCGCTCATGTCATGTGATGGCGGGCGGGGGCCCCAAGAGGACGTCGCAGGTGGGGCCGCAGGAGGGGCCGCCTTGCACCGTTCACAAGGCCAGCGGCGTGGTCCCCTTCTCGCCCCCGCGTGGGGCCCGCTTCTTGGGGTGGGGTTGATGGTCCGACCCGGATTACCAAATTTATATTATTAAAGAAAATTCATATAAAAATAAGTTTTATGACTATGCCTAGCTTAACCAAATTATATGTAAATATCTCAAAGTAAATGCATGATAAATCAATCATCTCGATTTTGCGAACGCGAGGAGTTTCTTTTTGAAAGAAAAAAAAAATCACGCATTAAATCTCGGAAATATTTAAGTTTAATAATTATAAAAGTAATAAATTTAGCAAACCTAAAATGAGAGTCGGGCTTAAGAGGCGGCTGTTATTAAAGATGCTTGATTTATTGATTAGTTTTGCTTTGGGGGTTCACGGTAGCAATGTTTATTTGATGAATTATATAAGCACTGTAAATGAATTTTAGGTCTTTTTAATAATTAATATGCATTGGATTTGGGAATCGGGTTTTCAGGCTATAATGCCTTAGAATTCATAGGTTTTTGAGTAATCGGTTCCAAATTCGCCGTAACCGAAATCAGAAACTCATTCACGTCCCATTAGGGTATGAGAGGATCGGGAACGCAATCATAGCCATCTCATTATATCCCTTTAAAATTGTCTCTATTAATTTTCTTCCCAAAATGACTCTTCTACTTATTAAAGAGGATCACTATAGTCCCTCTATTAATTCGGTCGAGACACTAAGTTGGGCGTCGAGCTACAAAGTGTCGGATGAAGATTCACCCATTTCTTGTATGGCATCCGAGTATGCGATATATCAAAGTAGTAATCACTGTATAATAAGTAGATGAATTCTATATTTGTCACCTATTCCAATCAAGATAGTGGAGAACTAAACTCTTGTATTTATTCAAGCGAACTTTCCATAAATGAATTGTTAATCATTAGTACATGAACAAATGAATGTACACACAGTCTCCATATCCATAATTTCCTTTCCTTTCCTGTATCTTCTTCTCCACACGCCTCCGATTTTCCGTTTTTCAGTCCATCCCGAGTCGATCCGGTTCGCCATCGAACCGGATGCCGTTAATCACGATCGGACTCCTCACGACGCGATGCAAGCCTTTCCACGCGAGCGAACCGGACACGACCTGGTTCTCCAGCGTCGGCTCCGCCTCCACGATGACCTTGAAGCTTCTCTTCTGCATCGCACGAGTGAAGGACAGGCTCATGGGCTTGACGGCGATCTTCACGCCCTTTGGAGCTCTGACCGTGGCGTTGTATACGGACCGAGCGGGACCGACGTTCGTGACCGTCCTTACAAAGACTCCGACCGTCCGTTCTCGGGCGTTTCTTAGCGTGAGCTGCATAGTGGGGTAGTTGAGCGAATCGTATCCGACTCCGGGAACCAACGAGGAGCAGTTCACAGCCTGGTCCGGGCCGAGCAGGACCCGCAATGAGGACCCGGGATAGCCCTCGCTGCAGAGGAACTGAATATAGGACATCTCCCCCATGTCGTACACTAAGCCCGGGTTGAGGGCTCGGGTTGGGTTGAGCTGGCCGGCGCCGTATGCAAACTCGCCGTCGGGGTTCGTCCTCCGGCTCATCGGTTTCGCTTGTCGATGAGGGAAATCGAGACGGTTAGCAAGCGTGAGCCATGATGGAATCAAGTAGCAGACAGACAGACAGAAAAACCTATAATCTTCGACATTAAGCTCATTGTACTTTGCTTTATAGTTGTAATCGGCATAATCCTCTATTTAATTTATTCAAATCCAAGATGATTGTTTTAAATTCAACTATATGCAGGTCATCATCTAAGCCGGCGCCTGTCGAAACAAATAATTTTGCTGATCTGTGTATCGAATAAAAAGTCGAGTAAGATACTAATCCGTCGCATATACCTGTGGTCATGATGGCAGATTTGATAGCAGCAGGAGTCCAAGACGGGTGGAAAGACTTGACATAAGCGGCTATGCCGGCGACATGAGGGCATGCCATGGATGTCCCGGACATTAGGTTGAACTTCGAGTACTGGGTGTCGCCTATCAGCCCGGTCAGCGACCTCATCGGCGTGAACGATGCCAATATGTTGATCCCCGGTGCTGCAATATCAGGCTGCGTTTCCATAGCTCATGTCAATTGCATTCAGAAGTCAAGTCACATTAAGCTTCATAGGATCCGAATTCGGCATTCATTGCTATTCTTTTCCAGCAAAATGAAAAGGAAATAGTTTACAGGTCTGAACAAATCGGACCTTGAGAATGTGCTGAGACCCCGGATTTGGACCCCGAGAAGAGAATGACGCGACGAATGGGGCCGGTATTTTCACTTCCTCTGTTCTGTGTATTACTGCTGATGGAGATCTGAACACCAGACCACAAGCCATATGAATGTGATAAGCTAATCTTAGATTTAGGTATGATTTATTAGAAAGTGCGAAATGTGATCGCATGATCCGAAGCTTAGATGATGTCAATGTTAGTGTGCGTATTCTTAATCAGATGATTCGCTTGAAAGCTACAGTATGATTACGGCATCCTCGCAGGATACAACTATGGTGGTGATCGGAAATTTGCTAAAGACTTAACCTAGAGCACTTTGTAAATCGGTTCAGGACTTGCCTGGTAGAGTGAATGTACTTGTCGATCGCCTCGCCGAGAGTACCGTTCACCATGGTTGACGGGGCCATGAATATCCGCGCAGTGTCGAGGAACTGCAGGCTCTCGATG
The DNA here is from genome assembly GCF_016545825.1 of Eucalyptus grandis. Lineage (NCBI taxonomy): Eukaryota > Viridiplantae > Streptophyta > Magnoliopsida > Myrtales > Myrtaceae > Eucalyptus > Eucalyptus grandis. The sequence goes on from NC_052615.1 coordinate 36,249,743, forward strand.
ATGGCGCCGATCCCTCCGCTCCCTTTGACGACAGAGTCGCCACCCGGCATCGAAAACTTGCAGTACACGAGCTTCCCTTTCACCTTGACCCGATCCAGCGAGTTGTCCATGCAGTAACTCGCGCTCCATTTGCTCGAGTTCGCCCCCGCGTCCGCCCCGCTCACCAGCGGGTAGAGCTTCTCCTTCGGATCGAACGTGTTCACTCCCACTCCCTGCAGTACGCCCGGAATAAGAGTTTGTTTTTGTCAGAAATAAGAAAAGTTGATTATTTGAACAAAAATCAAATAAACTCAAATAAAAGCTGGCAAGCAAAATAGTTTAGTAACCTGAACGATGAAAAGTTTTCATCGCTCCATTTTATCGAGTAAAACTCCCTATATATTTTGAATGAACTAATAAATGTTTTTGAGTGTGCAAACGACATATTCTCTACATACAAGAGTTCAAATGCAAATGATGTAATGATAGCACGTTATTACTATTGGAGGGCTTCTCTACTTTGCCAAAAGAAACAAGATATCGAGTGGAAAGTGTCAAGAGTTAGAAAGACTTTTGGATTTTGATTAATAAGCGAGAGGGCTTGGAATAGTCAATGTGCTTAGATGGATTAAATAGAAAGAGAATGACTTTGATAATATCGAGTACATTTATATGCTTGGAACGATCTAAGTATACAAGGTGAATAGATTTGGATTGGATGAAATCGTCAAGTCTGAATAGATTGCGTGATAGAAAAAGTTCACACTATAGATGCGCACATGAGGGCAAGAAACTATCTCTAATTTGATTTGACCCAAATGCAAATTGGGGCTTGGAGCGAACTTCAGGCCCTGGGATGGATAGAGAGGGTTTCATAGAAATCAAAATTGGGTTTGCCAATTTTGGCTAAGCAGGGGTGGTGTCAAGCAGGAAATATGAATAGTTTTATGTATTTCAGGTGAAATCCATTTATTAGCTGCATTAAGACAGTTTTGAGCAATGGAATTTAATCCCTATTTGAATTCTACAACGTGCGGAGAAAGTTTCCAACATTATATTTCCGTGTCAGTCGGAGTTGAACGTGACCGAGGAAATTGTAATGCTCTGAAAGTTGTTTATACTTCGTGTACATATTCATTGAGAAAAATCTTGTAAAATCTCAGTGTATTTTCTTGGAGAGTGATAGTGTACTTTACTTATCGTGAAAGAGTGCTTTGAGCATAAAGTGAATTGTGTGTAGAGTAAGTTACGGTCCCTCATATGAAGACAACTTCTTTTGTAGTGTTGTTAAAGGCATTGCATCAGTGGATTTCCAGCCTTATTATAAGATCGTTAGAGTTGGAACAGTAGAATAGGTCATGATGGACCTGAGCAGGTCCTTAAAAGGCTCTAACCACCAGAAAAGTCTGAATAGAGACTCGGGTCCGGGGTCTCGATAAAAAAATACCGGCCCCATTGGTTCTCCCGTCCACACCTCCCTTACGGGGTAGGGGAACCAGCACGGATCCCCGTGAAGCCTTCTCGGTTGAAACACGCCGGCGTGGTTTAAGGAAATGAAAGGTCCAGGGAGAACTCCCCGGGTGGACGGATGGACAGAAAAAGGTTAGACCATTTGTATAACTTATTTTGTCTACAGACACCACTCCATCCTCTACGCGATGTTTGCTATATGAAAAATGTCAAATCCTACAACAACCAGTTCACCCCCTGCCTCCCAGGTTCTTTAAGTTCACTCCACTTCATAATTGCGGTTGCTAATTTCTAAAAAGAGCTGGTTACTTAATAGGTTGGTAAATAATGCTAATAAAAGTGGTATCTCACAAGAAAATCGGTGAAGTTGAAGAAAAAAGAAATAACCATTGGCAAAGCAACTCAAATGACCAAATGATAACTTAATCAATGAATAGTTGGTAACTCACACAAATAAAGGTTGCAAATTTCATCTAATAGTTAATAAATTTTAGTTATTGATAACAGAAGTAAATGAAAGTTGGTAAATTAAAAGAAAATGTATTTTTGTTAGAAATAAGATAAGTTGGTAAATTTACAAAACAACAAAGAAATATTGGCAGCTAATTTAAATAAAAGTTGTATACTTATTTGGAGATAAATTGTTAAATCCCTATAATTGAGAGAGGTAGTTTTCAAACAGAGAGTTGGGAAACTTAAAAATTTAGTAAGTAAGGAAAATAAAAATAGTAACTCAATTGTAAACTAGGTGACATTTTAAAAAATTAACAAATAAATGTGGCTAAGCAAATCAAATTGGAGTTTGTAACCACAACTAATTAGCATTAGTTAGAGAAAAACTAGTAATTACTCTTGGTGAGTTTAGAAAATTGATAAGTAGGACAAAGAAAGGTGATAACTCATTTAGGAAAATATGGCAAATTTAAGAACATTTAAATAAAAGTTGTTAAACAGCTCAAATAGGAATCGGTAACTTAATCGGAATAAAGTTGGTAAGGCATTCAAATAGGACCGATAGATTCTGTAAAAGTTGATGCGAGATATTAGTAAATTCCAAAATGTTAAAAAGTGTCGATAAGCTATCAATAATGACTTTAATTTCTTTTACCTAAGTTATTTTTCGAAACTTACATTTTTTTTTTTTTTTTGCAGAAATCTACTGATATGGTCAGTGAATCTATTGATTATAAAGCTAAAGCACTCCAATGACCTAGAGATTGGCATGATTAACCTCCAAAGATGTTTAATGAGGCCCGAGTATGTCCATGGTAGGAGACATCCCCATGACTATAACAACAAAAAACAATTAAAATTAGGGACTATTTACGAAATAAAATTGAAATCTCGATACTTACCCAAAGGGTCCTCCCATCCCCCAGCTGGACTTTGCTCCGGAACTGCCTGTCGATGCCACTGGCCGCCACCGTAACGAGCCACGGCGCGTGGTTTGCAACGCTGGCCAAGCTTGGCCCGTCGTTCCCGGCAGAAGTCACGGTCAGGATCCCTCTCCTCATGGCATGGAACGCGCCGATGGCTATGCTGTCCTCGGTGTAGTTGGGCATCGTGCCGCCGATGGAGATGGAGATGACGTCGACGCCATCGTGAATGGCCGCGTCGAACGCTGCAAGCAAGTCCATGTCCGAGCAGCCCTCGCCGACCCAGCACACCTTGTACATGGCCACCCGAGCCCACGGCACCGCGCCCCGTGCAGCCCCGCCGGCAAGGCCGAAGAGGTTTGCGTTAGGCACGAGGTTGCCAGCCAGGGTGGACGAGGTATGGGTCCCGTGGCCTTGCACGTCGACCGGAGATAGGATGTCGCTCGGGTTGCGCGTGCCGTCGAGCTTGAAGTACTTGGCTCCTATAAGTTTGCTGATAGAAAAAAGGAACCAAATTAAGCAAACACAGCCGCCAAAATAAGAAACTACATATTTGCATTGGTATGGATAAATGTCAAAAAAATAAAATTTCGCAATTTTTTTTGGTAAGAAGCATAGAGAAAATTAATTACTTGTTGCATCCTGAAAAATTAGCATAGTGACCACAACTTCCTTTCCATTTGGGCGGTGGAGGACCAAACCCTTTATCAGCAAAGCTCTCAGATTGAGGCGTGATCCCTGCAATGTCACGACGTAATTTTTTATAAATTGAATGATGGAGCAAATTCTAAATATAAATTCAGTTCGACACAATTACAACCTGTGTCGAACAGGGCCACGACGATGTCGCTCTCCGTCTTCGGGTTCCTTCTCGCCGTCTGAGGAAACCCGATGAAGTCCCACGATTTGGTCGTGTGGAGCTCGTGGTATCGGTTGGGGAAGACAGAGACCACCTCTTCTAGGCCTGTCGAGCACGCATGCATGATAAATAATTTTTTTGTCCATGAAATTAATGGAGTCCTAATATTGAGAACCATTTGAAAAGTTGAGGTACTCAATTGGATGAAAAGCGAAAATTTTAAGTACTTGATTGAAAATGAGACAAAATTCAGATTCTTGCGATGTCATTACCACTATAGTTTACAATGCGATTATGCAAACTGTTTCTACGAGTAGTAGGAGGCTTACTTGATAACTCTTCAGCCTCATATTGGGATAGCTTGGCAGCGAAAGCGTTGAAGCTTTTGGTGTAGCTGTAGACCAACGACTCTTTTGCCTCATTGTCACTGTGCAAAAAGAGATGTGGAGTCAGTATTAGAGGGTGTACAAAAAGTAACTTGTTCTTTTTTTCTCCTTAATCTCATGTATTATAGGAGCTGGTAAAGTTCTTTATGCAATCAATTTGATGACTATAGTCCATAACCAGTCCATATCCGGGGTTGTTCATAGAACCATTAGCTTCATTTATCAAATTAGTATAATCAATAGTTCTCTTGGAGTGTTGTATTGGTTGTGAGAGAAAGAGAGAGACCTTCCCTTGAGAGATGAAAGGAGTTGCAGGTGTGACTGAGCTGCAAGATCTTCATTTTCGTGACTATCTCCCAAGTAAACGATGTAAAACTCCTGCATGCATGTATTGATTACCTATCTTTGGATTGCAATTAAAAATCAACGACAAAAGACAAATTAAAAACCATAAGAAAGGGCAAGCACACCTTATTTTTGTTGCCATCAGCTGCAGCCGCAGAGCCTCTCAAAATTTGAAGAGAAACGAAAGAGCAGAGAAGAAACCAGACACCAGCCTTTCCTCTTGTCATCTCTCTCTCTATCTCTCTCTCATGCAGGGACTCTTTCTCTGCACTTATAGGTCACAACCCAAATAGGAGGAACCACGTTACAGGATGATGTTCACGTTCTTTTTCGGTGACGATTACGTACGCTTGTTTAGCCTTAAAGGAAAGGTCATACAAAAGCAATACCGGTTGGGGTTTCACTAATGGTCACTGTCGTTTGCGACTGAGATTGCTTCTCTTGGAGAAACTTGTGATTACGAACGTTGCTGTTCGTTGCTTGCTTCTCTCCCTACTGTTCTGACGTCATTGCTTTGTTTGTGAGGGATAAAACTATTGAAGTAACAAATCAAAAGTGAAAAAAATCAGAAGGTTTGGAGTGCAGAATCTTCTATAAATCAGTATGAAAATAACAAATCAAGAAGAGTATCAATGAGTTAATCATTTAGAGATCATGCAAATTTTTCTATAAATAATAAAAAATCAAGTAGAGTTTATCTTTTGAAAATCTTTCGTGATTCGTTTTATCCTAACCATCTTTTGTGATTCGTTTTATCCTAATCATGTTTGCTTTCTTCGACGTGCACTCCATGGTCTCAAACAAGCTCCAAGGGCGTGGTTCAACAAGTTCAGCAATTTTCTTTTCGAGTAAGGATTTTTCTGTAAATTGCTGATCCATCACTATTTGTTTATCGTCATCGTGATCATACTATTATTCTATTGCTCTACATGGATGATATAATCCTCATTGGTGATTCTCCAAAATTACTTAGCCATCTTTTGCAGCCCTTAGTCAAGCATTTTCCATGAAAGATATCGGTGCTCTTCGCTATTTCTTGGGCATTGAAGTCAATCGCTCCACTGATGGAATCTTTCTCTCACAACATGAATATGCATTAGATCTTTTGAGTCAAGTATTAATGGCGCAATGTAAGCCAATTGCTACTCCAATAGCTACCAAGCAATCACCCTTCAAAAATGGTGGTAAGCATCTCATTTTCGAAGCGTAGGTGCTCTTCAATACCTTACCCTCACTCATCCAGATCTCTCACTTGCAATCAACATAGTTGGCCAACATATGCATGCCCCAACTGTTGCTCACTTTCAAATAGTAAAAATCAGAATGTTTGCAGTGCAAAATCTTCTACAAATCAATATAAAGATAACAAATAAACAAGAGTATCAACGAGTTGATCATTTGGAGATCGTGCAGAATTTTCTACAAATCACTATAAAGATAACAAATCGAGTAGAGTATTAATGAATTGATCTTTTGGAGATCTTTATGATTTGTCTTTTATTCAATTTCCCTGTAGATAAATTTGTTATCTTTTATCTTTAACTTTCACATGTTAATGTCTCTATATATATTGGACAATATATCAACGAAATGCAACGCGTGGTCGACTCAATTATTCAGTTTTTTTCAAAAACTTCAGTCAATGACCATGATTAGCTTAGCTGGTCGGAGTCAGATATGCTTCGTCGGAGAAAGAGTACGTTGTGCATCGGAGATATATCACGCAGACATAGACAGAGAAGTATTTTCCTCATCGCTTCTCCCGATCCGCATCGTTTAATGATAGAAATGTCGCCCACGTTCGTCCAAATCGGTTTTCATGAAATGTGGTGTTTTAGGCGCGTAGTGCTAGCATCATCATCCATTAAAGAGCTCAGAGGAAGGTACATAAATTTGATCACTTCACTTCATGTTCCTTCTATTGCTGTAAAAGCCACATGAATAAGGCATCAACCGGAACCCGAGGAGCTTCAAGTTCATTTACATTTTCTCTTATTCACTTCAGATTATTTGAGGAAGTTGCTTTGAAACAAAGACACCATGTTTGAAGGGAAGAAACAAAGAGCACCTTTTTGATCAATCGCTTCCCTTTGCCTTAGATTTCAATTCAAGCAAACGAATTTTGAAAGCAGGATAGACTGTATCGTTGTTTAAGTGCTGCTAACCAGGGTTAAATTTGATGCAAATCACTTTGCTTTTACTTTGCTTCTTCTTATCTCAAGAAACCTTTCCTTACAAGGAAGGTGCATGTCATGATGACATGATCTCAAATAGGGTTGGCGCTCTATACTGTTATATAATCTTCATGTCAGTTATTCATGTTTTCATGAGTATAAAGTTTTTTCCCTTTAAAATGAGTGAAAACCAATCAATTCGTATCGGGTTCTTGCGAAATGTTGTGGATTATTATCCTTAGTCTCAAAAGATTCGAGTCAATATAACAACTATTACCTTACGACTCTTGGTGAAAAAAGTCATTTCACGTAAGATTTTTTCTCAGGAATTTCTAATATATATTAAAGTGTAAATATTCGTTGAAAAGTGAACGACTTTGTTATGTAACTATGTGATTGATGTAAACGTGAGGCAATGTAACTTAGATTTACGAGGCTAATACTTCCTTTTTAGCCATGATTTTGCATAGAAGCATTTCGGCCCTAGAAAACTAGTTATTGCTGTTCAGCCCGGCATGATAGATGGTGGGATGAAACAGGCCCATGGATGAAGATGGGTTCACCTAATCCAATTTTTAATCCTATCCAGAGAGTCCACATGCCTGTGCAAATTGCACCTCAACATGGTCTAAGGAAACCACAATTTGCATGATTTATTGCTGACCAGGGGAATTGTAAATTGAGTCCTAAATTTGAACATTTGTATCAATTTACCACCTACACTTTGCGGCCCGTGTCAGTTTACTGCCGATGAATGATATGCATGATTAATTGAATATTTATGCTATTGGTAAAGAAATATTTTCCTGTCAATTTCTACCTTCTTTTTCAGGTCACGTTCTTAATGAACAGATTTTGGAAAGAAAAAGAATAAGCGTAGGAATTTGAGGCAAATTACTGTATATTTTGGAAGTGTAGGGGACAAAGTGAAACAGAAATCAATTGTGAAACTAATTGAAATGGTAAACAAACTTTGGGGCTAAAGTTTAGGGCCTATTTGATTTGAATTTTTAAGAATGAAAAGTTACTGATTCACATTAGCACCAAAAAAATTAGAGGTGAAATATTCCGTTACAATTTCAAAATTATATATATTTATGATTCAGGAAAGCCCCGTTCCAAAATAATATATTGCAATTCATAGTTTTTGTTAATTTTCTCTCATTTGCAATAGCATAACAATAACTTTCAAAAGCATAACTGCTTGCTTAGTTGAGGAATTGGGTAGATCAATGATAACATGTTAATCAAAAGACCATGATGGACGACACTAACCCTGTTCTACTCAGAGATGTCAGAAGACTATTGAGTTTCAACCTTTTTTTTTTTTGGGGGGGTTTTTTTTTTTTTTTTTGGGTCTGATGGGGAGGAGATTGAGTTTTACCTTTTAATTCAAAATGCAACATAATTTTTGTAGAGGAAATTGTCTTGCCGATGGACTTGCCAATCTTTGATTAGAGAAGCATTTGGACACTATGTTCTACTCATCATTAGGGTATGGTTCATATTCCCCATTGATAAGAAGGCATAGGAATCCCACTTCACGATGAGCAAGAGTCTAGAGGATACCTTGACGAGAGTCACAAAGATAGTGCCTCCAAATTATCAGAGGGCTTTTATAATTTGAGCCCATAATTTATTAGTAATTTGGGTTTGAATCTATAAATAGCTACCGGGTATATATAATTTCTTTGTATTGTAATTAGATGATGTAACAGAAAAGTGCGATGTGTTAATTATAGTGGAATCATCTACTAATTGTAACCCTAATTTATGGGTGAACCAAGAAAGAAGCTTGACTCTCCAAATTATTTCGCTGACTTTAACTCTTTATTTTCTTGCAGGTTTGCTCCGAATCCTAATGCTCATAGCCTCCGACAGAGTTATTTCATACTTTGTTTGGAGATATAATAAGGACATTTGATTTAGGAAATATTTTGTATTTCATTTCCTTCTATATACCAAAAGAAACAAAATGGTTCCGCTGCAATTGTTTTAACACTCTATTTTCTTATGATTGTGCTCCCATTCCAAACAGCCACAGCTTCCTATGGAGTTATTTCATACTTTGTTTGGCGATATAATAGGGACGGTTGATTTTAGGAAATAATTCGTAGTTCATTTCCTTCTGTATAACAAAACAAAATGCTTTCGCTGTAATCTCTCGTTCTGTCCATGTTTCATGTGTAAAAAAAAAGGTTTTCGTTGCTTGGAAACATCATGTTTCCACATACGATGGGTACGTGCCCAAGATTCTCATTCAAAAGAGAGAAATAAAGTTAAATACAAAGATGCACGTACATCAGGAAAACTACGTATGGAAAGGAAAAGTAGACATTTATTCTCGCCGTCCTATCGCCGACCTTCAATTTTCTTTTTCTTGTACATCAAGAAAACGAGGTTCTTAGCCATTAATTTTGGTCACCAAAAAAAAAAAAAAAAAAAAAAAAAAAAAAAAAAAAACGAGGTATGCAAAGGAAAAGTAGGCATTTATTCTGCCCGTCCTATTGCCGACCTTCAATTTTCTTTTTCTTTTCTTCTACGTTTAATAATTGAGATGTTACTGCTTGAATATTAAGAACTTTGCGTAATTCTTTTCATAATTAGAGTACTTGGAAATGATCTTACACACTTCTTTTCAGTCAAATTATTGACAAAAAAAAAAATGAAAATGAAAATGAGTAACATCATGCAAGAAAGGTGATGTAATTTATGTGAATGTTAATGATTTGAATCAAGATCTTGTAGCTAGCATCCATATTCTTGTATTACAAGATAAACGAGCAAAATGGTATTATTAGAGAAGACTTTAATCATTAGAAATTGATGACCGTGAGTATGGAGAACTTAGATTTAAGCAAGAAGTAATTAAAGTAAGTTGTTGTACTAGTATTCCTTCACGTAATCAATTAACTAAAAACATTCCCTTGAGTGTAAAAAAAGGAAAAAGTGGGAAAGAAGTATATTTGATTACTAAGGATGCGTTTGTTTCCTGACAAATCCAAAAGTCGGAAAATGTTTTATTGAAAAATGATTGGTTATATCATTTAGAAAAATTAATTATTACAAAACAATTTGCTTATCAATAGTAGTTTATACCTAACTATTTTCGTGAATAATATTAACAATATTTTGTATTCATTCATTTGTGTAGATGATTTAAATGATTATTTTTTAGAGAATGTTTTTCAAATCTCGAGTTTCATATAATAAAATATACCCTAAACTTATTTAGGACCATCAAAGAATTAAAAGAGATTTACAAGGTTTCGTAATAACAACATCAACATCAATATGACACTTACTATTTATAGGAACTATACTCAAATAATTTCCCTCCGTGGAATTTTTCCTACAAAAGATTAAGATTGGAAGAGGCAGGTCTTTTCTCAGAAAAGAAAGGGAGGGGAAAATGTTGGAATTCAAGTGGAATTTAAGGTTCACCAAATCCAAGGGAATCTTTTCTTTTTTGCCCTACAAAAATGTACTATGAGCGACCCACCCCATTAAGGGAAGATCCTCTCGTCACATGATCAATCCAATTCCTGCTGCATCTCTTTCTCTGGACCACTTTTGCAACTTGGACTTCATTTACCAAGTGGTCCAACGTTTGGTATTCCTCATTTGTCATTCCCCACTTTATTCAAACCAAGAGCACTTAAAAAATAAAAATAAATAAACACAATTAAGTACGCATCCCACCTCCCCGAAAACCCCTTCCAATAAACCCTCTTTTCCATAATTTATGCAAAGCGACAAATCAGGTACCGATTTATAACAAATATCTCATCTCGTTCCGCATCTCGATACGTCAGAGTCAAGCGGCCAGTCACAAAAGAGGAACGTTCGATCTACGAATCTTGCCCTTTATCGACATCTCCTTTTCCTTTTTCTCGTCAAACCCGAGATTTGCGATAATTTAATTTACCACCGTAAAGCTTAAAAAAAAAAAAGAAATCCAAAATTTCATTTCCAAAGAAATAACAAAAGGAGAAATAAAAACGAACAAGCAGGGGGGAAATGGAAATGCTGATGGCAGCAGAACAAGTTTCTTGGAAATGACGTGGGGCCAGGAGATGCACATAAATTTTTTCTGGAGATAAAGCCTGCAAATTCCGAGATTTAACGTGGGTCGTAGGATCTGAACCCGATGAACAGACGTCGAGAGGGAGCAAGCGCACGCGCTGTGGTCCCCGGTTGTACCGGAACGTGGCCCCTTCGCTTCTCCAACCGCCTCGGGGGACCAAAACCTTAGCCAATGTACATAAACGGCATGGACTTCACAAGCTTGCCGACAGGTGTCGCGACAAAAGCCTTGTTGAAAGCGGAGGTTGAGGAATAAATTATTTTTAAAAAAGGGTGGCCCTCTTCTTTATTGGAAAAGGTTTTTACGTCTCGTTCGAAGAGTATTTATCCATAATTTTTGAAATTGCCCTATTTTAGAATAAAAATAATTATTTAAATGCTTGCAAAAATAAAATCGACGTATCAATAGAACTATCTTTTCGATCTAATTAATTTTTGTAAGGAATATGGGTGATCGTTTTTTGGTATTTACTTTTTAAGTCATTGGTTTTTCCGGAATTTATTATACCATTGGTTTGGGAATATGTCAGTTTTCATCAAAGTGGGAATTACTGTGACGTGGATACAGCTGGTTTGTTAAAAATGCTGGATATTCCTCATTAGTCGATTAAAAAGTGCTGGGAATATAGTTTTTGTTGAAATCCATACCAACGACTTTCATCCAAAGCACTTGTTCCATGGAAATTTAATTTAAGAACGTTCCTAACTAAGCATTGATTTTTATTTTTTTGAATATTTTGTTTTGCTCTTCTCACATGATTAGCTGTACCTATACTTTTCCTCCCAAATAAGTGAAGATGATATAACGATTTCGTTTTAGTAAAAAGAGCCTTGAAACACCGTACGGGCAATTATATAAGAAAATATTATAATTGTCAATGACTTTTTTTGCTGTGTAAGTACTTGTACTTTCACTTTTTTGGTAAGAAATTTTAATAAATGCCCAAATAATATTAGGTAAGGTAACCTCTAATAACCCATCAAACATATAGCCTAATGGTAGAAGCGTCACATAGTTTTATAATGTAAGAAGTCTAGTCATCTCGTGATTGGACTTACGATCATCAGAGGGCCTTAGGCACTTTGTTACTTTTTGTGCATCAATGTCTTTACTATAGCGGCGAGTTAATTAGCATCCGACCTTCAAATTTCGAATAGACTTTATTAATAGCAATGGCTCTAATCAATTTTTTCTCTACCGACAAGTACGATACATTTTTACGGTAGCATTGCATTAATTGCCCTATCCATCACTTTTACTTACATTAAAACACAACCTAATTTTGAATTTGAATGAACTTGTTTCTAAGAACGTTGCAAAAAAAAAAAAAAAAAAACTAGACCTTTCAAAATAGATTGAAGAGAGAGCCTACAGGTGTGCACTGAAAGGGGGATTTTATGTCATATGCTGCTCGAAGAATGCTTTTTGTCTTGAATGTGCTTTGCCAAAAAAAAAGTCCGCTCCGTTTGAGAAAAAGAAATGCTATTCTTGAGAATCCTCACCTATTTAAACATGGTATGTACTGGCCACACTGCTCTATGGATAGTACAAAAATTTGCTAAAATTCCTAATTTAATAAATAGAGGCAGGTGAGATTTTTAACCTGAGGATCTCTAAATATATGGAGATTGCATTTAATTTCTGCTAATCATATTTATGTCGATGGTTCATGTAATTAGCTCAACAGTTAAAATTACTGTCCTAAGTGATAAAAAAGCTCATTTTAATCATAAAAAAGAAAGTTAAAATACGTCAAGTTGTGTAATTGTTCTAAATATGAGTCATGTCTCGACTGATTAAGAAATACTTCATGGATATCAGTCAGAGAAAGAAACCTTTTGCTTTTGGTAGGATAGTAGCTCAAGTTTTAAATTAGTTTTGATAAGACAGCTAATTCATTTTTCAACAAGAGAAAAATTTATGCTTCGATGATATATTTAGCTAAGCAAATAAACAAAAAAGACATGAGCTAAAATTTATGCATGGATGAAGTCGAGCGGACTTTCATTAAGGAATTCGTGCTTCTAATTTGCAGAAAAACATTTGTCCATGACCATTTAATCAAATTCATCTAGGATTTAACATCACGAATCCTATGCTCATGAAATATCATCATATCATTGTTAAAGAGAACCAAGTACAGTTTCCGATGTCAATGATTTACAGAACGAGAGAAATGTGGATGAAGCGACCACATGGAAATGACATGGCATTCAAAATTGATGTCCGTCGAGTCAACATCTGTCAAAAAATACATGTTGAGTTCCAATTCAAGCACGTCTCAAGCACGTTGATAACGTGAAAATTGAAAATTTGGTTATGAAAATAAGAGTTTCAGTGGACTAATTTCAAGAGCTACTAAATTCAATGGCCTTGGTGTTGGAAATTTTCTATAATATGGGCTTACATTAATTAATTAATTAATTAATTTTCTATTATAAATAATCAAGTTAATGAATATTCTAATATTTGTTGAACCATACAGTAATCTGATTAAATTGGGTATTGACATCTATTGATAACAGGCCTAGATGAGCAGCAAAGTGTAGGCAGTTGTGTTTAACTGAAATTCGTAATGGGAAGGGCCTAGTTGATACGTTGTTGATTATGGTTTACTAGGTCCCCTCTCTAACCTATAAAAAGATAGGTTAACCTATTAGTTGCTTTAATCTCATTGAAAGTTGCTATATCGAAATAGGTCATAAAGAATAAGATTTAGCATTTCAATAGATCCCTAATTATCAGAGTAATCTACTTTTCTTCAAGTGAATCAATGACTCAAACAAGTACGCTTTAATTCCGCTGTATTTATTGATCTCAGTGTTTTACAATCATATATGGATTCGTTTTTCATGATTGATTAGTTATTTATGTGAATAAATTTTCTACACTTGGATGAAATTATCCGAAGAATGAAAAAAGAAGCACTATATGTCACTTCAATAGATAACATGATGTATAGCTTAGCTATCGATAACAAGTTAAAATATTTACTAGTCATCTTGACTAAGCTTATTCTAATAATTCTTGCACATGTGGATCTAGGACTCTAGCTAGTCTGCCAATTCTAACGTCCTAATTCTGAAATGTATATATAATTATAATCATTTATCCATCTTAACGTGACTACACACAACAAGAAAGGTTGACCATAAGAGATGGCATTCTCACGAGATAAATTGTGCAAGCCTCTCTTAGATGCATTCTCCTTCTAAGTCGTCTCGAGTAACCATTAAAATATTTTACAGGTCGCCTGTAAATTTCTAATCACGTAAGCTTCACATGTACAAATTTTAAATAAATTCCGAACATGACATAACCCTACAAGATGTGCACTCGAGCATAATATGGCTTTGATTACCCCTCTTAATTGCTTTGATGAAATTTTTTGTGAATAAATCTAAAAAAGAAATTACTTAAGACGTGACAAAATAGTGGTATAATTTGATTGATATTCTTTCTAAAGAGTCTTCGCCGAAACATCAATAGATGATGACGCATACTTCTAATTGTAGAAATATAACTCCAAACTTCTTGTGATGGTAACCGGTCATGACTAATGTGAACACCAATTTGATTTTTTGTTTATAGATTTGATACTTCTTTTTTCGGCGACAAGCACGATCATTATTCTTTAAAAAAAAAAATAGTCAAATCAAAAGGAGTCATTCTCGTCTATCCCAAACAATTTCATTGGTTGCAAAGTCTACGATTGAACCTTATTAACTAGAGTAATGACACGGTGAGTCGCTTCAACCAACTAACTTTTTTTCCCTAAATGGAATAGTTTCCTGAAATTACAGAAGGTGAAAATTGCATAAAATGTACTGCAAAGTCCAGAAGAGAGGGCAGAAAAAGAAAGTAAGGAATAATGGGTGGATGCATAGTTGGTGGGGAGTGCTCTCTTTGGAATTTTGGAGTAGGTGTGAGTAGGAGCGGTATTTCCTTTTCATTCTTTCTCAATTTCCTATTTTTACTTCCTTGAAGTGGAAAATACGATGAAAAAATAATAATAAAATTTTAAATTACATTCATTGCGATGCCAATGCCATAAATATTTGCCGCTTCATCAAAAACTTTGAACTTATAACGATCTGACAAAAAGTACCATAATCTTTTTCATATCATTAATACCTAAAAAAGTTTTGGGGTGCTGGTAGATAAAATATGTGGGGTATTAATTTTTTTTTTTTTTGGCTTTCGGGTCAAAGGGGTATTGATTTCGCAAGTGGGATATTTTAAAGGTTTTTCCGGCATTAAATCGGGAATATAATGAAAACTTAAAAAGGGGGAGAAGAAGAAGAAGGAGAAAAGGGCAGTTTGGCAGGCCGAGGGGGTAGGCCCCGCCGTGTGTTTTCGACTCCTGATTTGCTCGCCCACGTACGGAAATGTACGGACGATGTGGACATGTCTCAACATTGTCCTGTTTCTTGCCATTTCCATCTCGCCTCATTGGCCACCTTTTCCATCTCTCTCTCTCTCTCTCTTCCACGTTAGAAATTGGAAAAGCAAGCCACCCCCTCCCCCCCTCCTCTCTCACTAGACTCTCTCTCTAGACTCTCTCTCTCTCTCTGGACTTTCTCTCTCTTCATTATCAGGAGAGACTTTTCCTTTTTGTATGATGGATGCTTTTGGAGTTTTGCATCGTGAGTTTTACCAAAACAAGCAAAAAGGCAGGGTGGGGAGCCTCATTTTTAGCCATGCCAACCAAAACATAATTTGATATCTTCTTTTAGTGAGAGAGAGAGAGAAAGAGAAAGGGGGGGAGAGAGAAGAGGGGCAATATGAAAATGGAAAGGTGGGTGCGTGAGACTGTGTGTGCTTCCCCATTTGGTGACTGTCAATGAATTGAGAGAATCCATCAATCGCCCACCCAACAACCCCCCTCCAAAAAGCTTTTTTTTTTTTTCTCCCATAAATTAGCTCCCTCTTTTATCCTTAATTATCCTGGGGCTCCTTCATCGTTTCTTTGGGTAATACTGATCACACAATCCTCAGGACTTTCCCCATACTTTTCCTTCTTCTTCCTCCCTCTCCTTTCTTTCGCTTTCCCATTTCCGGCCTCTTTCCGTGCCCTTCATGTTCGTCCGAAAGCATTCTTGGTTTTTGCCTCTTTGGTGAAATCGAGTTTGGGGTCGATTCTTCTCAGACTTTTATCCGCTTCTGGGTTACCCTTTTGTCTTGTTCTTCTTTCGAGGAGCATTTCAGCTGGAGAAAAGCTTCTTCTTGAATCGAATCGAATCAAAGCCCACACCTCGAGCTCACCTGGGTCTGTTGCTCGCCTCTTGAACCCTTCTTTGTCCCTCGATCTCTGTTGGGAAATCCTTAATTCGCTGCATCAAATATCAGGTAAATAGTTTCCCTCCAAGTCTCTTGGCTAATTTGCTGTTAGCAAGAGCTCACTTTTTTTTTATCTTTGAAGATTTCGGATTTCACCCTGTTCTTTCCGCGAACCAGCGCTTAAATTTGAGCATTTAAGTTCGAATGGCGTTCCGTGCGTCGGTCTTTTTGGTCTCTCTCCCTTCTTTCTTCACTCCACGATCAGTCAGTTTCCCACAGCCGGCTGTGTAGGTTTTTCAGTCAGTCAATTTTGGCCCCTTTCCACAGATGCCCTTTTTTTCGTTACTCACGTTCTTGCTATTCCTCTCTGAGAAGTCACATCCATTCGGGAAATAAGAACAAGAAGCTGTTTTTTGGTTCATGTCCTTATTGGTGCACTCATCATTTTTGGCCTTGCCTAATTGATGCGTTTGTGCGTCGTTTCTTTTTGAATTAGTGAGGGCGATTGTTGAGTAAAGATGGTGAGAGGGAAGACCCTGATGAGGCGCATAGAGAATGCGACGAGCCGGCAAGTGACCTTCTCGAAGAGGCGGAATGGGCTGCTCAAGAAGGCCTTTGAGCTCTCCGTGCTTTGCGACGCCGAGGTCGCGCTGATCATCTTTTCCCCTCGAGGCAAGCTCTATGAGTTCGCAAGTTCCAGGCATGGAAAAACTCTCACCCTTCTTTTTCCTCTTAATAATAGTCTAAATAATTATCGGGTATTCATGTAGTATTTGCTCCTATTGCTTTTGCTTTCTTCGCCTATCATCACCACCTAATTTAAGTATGGTTAGCATTTAGTAGTGCGTGTTCCTCCAATTGCATAATGTGTGTGATGGTTCTCTTTCTGCTTGCTTAGGGTTACCGTACTCTCTCTCTCTCTCTCTCCTCTCGCCACGCCTCCTCCCTCCCTCCCTCCTTCCCTCTCATATTAAGTCTATGATGTCCTTTTGGGAAAGGAAAGACATAAAGATATGTTTATCCAGCTTATCGGGGAAGACAATCCTCAAAACAAGCCTGAGAACGCAGTTTCCTGTGTTTCTTTAGCTCATCTTCTTGGTATGAATTTCACTATCTTGAGTTTTGGTCGTCGTTACCAAACATTATTGTACTGGAAATGTTATTGACCAACTAATTAACCATATGAAGATGTTTCAGAAATGAAAAGAGCGTTCCCAAGCAAACTTACCAACATAGAGTCATTCCTCTTATCAGCACATTGACAAAAGTACATGCTTTTGTGTCCTCTTCGTTGGTAAAATTGAAACAGAAGCGTCTTGTACATTATCTAATTATAGCGGAACAGAGAAATCGTACCAAGTCATGTACTACGATGGGCATTAGTTTATGGGAAAAAATGGGTTGATACAGTTCTCGTGGCCAAGTGCTCTATGTCTTGGGGGATGAGTTGGGAGTACCTACTTGTGTTCTTACGATCTTTGCAGTGGAATAACATGTCAAATTTATTAAAAGGAAACATATATAAGGGTTTCAAATGTATCCAAGTAAAAAAAAAAAAAGACGCAAAATTCAAATCCACTCAAACTGACCCAACTTTAGCAGACTACTAGGGTTACCATAACGAGGGCAATACATGCAAAGTACTTATTGATAAAATCCATTTCCACTCATACTGACCCAACTTTAGCAGACTGCTAGGGTTAGCATCACGAGTGCAATACATGCAAAGCACTCATTGATTCCTGACAACCTAAAGTGAGATTGGACCGTTTGTATCATGGCTTTTCAACTCCTTTTTTCTAGGTGGGTATAATCGAAAAGCCTTGTGTGGCTGTAACTTAAATCAATGGTCTTTGTCAGTACTATAAAGTTCTATATTTTCCTAAAATTCTTTGAGGAGATTAAGATTAGTAGCCACCGCCAAAGCACCAGTGGTTTCATCACTCGACTGATGCCTTTAATGATTTCTCTCTTTTCTTAATTATATACTAATTAATCATTTTTTCTTCCTTATAGTGCCATACTCCTTTGTTGTTTGCACAAAACACCGAAAGAACTTAACAACCATAATACTTTCTCTTTTTTCTCGTTACTCCTTCATTTCTCGCTTCTTCGTTGGTCATATACAATCTCTTGGCCGTAACAGTTACTCCATAGATCATATTGCGTAAAGCGCTGGACTTTGATAGACGTTGAGATGATTTCATATTTCACTTGAGTTTCACTCATGTCCTTTGACCATTCATGGCTGATCTGTTCAAAATAGTCCACTGTGATTAGCGAGACAATGTCAAGCAAATTTTTCTTTGAGTTCACTAGCATATATGGATCTCATCCATGTTCTCTTCTCTCCGCTTTTATTATCTTCATATATTTTCTCTACTTTCCTGATAATGGCGAAAAAAGGCTCATACAATTACCATGTAATTAATAAGTGGAATTGTGGAAAATGATTGATATTACGAAAATAAGAGTGAAGAGTCCAGATATGATTCGGTACAAAGATGCTCCTCATGTTTGTTTGTGTTTATTACAAACATGCGATCATGTCTTATTTGGGGATTTCAGACCACCCTTCCCAGAATCTGTAATGATGCTTATAACAATGTTTGTGTCTATAGAATTATTAGTTTTGGTTAGAACAATAATATTCCTCAGGTAATCAAGTCAGTGACCTAACGTCCGTATTTGCATCATTGACATGATGCTAAGAAAGTTCACTTTCTCTTTGGGAAAGTGTCATGTTGGCTTAGCCATCTTTAACTCTTCTAATTGAGCACCTTTCTTAGTCAAAGAATTAACCTAGACTCAATAAATATTGCTATGGCTCAATATCTCGAGTTTGAGCCAAAACAACTTAATCATATACTTTGATCCATAAGTTTAAACTATTAGATGAATCCGAGGTGGCGTCTAGTGATGAATTAGAACAAGTAGTGCCAACAAAATTGAAGAGTCTCTAACTTTACATGTCAGTGTAATCCTATCGAGTGGTATTTCACAGCTTGAGTGAAGGCGACTCAGGAGTTTGACGCTTTGCTTGGTGAGCTTCAGCCTTTTTAAACCTTAGTTTTTTCCTCTGGGTAAGCATTCTTCTGGTAGGCCAACGACGGCTAGTCGTTTCTGTATTGGGTATGCCAAGTCGTCCTGTGTTCAACTCTCAGATCCTTCATTCCTCTCCGAGCCTAGAAATTGATTTAGTATATACATATTTTATGCGTTTGATGGATGTCGCAGCAAACATGTTCCCATCTTCACTTAGCAGTTTAGGCTTTTAGTGTGGAGTCTTTTAACATGGAATCCACTTAAGCCTTCATTTAATGACAGTTACGTTGTTCTTTCAGTCAACCATTCCAAGTAGGATTCATAGCTATCATCTTCCTTGTCCTATTAGCGTTCCTTAATAGTCTTTAATTCTTTTTTCTATCTTCTTTCTTTAACTCGTTTTCTTTTCTTCTCCCTTGGGAAATATTAAGCTCTTGCACTAACGACAATGTAGCATGTTCGTTAGATATTTGACAGTGTTTGGATGATATTCGCACCAAGAAAGAAGAGCCTGTCAATGTTCAGATACAGAGAAAGAAAAAGTTGAAACTTAATCCCCTCCTTCAACTTATTTCTGAAATTTGGTTGCTTTTGTTTCAAATCTTCTTATGAAGGAACACTGAAATTCATTTGTCAGTGGAGTTGAGAGAAATAGCTTTTAGCTCTTGTTCTCTCCTATTCCGAAAATTTCTCATTGTACTTGTAGTTTCTCTACGCCAATTTAGCCAATGATCATAGTAATTGTCCTCTCAAAATCCTCCTTTTCCCTTCAATCCTTTGCCTAGCATAGTGTAGGTCTTGCATGGACATTAAGTAAACAAGTTGTGATGACTTCCAATAGCTATGGCATAAACTTCTTTTCCAAGGTGTGATTCATATGATTTTGGATAGAGTCGTAACAGTATGTCTTTCTTTAAAAGGTAAGATATTGTTTTAATGGCAGTCCTTAGATGCGGAAAAAGTATATTAAGTGACTCCTACATAGCATGGTATCAATTGATTCTTGATTTTGTATTGTATCATATGATTTAAATCAACTCAAGATTGAAATTTTATGAAATTTATAGATGAATCTATCCATTCATTAATTCACCATTGAATCTATCGATCACTACACTGTTTATTACATTCATTCTTGATTATGTTAAATTTTATTGACGATATAATTCCCTGGGGTTTATAGTGTTTTGCAACAATAAATGTTTTATAAAAAGTAAAAATAACTCCAAACAGAATGTAAGTTTATAAAGTTTCCAATGCCTTTTTCGGCTTATTAGTTTAGAATGCCCTTCCCTTTGTATCTCTCTAGCTAACTACGGAATGTCCTTCCTTTGTTGGTAGGACCAAGTCAACTAACAAATATTAGGAAGTGTACATTCCATGAGAATTTTTATGGAAACAAACTGGTGGAGGAAAATTAAAAAATGTCAGGAAGGAATTGTTAGAAATCGAATGTAGGATATCATTTGACTATGAAACCATATTTAATTGAGCATGTAATCATTTATTCATAGATTATTATATCATTTATTTCATGATTTTCTACATTATGTTTTGCAGCCTATCATATATATATTTGTAGACACAAAAAAAAGTTGGTTTTTGATATCGTTACAAAATAAAATTGCATTGACTTATATTTATCATGTCCATAGAAAATGTAAAAGTCACGTCTCTCCCAATTTTGTTTTTTTTATTCGTATAGTTTTAGCTTGGAGTACAGGAAGACTTAGGTTCATTTTTCTTTCGAATCTTTTATGTAATTATTTATAACATGCTGGACCATTTGATAAATTGAAGTAATAGGAAATTTACTTTTTGCAGTACTTCCATTTTTTTTTTTTTTTTTTTTTTGGTAATAGCTTCATTTCTTTTTGGTAGGGGGAGGGTGCTTAGCTATGTAAGGTAAATACACTATAACGGTATCTCCCAAGCCTTGGACCCAACTGAATTGAAGTCTTCATTTTATCAATTTGATTTGAAAGACACTAAGACTGGTAAACTCGGTTTGGTTTTACCTCGACATTTTTTTAAACCAAATTACGAAGATAATGTTTCAATATATATATATATATATATATATATATATATATATATATTTGTTTTGGGGGTCCATAGAAGGAAGTCACCAACATTTTCCTTTGTTTCTAAACTACAAATAAAATTTTACTTAATATTAAGTTTAAACTACATTATCATTTTTTCTTGTCTAGGTTTGAAATATTTGTTTGACGATACAACAGAAGAACCGATTAATTAGACTTTACCCCATATTTTGGCTATTTTATCCTTTTTCCTGACCTTATTACGGATGATTAGACCAATTGAATGTTTGTATTGTGAATGTTTTCTTTTTAATGGTTTAGAATGAATAATGAGCTTCTTATTTGTGTATGGACTTGGTATACATACATATATGTACATATATATGTGTGTGTATGTAAACCGAACTGAAAACAAAGGGAGTTATTGATTTTACTGTGGTTTTTGTTGATTTCCTTTTTTAAGTTTTGTTTCAATTGTCCCCAAATAAATCATTTTGGTTTTGAGTTATATCATAGCCCAAGAAGAATCTTGAAAACTTCTTGCGTTGTGCTCAAAACTCGAAAACGGTTTTAAGAACTTGACCGTTCTTGTATTTTCTTAATTCAACTGGATTGACAATATCAATTCAGTCTTTCCATATAGGGCTAATAATGATAATGACATTTTGATGTCACCAGAATGAAGTGCATCTTATCCGTATTTAGAAATGATGAAATACATGGTAATGACAAATGTCACATTAGAGCGGAACATACGATTCCAATAACCTTGCAACCACCCAATCGAATCATCTTGTATTCATCGTATTTGTGGGTGTCATCAACTTCAATGTCAGAAAGGCAATTTCTAATGGAAATAGACAGATGACGTCAGTCCATCAGATGTTTTGCAATCCAGAGTCTAAGAACCAGAAGAGATTTGTGAACGCAGAGTTCTGAAGCCTAAGAATACTTTGTTTGTTGCTTGTCCTCATCAAATGTCATTTTTTTTTTCATCTGAATCAACTGAAAATGGCTGATGCGGCAAAGAATTGAGAAAACTGTTGATCGTGTAGGAAACCATACTTCAGATAGCTAAACTTTAGGCCGAGAAACACAGCAATTATCTATCATAGATCTGGTGTGCGCAAGAGTTCGAGTAGATAATCCAAACATGAGATTGTATTTGAAAGGGGAGAATTCTAAATTTTGTTCTAAAGTTTTAATAAATCAATATAGTCCTAAACTAAACCTTGAGGGGGAATGCAATCAAGTCCTCTCGGCCAAGTCTTGCCTGAAACTAATAATGTGGCAATCCAATCATTGCTACCGTCCCATGTGTCAAACCGGCAATCTAATGTGGACATTTTTAGACAAAACAACACCATTTTGTTTATTTTTAAAAAAAAAAAAAAAAATTCTTGTTTTTGCTTTTTCCTTTTCTTTCGTTCTTTTCTGGTTATTGTCAGTCTTCTCGTTTTCCTTCTTTGGTGTTCATTGTCTTTGTTATAGCTCATCATCTTTGGTACTAGTCAAATCTGATCACAAGGTCGGTCTGTGATCTCGGATTCACGGTTGCGGACCTCCAAATCAGCGAAAATGGAGGTCTGCGACCTCAGATCCAAGGTTGTGGACCTCCTTCAGCTGAGACTTGAAAATAGATCTGAGTTTGAGGTGATGATCTCTTTGGAGACTAATAGAGGTGAGTGGTCGTGAGGGTGTGGTGGTGCTGTTCTCCGCCACTGACGAGCTATTCCAATTGAGGAATGCTGTCAGAAAATTCGGGCGATGCTTGACCGGAAGGACTTGATCACATTTTTACTCTTAGGTTTATGACTGCATTGGTTCAATTAAAATGTTTATAACCGAACTTGTATCTTTACAATAAGTTTGAAGTGTTGGATATTGCGGAAGCGTGTGTGTGCAAGTGTGTATGAAATATGGCAAGGGGGTGAAAAATAAATGAAGGCACAAACTGAATTTTATTCGAGAACTTTTGAGGTACAAAGGATAATGAAGGGCTGTTACTTAGTTTCTAGTTTTTGGTTCTCTCATCTCACGTTCTCTCATTTTTCTAGGTGTCGTTCTTCTTTTCTTCTAGTCAAAGTCCAATTTAGACTTTGCTTTTCTTTTTTTCTTTCCTCCAAGCTTCTCGTTCCTTCTCCATTTTTCTCTAATTTTCTATTCTTGCTGCCCACGTACTCTAGATCATTCTTTCTTCATGGTGAAGCAGCCATTGTTGACTTTCATTCATGATTTCCCATGCACAAATTTCCCATGCACGTAGAGCTTGTTCTCCTTCAGCCTTATTCTTCATTTTTCTATTGTTGCGGCTGCCCATCACTTTTGACTTTAGTTTGCTTCTTATTTTTGCTTGACTTTTACTTTCCTTTTGCATGAAGCAAATTGTTGCTGCCGACTTGGACCTTCTCCATTAAGTATACTTAATTCTTAAGCATGAGTAATCTAGTGAGTTCTAGATCTTTCAAAAATGGATCACAATTTCCAACATTAAGACTGAATTTGCAATTCTCCCTATTTGAAACTATAGAATACAAACGTTTGCCTTGCGCATAATCTACACAAACGTCCATTTCTCAACCGTTAAGTCAATCTCTTTGGTTGATTTAAGCTCTTTATTGCCATTGATCCATGACTCGCAATGTGACTTTGGCTAAGCAACCCACTTATAACCAAGTCCTTCACTATGAAAAGAAAGCTTCAAATCTGACTTCATTGGGGGGCGCCAAACTCAAGGACCTGGTGATTTATTAAGACTATAGAGGAAGAGATCTGATCAGGATTTCGATATGCAGCTTTCAAATTTTCCAAAGCAAATGAGACAGACAAAGCAAATAAAAGAAGAGAAAGAAATGCAACTGGTTAGATGTTCTTAGTCAAACTTGTGAGATTAAATTAGAGATTTCCTCATGCAATGTAATTAAGTTCCCTTCTGAAAAGAAGATGTAACTTATGACTAGAAATACCTTGATGAAGCTAACTTTAGGATTACCATAGACATCGAAATCGGTCCCTTAAATATGTCTGCAGTTCCAGTATCTCCTGGTCTGGTACATGTCATGCTCAATCTGAATTCTGATGCGCGCCATAATCCCACTTGAACTGTAAGTCCAAAGCTTTTCCGTGAGAATATAAAAAGACTTGGCCATGGACGAGCTAATTTTGATAGAATAGCACCCATCTTGCATAATTTTGAGACTTTGCCTAACCTGTATTAACATGGTTATGACCAATGTACATGCTGATCTTGTATGTATTTGCCCGATGACATCACATTAGACTCTCATCAGTACAATTATCTAAGATTTTTATCCCATTTTTATGTAGGCTCGCTTAGTGTTTGAGTTGTTTGATACTATGAGTCTAATTAGGGTTTGTCAATTATTGGCTCTTTTTCATCTCTCATTTCTTGCATAATGGAGAGATGCACTTTTCAAAACCAAAAAATGTAGTGACTGAAGTTCAGTTTCACCCCCGAATTTGAGGAATCTATTAACTGCCGATTGAGAGATTGTTTTAACTCCATTCACTTGTCAATTTTTCCAGTAGAACTAGGTTAAGGTAAAGTTGCTGGTGTATGTACAGATTCCCCGTCCTCAATGATGAACCTACGACTTCATAATTCACCAAAGTCTCTGTGAGTGCTAGGAACAAACAAGTATCTAACAGGATCCACCTGTTTCCAAATGATAGGAGTCATGTCCAGTGGAGAGATAACGCAAATCTACTTATTACTAGTTGTCAGCTAAGAAATCTTACTATAAACATCCATACCTCGCTGTATTCGGCTCTTAAAATTAGATCATAGAATAAACGAGTGGGAAGACAAACCCTAGAATCTCAACAGGATGTAGGATGTACATCATCAAAGCCTTCCACTTACCTTCACCGATAACAAGCTGCATACGATGCAGCTTGATACTGGGCTTTATACTCGAGAAATATCTTGAAGATACTTCTTGACTTCTGTTACTTGCTTATGAAGTGCCTACCAACCCATTCCTTATATCAGTTCTCTTAGATCAGCAACCTAACGAGTGGGAAGAAACCCTAGAATCTCAACAGGATATAGGATGTACATCATCAAAGCCTTCTGCTTACCATCACCGCATGCAGCTTGATATCGGGTTTTTATGCCTGAGAAATATCTTGAAGATACTTGTTGACTTCTGTTGCTTGTGAAATGCCTACCAACCCATTCCTTATATCAGTTCTCTTAAATCAGCAACCTAATTGTTCCTTGTTCTTGTCTGTGCATAGCCAAGCTTGTTTGATATCTTACACCCTCTCTTGTTAGCTAGTATGAACTGCAAGGAGTTCCACATAGGAAATAAAGAGAGTTTAAAAAATATATTAAAACTTTCATCTGTAAAACTAAGAACCCCATATTTTGGTATTTGATTAAGCTAATTACCTTCATTTAAGGTAAGGGACTACCCTAAACTAATAAGAGAAGTCATCTTTAACTCTGCACTTTTAGGGATTATTGATTCTTTACTAGTCATGTTAATTGTGACTTGGATTTTTGATAGTCTACCTCATTTGTTAACCCTGCTCAAGGAACTTTGATGTGACCAGAGGGGGGATTTTTAAGTTAAATTACTTTTTTTCTGGAGGCTCACGGTGGAAACGCAGTGCTTGTGATTAGGTGTGAGGGGCATGAACCATTTGCGATTTCAAAAAGTTCCCTAGTAGGGTTTTGTGTGTGTCTTCTTTGTACTCGGGGCTCTATAGAGAGTTTTCTTCTAATTTTGTTTGGACGATTCACTTGACTTCTGTCTACTTTGTTACTTTCCGTTCATTATGCCGTTCTTGCTCAACAGTTTGTAGTGCCCTGACAATGTTTTTCTGGCACAAATTTGGAGCATGTGGGAATCTTCCATGCAGAATTTTGGACGTGCTATAAGAAGTTCAGCTAACATTTTCAGTTTTAAGGACCAAACTAACAAGGATTTCCTCCATGGTGCAATAATATAAGTTGGAGGGTTCTATCTAAGTGTTACAGTTGAAACTTTGATGGGGCGTGGGGTAAGAAAATATTATTAGGCTTCTCCCATCACCTGTTAGTCTCTTGTTAGGTTTCTGCTACTATTCCTTGAATTCTGTCCAGCATACAGCCATTCTCACTGGAAACTTGGAAACATCGGTCTCAAATCTTGCTCATCCATGTCTGTAGTTAAGCTGTCGACTGAGTGACCCCGATTCGAGGTTCCTTGTCCCCTAAGTACACTCATCTCCCTCACCAACATGATTAGTTAGTGAATTTGCAAACTCACAGTATTTGAGCAGCTAAGTATATTTACCAATATGGCTTTTTAACAGAACCTTATGAGGCACAATCCAACAAAAAGTACTATTATGGAGGTCATGTACTGTCTTTTTCTTGCACCGACATGGTGTGTTTAGACTGCATGAGCAATGTAGGATTAGGGTTTTACATAGAACTTAGAAGAATATGTACAATAATTAATGGAAACTATACCAAGCACCTTGCAGATAGCATGCAAAGGACCACTGCGATAGCGCCCTGAAAACCATCCCAATAATGAAGTGAAAATTAAGTACAAGAGAAATGCAATGATTCCATTCAGTAATCTACTATAAAATATAGTTGGCCGTTTCTTAACAGCTTAAACTTGCAGGGAAGTATGTTTCTCTAATATTGCGTTAGAGCATAGGTTAAGGATTCCATTTTCCTGTCTTGTTGTTTCTGCTTGTTTTTCTGTTTTGTCCATAATTTTGTTAATGTGGTTCTGTCCACAATTCGACTTGCACTTGTAAGATCCACTTGCATGTGAGGAGGTTGCTAAGTAATGTACTATGGATACACGATCGATTCATTTCCTAACAACTTAAGCTTTTTTTAAGGAAAAAGTAGTTTGTCTAACAGGTTCCAATTTAAAATATCTTCCTTCTAATACTATCACAAACTTGAGTACGCTGCGACAATCTCCGAAAGCTTAAGCTATTGGATATATTGATGTGAAATATACTTACGCTTTATATATAACTCCAGAAACGTTGGAAGGATGAAAGACTCAAAGCTTGATAACGTTACATTTTTTATTAGTTAATTTAGGATGCCAAAGCTCTAATGGGGGCTTTTTCCAGCATCGTCTTTTGTGTGAGGTGACGAACACAGCAACCAAGCTTACCCTAGGTCTCTCCCGCCAAATCAAACCATGGGCTGCAACAAAGTCATGTTGATCATGGGGTTTCTTCGTTCATATCCACCAGACACCGCATATATATGATCAATTGTCGATTCTGATATCAGTGGAACATGCACAGCAGAAGCCTCATATTTGCACTTGGGGAGAATGCTAAGAGAGAGTTCCAACCCGAACACGAAATTTTATGAACCAATTAAGATATATATTGATTGTTACCACACACCAAATTTCGGACATGGGATTTTACAAACATTCATCAGCCACTCACCTTGACACCTTTTCTCAACTAAAAATACTATTGAAGCCTCTTCTTTGAGAATTTTAGTGAAAACCATTAGGTGGAGGGCTATGTAGAAATTGCAAGAAGAAAGTATTAGAAATTCAAGTATGATTCCAGATAGTGAGTGTGCAGCTTTATTTAAGAGATTCAAATTATCAAAGAGTCAGTCGCATTATGTTGTATGCTAATGTTCGCTTTAATATGCTTCAAATTCCTATTTCAGAAATACTAACACAATACAAGTAGGTTCAAGAAAAATTCATAATTAATACAATTGAGTAGAATTGGAGCAAATTGAGTTGGAGTCTTTGATCGTCAATTTGATTTGAAAGTCATTGAGACAAATAAATTTAGTTTTGTTTTGCTTCGAGATTATGTAAACTGAATTACTGGATAATTTTTCATGGTTTTTTTATTGCCACAAATAATTTCACTAACATGTTCCTCCTTTTATGATTTTCTTTAATGTTTTACACGTGCATCGACATTTTCTTCACCATACTTCCTAAGAAATACAGCTAAATCACATAAGGGTATCAATTTTTGCAAAGCTCAATTAGAGATTTGTAAAAGCAAAATATTGAAGACTAAGAATACTACGTCTATTGTTTATCATCAAACAAAATGCCATCAAAGAATTTATCAGAATCATCAAAACATTATTGATGCAACACCCCATCCAAACCAAGCTAGCTTTGAACAATTTTTTTTAGCAATTATGCCCTTCAAGCATCTCCTAGCTCGCAAAGATTCATCTTCCTAGCCTTTGACATGATGAGAAACTTGACAGAGCTCAAGAGCTCTACTCCAAATGAATAGGGAAGATTGCTTCTAGTTTTTAAGATTTTGTGGGACTATTACTAACTATTTTAAAAGTTTAAGCTATTAGCTGAAGGTGTAATTTGATATTTAAATATTCTAATACGCTTCCACGGTTAGACTAAAGTTTGGCCTAGTGCTAAGTGTAGAGATATATAATGGGGAGGCAAATAACAGATTTGTAAAGATTTGAATTATGTAAGATTTAATGGGATCACTACCAATTATTCTAAAAGATTAAGCTATTAGATGAAAATATGGTTTGATAGTTAATATTTTAATAATTTCATTAAAGAAAGATTCTGTGTACGATTAATTAAATCTTCCACTTAGAATAACCTCACTGGTCACTTCCGCTAGGCTAGGAGTGGAGCCTTACTTGATGTTGGTAGAAAGGCCGGTTTGCATATACTGATGGAGATCAGTTTAGCTAGGATTTTGAATATCCCTACTACAGAAGAGAAAACAGAAAGAATCCACACTGAACACTCATTGAAGCTACCTTTCTTGAGTAGGAAGCTCACTAAGAATGATTAACCATGTGATAAAGCCATGGCAAGTAATTTTTGAATGGGGCTCTATTAGAGCTCGTCTGTTACAGCTACAAAAAATTGCCATGAAATGTCATAACTTCTATTTTGGATATGCATGTTTTGAAACTGCAGCACCTAAAAACTAGGTGAGCCACCTTAAGAAATATTGTAAGCTACTGCAATTCTGGTGGTATTGCAACTATGATCTGATTTGAGCAGAATTTCGAGTAGGTAGTCTAAACAAAAGATTGCTGGTGTTTTGAAGAGATGAAATCTAACGTTTGCCTTGAGCATAATCTACAGAGCGTCTATTTCTCACATATCAAGTCAATATCATATAATTGATTTAAACTCTTTTATGTTCGTGGCTGGAATATGAATTTGGCTAAGGCACATAGTTATAATCAAGGCATCCACTGTGTAAAAGAAAGCCATTGATCTAACTTCATTGAGGAGACAACAAAATTTATGGACCTGGTGACATTCTTAGTCAAAATGACAAGATCTAGTTAGAGATTCCTGATGCAATGTAATTGAGTTTCCTTTTGGACAGCAAATGCACCTTATGACTAGAAATATATTGATGAAGCTACCTATATTAGTACCGAACCTAATCATCCAAAACCTGTCCTTATGTCTTCTGCAGTACCAGTATCTCCTGAATCGGTGCTTGTCACGCTTAATCTGAACCGTAATGCACCATTATCCCATTCGAGCTGTAAATATGGAGCTTTTGCATGAGGATAATATTCTCTGTCGATGAGCTAATTTTGGTGGCCAAAACACCCATATTCCACAATTTGGGCGTTTCCCATACCCATATGCACATGTTCATATAGGATCTACATACTGTAAATATGCATTCGATCACTTCACATTAGACTCTTATCAGCAGAGTCATCTAAGATTTTAACCTTGTGTATGGGTAGGTTATACAGTTATTTTAGAGTTGCTTGATACAAGAAGTCTAATTAGGGTTTGTCAATTATTGTCATCTTCCCTCTTCTCCTTGTCTTGACTCTTATTCCCATCTCCTTCCCTGCTATCCCATTTTGTTTGTCAATCTGATGAGGGTTTTTCTAAGACCAACAGTCCTCAATCAAGAACCAAAGTTCTGGATTTTGGTGTTACTATTTGGTTTAGATTTTACTAGAAAGAGTGTTTATGTGAGGACTATTCAGCAAAGGAGCAACAATGGAACAAGGTAAATGGAATTTTTATTGAATAGTTTATCTAATACAAGTGGTAGAGTGCATGAGCTTTTTCAGCTGGTCTGTACCCCTCAAAACCAAAGAAGTCCTGCTGCTCATTTTAACCAGACATACTAATGTAACAATGGTACAAACATAAGCTATCCGTATCCAAGTTAACCTTAGACTTATTGACCTTATCCAAGCTTTACTTGTTTCCTAAGTAGAGAAAGATCTGTGTGCTTTTAGAGGTTTGCATAGTCTTGAAAATTGAAAAATGGATCACCAATTTTAACACGAAGTAATAGGTTGCATACAAGGAGAGATGCATCTTTTGAAACCAAAGTATATTGTTATTTGGTTTTGCCCCCAAGTTGAAAAATCTAGTAACTGCTCTCACAAAATCCTAAAGAACTTAAGACCTCTCCCAATATACCATCCCCTCCACATATTCAAATCTATCATTAGAAAAATACTTTGTTATCATTAAACTTTCTCTTCCAGAAAGGCCTCAAAAGCATTGAATAAGCTGTAAATCCTTGTTTCTTGAAGATGTGTTGTTTGTCTGAAAAATTGGAAGTGGTGATGGTGAAAATCAATGTCTAGGTTGGTATTTGAGAGATTTTTCTAACTCCATTGAATTGTCATTAGAAATTGTTTAAGATGAAGTTGCTGGTGCAAGTACAGATTGCCTCCTTGGTGATAAATCTGCAGCTTCATATAGCGCATCAAGTGTCTGTGAGTGCTAGAAACAAACAAGTACCTGACAGGATCCACATGTTTCCAAATGACGTGAACTATGCCCACTGTGAGAGATAATGCCCATTTAATTGTTAAAAAATGTCAGCTAAAATAGGTTTCCTCCAGACATCTACACCCTTACTTATTCAGCTCTTAAAATCACATCTTCAAATTAAAGAGTAGGAAGAAAAACCCTTATACCCCGACTGGGTGTAGTATTTACATCATCATATCCTTCCACTTACCCAATAGCGAGCTGCATATGCACTTGATATTCAGTTCTATACTTGAAAAATATGAACAGATGCATCTCGAGATACTTGTAGACTTCTGTTACTTTTTTGTGATGCCTACGAACATATTCTAATGTTAATACTATTTAATCACCAACCCAGTTGTTTCTTCTTTTTGATGATGCTGAGTGCGAAGTGGAAACAAACAGTATATTTCTTTTGCAAACACAAAATCTTACTTGTACACTTGTCTCCAATATACAAGCCCACATTTCTGGGAGCCCTATCTCTCCATTTCTATCAAATGTACTCATTCTGACATTGGTGCTCTCTGTCGCCAAAATACAGTCTCTCAGATGCATTTTTTCCCTTTAGACTTAGGGTACAAAGCATACAAATGGTCCGTCTTAGAAATCTCCTCAACTGACTCAAATGCCCAAGAAATCTGCTGCCAAAGTGCTTTTCCATCTTGCTGAATTGCTCAAGTTTCCTTCATTATTAAGTACTTATTTCTCAGTCAATTTGTCTCTATCTCATGTTATTCTGTTGGCACCTCCAGCTTAAACTAATCGGAGTCATCTTGGACTTTGCTTCCTTTATAACCTTATGCACAAATTCTCCACCTCCATGCAGATGTTCTTTCCTTTGTACTTAGTAATTAAGTAACCCACAAAACTGATCAATCTTGAACAGTCTATGCAAAGATATCTACTGCCCTTATGTTTCAAAGGACCACTCTCTTCTTCCCAGGAAACTAATATTGAATTGTTATGCTGCATATGTTAGCTAGTATGGACTGTAAGGAGCAACGCATATATAGGACATAAAGAGGGTTTTACTGTATCAAGATCTCTTGAAGGTGTTTGACACTTGGACTGCAAAACTTTCATCCATAATACTGAGAACCCTCTACTTTGGTATTTGAGCAGTTTTAATCTAATGACGTAATTTAAGGATAGGGACTATTCAAAATAATAATAGAAATTCTCTTCAACCTGCACTTACAGGATTACAAATTTTTCTCCTAGTTTATGTTAATTGTCACTTTGATTTTTGCAAGTCTACCTTTGATTGTTAACCCTGTCCAATGGACTTTGAGGTGACCAGAATGGGGATATTTTAAGATAAATTCTTTTTCTGGATGTCCATTTGTGATTTTGAAAGTTCCCTAGTAAGGTTTTGTATGTATCTTCTTTGTCTTTGACTGGCTGAAATTGAGGAAAAGTAGTACTTAAGGGTGTGTTTAACTGAGTTTTCTTCTGATTTTGTTTGGATGATTCCTGTAAATTCTGTGTGGTTTCTCACTGTTTGTAGCACCATTCTTGCTCAACAACTTGTTGTGCTTTAAGTGTGTTTTTGTGGCACAAATTTGGAGCATGTTTGAATTCTTTTAATTCGGAATTGTTACATTGCTATTAGAAGTTCAGCTAACATTTTGAGTTTTAAAGACCAAATAAGGAGGATTTCCATTGTGGAATAATATAAGTTCGAGGGGTCCATCTAAGTGTTACAGTTGAAACTTTAATGGGCGTGGTCTAAGCCGTAAGTTTTCCAGAAAAGGTTTAGATGTTCTCTATACACTTTAAACTAAATACACAGTGACAAAGACTTAATGACATGAACGTCTAGTGCACTCATAACTCAATGAGTGAATGGAATGACTATTGTAAGGAGAAATATTAGTAGGCTGCCTATGATCTCCTATCATGACCTATTAGGTTTCTCCTGCAATTCCTTGAATTCTGTCCAGTAGACAGCCACTCTCATCAGATCCTTAGAAACATCGGTCTCGCACCTTGCATATTTATGTCTGTAGTTAAAGTGCTGTCAACCGAGTGAACTCATATTCAAGGTTCCTTGTCTTCCAAGTGTACTTATCTCCATCAATTGATTATCATTAGCTTGAAATTAATTAAAACACTCACAGTACTAGAGCAGCTAAGTATATTTACCAATTAGAAGGATTTTAACCATAACCTAATGAGGCACAATGCAACAAAAGTTCTCTATAGAGGTCATGTGCTGTCACTTTCTTGCACTGGCAATATATGTTTAGACTACATGAGCACTGTAGGACTAGGATTGAAGAAACTAGGTCTGTTGAAGTTTGCCTCTCTTTCCCATAATAAGCTAAGAAGAATCTCATGAATTGAATAAAAGTAAACTTGTCGGCTTGAGAGGTTCTCTGTGTACCATAGGACCTTGCTATAATTACTTAATCTGATGTCCATAAAGAGTAATTGACGATTTTACAAAGTGAATTTGCTTCTTTCTAGGACCTTAATGGATGAAAACGCTTTCTACTTTCCCTTATATACTTTCATCAAAATGACTAGCACTGCTTTGTTTGTTTTGCACCTTAATGATACTGATCTTACAATTGTTGCCACTGTAATCTTATGACAATGATTTGCCTCCAAGCAACAGAAAAGTTAAACCTGAATGCTTAAAGAGTGCAAAAATGGCCTGAACCCCCTCCAATCATCCAAATTTACCAAAATTAATAACCCAAAACTTCGTTCCAAAGTAACAGGTTTTTCGTTTCAATCTCCACAGAATAAGTAATTAATGATGTGATCTGTATAATCTCAAAATGAAAGCTTGATATTATTACAAGTGTTGGCGGCATCGAGACTGTTGGAGAGTTGTTTGTCCTAAAAGGTCAGCTGTAAGAAGCTTAAGTAAAACATAACCGCACTATGGGACACTCTTTGTCATGCACGGACATGAGATGTGCATGCAATCAAAGCGAACCAACAACCCAAGAGTAAATAGCAGAAGCAAAGAAGATGGACCGTGAGGGTTTGAGCTCTTAGAATAAACATCCAACCATGTTGCCTTCTTTCCAATTCTATTAGTATTTGTTTTTTCCAATTCAAGACTGCAATAACTGTCCAGGGTAAATGATCATGATAGGAATTGTCTTAAAATAAGTATCACTACACTGAGCTAAAGTTAAACAAGCCCCATAAGGGTTTCTTGGTTATCGTCGTTGATAACTTCCCCAGTACTGAAGGTTTTTCTTCTTCTTCTTCTTCTTTTTCAAATCCCATGCAAAATTCAGTAACATGAAGGTGACTTTCAAAGCCTTATAAAATCTTGTGCCAAGAAGAGTGGACAACAATGAATATGCAGTTATAAAATCTTTTATGGGTTATTGAGCACCTTTCTGATGCATCCTTCCACCAATCCCTGGCTCGCTTTGCCTTTGGCGCCTTATGCTATCTCATTTGGAAAGTAAGAAATAGCATTATCTTCCGCAATGAAAGATTATACCTCCCGGCTTTAAAGGACCTCCTTCGTAAAGCTGTCAATGATAAGGCTTTATCATTTCCCAAGGTCCCGGACAACCCACGTAATAGAAGGATTCAACTTAGTTGGGGCATCCCCCCTACCATCTTTGATTGATTTTGCTTATTGGCGCCCTGTTGCGGCCTGGTTTCCCTTCTTGGTGCCTCTCCTCTTCTTCCCCTCTTTATTTCTTTTCCTTGTGCGGGCCACTGTGTTGTGCGCTCCTTGCCCTTGGCTGCTGTTTGGCCTTCTTTGCTGCTGTTTTTCTGCATTGTATCTCTCTTGCAGCTCCCCCCCCTTCTTTCCTTTCTCTTGGCCCCGGCCCCTCCCACTCGTTTGGATTTGTTGTCCTTCTGAGTGTGTTTTGGTGCGGATCCCCTCCCTTTGCTGTACTTCTGTATAGCTTTTTGTGCAAAAAGTCTATATACCTATTACCTTTTACCAAAAAAAAAAAACAATGAATATGCAGAGAAGAAGCTTCTAAATGTCACAATAATGGCGAAATTAGTGAAAAATCATGGGGATTGACTGAGATTGATCAATGAGATATGATCCCCACGAGTCAAAGTTACCAACTCAATCTATAAAACGTGAAGGTCAAGCAAAGTCAGTCAATACAAGTGAATAAGAACAACACAAGTCCTCTTCAAGGAGATCTGATTAACTCCACATCCATAGAACATAACAGTTGCTTCATAGTTTCATCAACCACCTGATAGCCTGCTTTCTTGGGTAGTCATAGGCTAATTGAGCCGATTTCATCCACAGTTTTGGACTTCTCTCTTTGCATTATCAACTGAAGAACATAGATTACTGTGCTTTTGTAGGAGAAGAAATTAATTGGGTTTTACTAATGATGGTATTTGACAATCATGCAGCATGAACGAAACCATAGAGCGGTACCACAGGCACACAAAGGACACAAGAACAGGCAACAAATCAGTGGAAGAAAATATGCAGGTTCTTTCCTTTTTCTATGCATATGATCATATTATTAATCCTGTAAGATTTATCCATGTTTCATCTCAACTTTACAATTATTGTGTCTATTAAGGTGGTTAGGTTTTCATATTATCTCACAATGTTCAACAAATTAAGGAGGAAGACCGATAACTTAGTTTGGCTAATCTAGTTCTATATTTAACAGTTGCAGTTGCATGATGATGAAAGAGTTAAAGAACAATTTATGAAAACTTCAGACGAGGGAAAAATAGATAAGTTAGCTTATGCTAAGGCACTTTAATCCCTCTGGTTATATTGAGGAGATGGAGTTTTTGTTGTTTTTCTCCTTTCGCATTTGTAATTATCAAGTGATCCTACTTTGCACATGTTTCATTTCAAGGATTGGCGTTCACAATGTCATTGTCGATGATGATACCAATGATTTTCTGGCTAAAACCATGAATTAGTTTGACAATATCTTCTTTTAATTGAGTTTCTCATGGTGATCAAATCATTTTTCTATAATTTACAGTCCATTTGATATATCTGTGGCTAAATTGTGGCTGAGTTGTGTTGCAACTATGTTGCTTAGTGTTTTAATTGCATGTTTGGTAATACATGTTTTGAAGCTGCATCACGTCAAAACTGGGTGAGACAGCTCCTTAAAAGCTGCCATAGGGTACTGTGGCTTTGGAGGTGCTGCAACTGTAGAGATATTTGCCAAATACCTTTATAAACGACAACATTTGTTTTTGCAGATGAAACTATTGCAGAAAAGCTGTACTAAACAACCTCTAAATTTTATGTCCAGGCCACAATGTAGTCAACTTAATTTGAAACGCGCTGTACTCGTCTCCATCCTGGTTTATTATTGGTGGATGCACTTCAAATCATACACCTAGGCAATTGGGAGGCAAGTATTTCAAAAGAGGAAAAACCCTAGTCATCCCTCTCCTCTTAGTTCTCTCAGCCTGGCCTCGCTGGCACCAGCATAGCCCTGCTGTCAAAGGCTCTTCCTCTGACCAACAACATCAGTGAAACAAAGTTGACCCCCACAAAGATCAGTCTCATGAAACCTTGGCATTGACCACAGAAGTTGTGAATTAAGGCTAGGGTTTCTTGTGTTTAATTTTTAAGTTAATGCCAGGGTCCTCATAAATGACTGATACGTGCTGAATTGAAGGCATAATTGGAAGTAATGAAAAAGAAAAGAGTTACCATTCACCCTTCATAAAAGATTTTCTGATGGCAATATAAGACTGCATGTTAAGTACATGATAATACTTTGCGTATTTCAGAGATTGATCCATAAAGTAAGTATACTAAGTGAAGGGAGAGTGTAAGCAGGAGTATTAAAATGCAAACAAGAGTCAGCTATATCATTTAGAAAATCAATTCTGTAGTTTGGTCTTACTATAGCTAGCATTTCTCTAGGTGTATTTACCGTAGTAATGTTGTATCGTTAGAAAGAGTCTCTTATATAAATACGTATTTTCTGATATAGAGTAACATTTTGTCTGCTTCAACATTTGAAGCAACTGATTGAGCATTTCAATCTGACTTGGGTTAAAACAAAATGTTTCTTGGATATAGTACCTTGCTTTGCTATTCCCATTATACTATCTAGATATTGTGAAAGTCACATGTGCTACACTTTTTTAATATTATCAATCTGCACTTGCAAGCTCTCGATTATGTGATAAACTGTCATGCTCCAATAACGTGACCTTGCAAAGAGATTGCTTGCACAATCTTTAACAAGGTGCAAAACTATCCAGCTCATTCCAACCCTAATTAGGAACTTTTAAACCAAAAGACAGGAGTGTGAACACAAAGAACCTTTGCAGATATTGATGTTCAAATAGCAATGAGAACTACAATCCCTACTGCAGGAATGATTAAGATTCAAGTCTTGGACAAAGTTGATAGTTATGCAGATTTGTCTGGGACATATCTGCATGTCATTCAGTGCCCAAGCCTTCTAAAGGCAAAAAGCAATTAATAATGTGATGCCCCTAGCTTAACCTAGTTCTTGAGTTGATGTATATTGACCGGTTGAATTGTACGTGGATTTCTCCGTAGCCCTCATGAAAACAACCCACCATCGTTTCTTACGTGCAACTGTGTATAACTTGAAACACAGCATTTGAAGGACGAAGCTGCGAACATGATGAAGAAGATCGAGCTCCTGGAAGATTCAAGAAGGTCAAACGATACTTAAAATAGTGTACATCGTACCAGTTTCTACATTTTGTAAGGAGAACTGTTCTCATGATTGTCTACATTACCTCCTCAGGAAGCTCCTTGGTGAAGGTCTAGGATCATGTTCGATAGAGGAACTGCAACAGATAGAACAGCAGCTAGAACGGAGCGTTATCAGCATTCGTGCTAGAAAGGTTTGCCCAAGAACAAAAAGATTCTGTTTAAGCATGTAAACCTCAACTACAATTCAATCATGTTTGTTGTGCTTCAGACTCAGGTCTTCAAGGAGCAGATTGACAAGCTTAAAGAGAAGGTATTATACTGTCATATCATTGGACATTCAATTAGTTGATTTGCCCCTCCTCTCTCTCTTTTTTTTTTTTTGGGTGGTGGGGAATAGAGAATTTAAGTAATGATATGATTTCCTGGGAAAGAATGTAGTGAATTCTTTGACGTCATCGGCAAGCAGCATAAAATTTGCTAATCAGTTGATTTCTCATCTTCCGTTAACTTGTTTGTGCTTAAATGTGGCTCAGGAGAAGATGTTGACAGCTGAGAATGCAATCTTAACTGAGAAGGTAACTCTCCTATTTCCTCCCGTAGGCTATGCCAGGTCTTCTCTTTTTCTTCTTTTTATCTTTTGTTCAATTATTGGCTATAGAAAATCATGGAATTAAACAGCTTTATAGGCTTTTCCATAGTCTGATGAAGGTGACATCTAATTCTCTATTCAAACTATCAATGATCCTTGCTGAGTTTCACATGCATCACCGATATGTCATGCATAAACGGGACTACTGGTGAACATTATAGCAGCATAACTCGATGTGTGACCATGAGATGCAATCTTCAAAAATCCATCGTTTGATAGAGAAAATCAAGTGGGACACCTTGTTGTCGCTTGAGTACCAGCCATCATCATGAAGTTGTGGTTCTTTTCTTATTTTAATCAAAAAGGGGAAGAAAAATACTGTCGTACCTTCATTGGAGAATCTCCTTTCTGCTGATAACTTTTTCGTTTCCATTTTGCTACTAATTGATTAGGGGAAGCAATCTCTCGGATATTGTTTTCCAGTGGTTTTTTTTTTTTTTCATCAACAGACTACTCACTGAATGATCTGTCTTGACAGTGTGGAATCAAGCCCCCACAAAGAGCAAATGAGTGCAGGGATAGTCCACTTCTCAGAGAGAGCAGCCCGAGTTCGGAGGTGGAGACCGGTCTCTTCATCGGACCACCAGAGACCAGATCGAGGCGCCTGCCGTTTCAGAATTAAAAATATAGCCCTAGCCTCTCAAAGTTTCAAAATGTCACAAGGCAGACGGGCTTTCTCTCTTCTCTCCATCCCTCCCTCCCATCATTTTCTCAAAAAATTTCAACTGCCACTGAAGCGCTATCCTAGTGCAAGCAATAAATTAGAGCAATATCAATATGACCATGTATCGATTCTGTTTCATCAACCTGCGATGAAAGGATGACAGAGAATTCGATGTTTAAAGTATTCAGATATCACGAATTTGTCTGCATTTTTGTGCCAAGAAAGACTGAAGAATCGAAATATAAGAACGCATAATGATAAGTGACATTGTTAGGTGCTCTTAGTATTGCAGTATCTTTGATCTTCATAATAACTACTAATAATGTAATGTGTAGCAAATATTTTGTCTTATAGGAAGCTTAAAGAGTTTGGGCATGGTTTGTTCATTCCACCGTGAAGCGTGCAATTTAGTTTACCCCAGCGGTAGTTACACAGATAATTTTCGCTTGTCAAGTAATAATTTCCCTAGCTTCAATACAAGTCAAAATACAGACCGCAATGGATTGTCGTTAACACAAAATAGCGCGGTGTGGCAACAGAATACTATCACAGAAGCAAAATACATTGTGCCAGCAGAAGAGGGACGGGTGCTGTGACAAACAGTGCCTCACAGGGAGGATTTAACAATTGAGCTAATTGAAAATTTTACACACTTGACATCAGAACCATACACTTACATGAGGAATTTCTACAGAGAAAACTAGTGGGAACATACAGCAAACACCCGAAATGAGTACTCCAGAGTGAGATGTAATGTAGTTAAAGGGTAACATGACAACTCAAACTAAGTTCTTCATCATTCATCAATGACCGGTGTAATTAAAGGTTCGTTTGAGAAGAAGGCTTCCAAATTTGCAATCATAAGTTCAGCCAAATCCTGAAAAGATTCCTCGGTGAAGACAGCTACATGCGGCGATAGGATGACATTATCCAGTGAGAGCAGTTCTTCAGGAACATTGGGCTCATTCCCAAACACATCTAAACCAGCACCTCTGATTTCTCCTCGCACCAAACTCTGAACCAATTCTTTCTCATCAATAATGGCACCACGGCAAACATTGATGAGAATTCCATCTTTTCCAAGAGCCAAAAGGACCGACTTATCAATCATATGGTGAGTCTGCTCAGTTAGGGCACAGCAGATGATGAAAATATCACTGTTTGCTGCGAGTTCATAAACATTTGCATAAAAGGGATATGAAACAGATGGCTTCTTTGTCCTAGAGTTGTATGATACAGGACATCCAAAAGCCTCGAGCCTTTTTGCAA
Source organism: Eucalyptus grandis (assembly GCF_016545825.1). Lineage (NCBI taxonomy): Eukaryota > Viridiplantae > Streptophyta > Magnoliopsida > Myrtales > Myrtaceae > Eucalyptus > Eucalyptus grandis. Next base: position 36,289,778 of record NC_052615.1, read on the forward strand.
CTTGTAACCCGATACTGCCAAGTCCAACAATACCAACTCGCTTGCCTGCCAACTGATGCCACAATTAATCGAAGTTAAATGAGAATCCTTGAAATATATGGTTCTTTGATTGAGTAAACAACAAACATGATGAAATATAAACTCTTTTTGAATCTTCTCTTCAATCCCAAGACGGTATCAAATGACGATAAATCCAAAAATAGCTCTAATCCATAATTCACACGACACATATATGCAATTTAGTCCATCAACAGTTCTTTTGTTAGCAGCAAAGAGAGAAGGAAAAAAGAAATGGGATCCTGGTCCAGAAAACAACTCTGTGCTCTTTCACATTTCTTTTGTTCCTTGGTATTCAAGTCTTTTAATTTAAGAACCCACACTAATCTCATCAAGTGATGGAATTGCTCCATCTCACTGAAACCAGCCAATTAACCAGCCAATTACCAGGGCAGAAGTAGAGGTAACTACATCACTATAGAGATGTTTTTGCCAGAACTCGAGTCTATTATACGCACAAGGTCTAATCTATCAAGCATTGACCAACCCGGCCAATTAACCTTACCTGGATTCTAAACCATGCGAATTACTTTTCCAAAAACCACACAATGAAAGCACTACATTTGGCAAAAATGGCATAAAAAAATGTGAAAACCATACGAACTACATTACCTACTCTTAACAGTCAAAGTGAACCCTTTCATTCTGAAGTCTTTAATTCGAAATGACTTTAATCCAAATGAATCAGATCTCCCCAAGTAGGATTTGAACCTATGACCAGTCAGTTAACAATCAACCGCTCTACCACTGAGCTAATGAGGAACAATGGGAGATTAGATCTGAGTTCCAAGTCCATAAATAAGGAAAAATTGCCATCTATGCACTTACTTCCCAATTCTGGTCTAGCTCACCCAATTCTAGTTTTTCTATTATCAGAAGCCTACCCCAGGCCATGAAAGAAGTGGAAGGAACACAGCTGATTCGGAAATATTATCTGATTCATCAGAAACCGACTGAGCAACAACAACAACAAGCGGTCAGACTAGATTCTACTTCTAGAGCCGATTACCCATACCCATTGGAGACATCAACAACAGACCTCCTCCGAAGTTGTCACCTATGTACAGATCAGAAAAACCACACAACGAAAGCACTGCATTCTGCAAAAATGGCATCTTAAAACGTGATTGGTTCCGTCAACGGCGATTGATTTGTTCCCAGTACTTACTCCTACACTCTTTTTAGTCATTTTCAAGAACGAATGGTTCTCCAAATCTTCCTGTTACGTCATCTCGATCGCCCAATTTCCTACCAAAACGAGAGAGGACAAGCATACGAAAGCAACGGAGAAGAAGGATAAAATTCGACCTTCGACCCTAGAGCGAAGTCCCCCTCCTCAGCCCAGAGCCCCCACCGCACGAACCGATCGGCGGCCGAGACCCTCCGAAGCACGGCGAGCGCCAGCCCGACGGCCGCGTCGGCGACGTCGTCGGAGAAGACCTCGCCGGCGTTGGCGACTGCCATCCCGCGGCGGCGGCACTCGGGGAGGTCGATGTGGTTGAGGCCGGCGCTGGTGGTGACGACGAAACGGAGGGAGGGGGAGGAGGTCGAGGAGGGCGGCGGTGACGCGGGTGGCGCCGGAGCAGAGGGGGGCCCGGGCGGACTGGGCGTGGGCGGAGAGGAAGCCGGGGAGCGGGAGCGGGGACTCCCAGGCGCGGAGGACGGCGAACTTGGCGGCGAACGGGTCGCCGTAGTTGAAGAAAGCCGGCGGGTTGATGACGAGGAGCTGCGGGAGGTCGCGGAGGGGCGGCTCCATCGCCGTCGATTGTCGGCTGCGGTCGGGGCGGGGAAGTTCGGTGGTGATAGAGTTCGGACAGTGATGAGGACAACGATGATTTGGAAACTGTACCGACCGTTCCCGTTTTTCCCCCTGTCGGAATTTTACCTTCGATCTGGCCGTTAATAATTGTTCCCATGTTTTGTCGGGTTTGGGGGGGCGGGGTCGGTTAACGTGGCAAGACCCGATGGATGTCACGTGAGACGACCAAATTGGGATGAATTTCAGTGGAAACTGGAAAGTAAAATTGGGATAGTGACATCGATTTGGGAAATTTTGGGACAGTGTAAAGTCGAAAATGGTTTCGGGTAATTACCGTTTAGAATTTTTCTAGCTATTAATTTGTTTTTCCAGAAAGAATGAGGTGACGCCACGCTACTAATCTATATCTATATATACTTTGAATATGAGCCTAATTAATTTTGAAAGAGAATTATGTAGCTAAACAGGGACCATGCTTCTACTTTCTTACTAGGTTAAGATTAGTCATTATTTTCTGTGACATTCTTCTATGCGTCTAAAGTAAAGGATGGAGAATAGCACTAACTAGCCTATTGCCACTAACTCGGGCTATTCCTTTTAGCATGGCTAAAATGGATTTCTAGGCGACAAATACCTCATATGTGGGTTTAGCTTTGAAAAGGCTATTGGATGGGAAATATTTAGCTTTTATGACTTGACACCACAAAGAGTCTAGCCGTGCCATAAAATGTTGAAAGTAGGTATACCGAATCTATTAATTAGACAATTCTTACATTTGCACCCCTCGACCCGGACACCCTGGTGACGGAACCCACTACCCTTGAAGAATTACAATCGAAAAAGAAACTCAAGTCTTGGAGTCTAAAGAGGAACCCCTATAGTTCGAGAGGGTGGGCGGGGTTTAACAAATGGTGGGCCACAAAGGTTTCTCCGTCCATCTTGACTCCCTTGACAAGCTAAAAGGCAGATAAAGTGGGAACACCAGTCTACACGTTAGGACTTGGAATTATGCCTGGTCTTTCTTCATCCATGATGCCTAAGGTGCCTAAGTATGGCGTAGGAATGACTTGGTTTGGTATCTAAAAACTCTATCCCTAAGACGACCTTGATATCGTCTAGGGATGCCACAGTGAAATTAGTCGTATCTTTCCATCCTCCTATCTGTGGCTCCATTTGGAAAACTAGAGCTTCTATGGGTGCTTCAGGTAAACTAAATCAATTGAAACTCCAATCGACTGAAGAAGAAATCGTAATAAAGCGCTTATTCATTTTTTTTTCTAAATTCACTACGTGAATTCTGCTACTCAGATTTAGTCTCGTATATATTCTTATCGAGGAAGGGTCCCTAAGGCCATTTATTAGAGTGAGAAGGTGGTTCGGGTGATTTTGGAAAGACACTTTCTTCGATAGTAGGTTGTAATTATTCTCAACTTTCGTTGAGAAGAGGACAGCTTTAGCTCTCTTGCTTTATAGCACCCCTCACTACACTCTCTTTTTTTGAACTGGCTAAATATGCTTTTTAGATGATTTGACAACCCTCAATTTATCTTGAATGAATATAAAGTAAGATTAGATATCATTAATAATTAACATTGGATATTACCTAACAAATAATAACATATTTTTAATTTTATGGACCATATGTCCTTAAATTGGGAATTCATTTTCACATTTTTGGCTGAAAAAATCATGCAAGTGCATCTCCAATTAGGCCCGTATGACTTTTTTTTTTGCTTCCTAAAATCACTTGACAATTGATTTTCTCCTTTTAATCCAACCGTCCAGTAGACGTACGGGAGCCGTCCCATAAATTGCCAGACCAGATTATAGAAGTTCCCCAAAAGAAACCGGTCTGAGCACAAAATTATGTAAAAATACTTGTTAGTTTCTTTGGAAAAAGAAAAAAGAAAAAAAAAGGAGAGGTACTTTTCAGACAGAGTGCACCCCACGAATTCTCTACAGAAAGAAAACCATAGCTTAACGTGACGTTTTCCGTGAAAAACATAAGACTGTAAAAAAAATCTCTATATATATTATATTTTGCTTATTTAGCTTTGAAATTCTCAATTTTGCTAATTAAATCATAAATATTTTCACGTTTTGCAAATTAGATTCATCTGATCAATTTTTTTTTCCATAAATTGCTAACTTGGATGACTACGTGACATGGCGAGTGTTGAAATTTTTAATAATATTTTTATGTTTTTATATATTTTTTTTTTTTTCAGAATTCTATCAGTTTTTTTTCCTTTATCCCTCCTCTGTCCGCCACCGCCGAGCCTCATCAATGGCTGACGGAAGTCACCAGCTTTAGGCGACAGTCGCCCTGGCTTGGCCAAGCGTGGGCCGCCATCACCCTATTTGGTGAGGGTGGCCCTTGACAAGGTAGGTAAAGGTAGCCCTCATTGGCCTAGGCTCGGCAATGGCTTGCAGAGAAAAAAAAAATGAGAAAATGGGGAAAAAGGAAAAAGAAAAGAAGGAAAAAGGAAAAAGGAAAAAAAAAGGAAAAAAATTTAACAAAATGTTAAAATTTTACAAAATTTGTTCATATTAGCGATAATCGTGCCACATGGTATGACTAGAATTCGCGTTGGCAATTTTCAATCAAAATTAATCAAATGGAAAATGTTTAAAATTTAATTGATAAAATTGAAATGTTTATAATTGAATTGACAAAAATGTATAATAGGTTTATGGTTTTTTGGATAATTTTCTAGAAGATTTGGCAACCCTATTTTCACTATTAGCATTTGATATTTTTGTTACCAAAGGTTTCTAGTGAATAGTTAGAAAATGCACATAGACACCTCTTTAATAGGTGAAAAGGGACTATTTTTGCTGGTGGGCATCTCTAATGATATTTGGCTATCATGTTGGCACACTCCCATGTGGAAAAGTTATCCAAAAAGTTTTAAATTTATTACATTTTTGCCAATTCAGTCATAAACTTTTTAATTTTGCCGATTTAATTCTAAATCTTTTTACTTCTTGCCAATTAAGTCTATTCGGTCAATTTTGACTGAAATTTACTAACATGAACGATGGTCATCTTACATAACACAACCAACTGATGTGGACAAAATTTCTTATTTTTTTAAATTTTTTTCGAATTTTAAAAATGTATTTTTATTTTTTTCCTCTAAGTTGCCCAGCCTTCGATGATTGGCCATAGCTTGCAATTGGGGAGGGTCAGTCTCGCTGAGAATTGGCGAGGGGTGACCTTGCTGGCCTCGGGCAAGGCTCCATTCTCGTTGGTATATAGTGAGGGACGACCTCATGGGCCTTGGGCGAGGTGACCCCCGCTTGCTTCAAGCGAGGGCGAGGGTTGGCCTTGCCCAATCTAGCAAGTTAGGTAAAGGTAGCTCTCATTGGCCCAGGCTTGGCAATGGCTTGCAGAGAAAAAAATAGGAGAAAATGGGGGAAAAAGGAAAAGAAAAGAAGGAAAAGAGGAGAAGGAAAAAAAAAAAAGAAAAAAAATTAACAAATTATTAAAATTTTACAAAATTTGTCCATATTAGGAATAATCATGCCGCATAGTATGATTGAAATTCAAGTTGGCAATTTTCAATCAAAATTAATCGAATGGAAAATGTTTAAAATTCAAATGATAAAATTAAAAAAATTATAACTGAATTGACAAAAGATATAACAGGTTTATGGTTTTTTGGATAATTTTTTAGAAGATTTGGCAACCCTATTTTCACTATTAGCATTTGATATTTTCTTTACTAAAGGTTTCTAGTGAATAGTTAGAAAATGCACATAGACACCTCTTTAATAGGTGAAAAGGGACTATCTTTGCTAGTGGGCATATCTCTAATGATATATCACTATTGTGTTGGCACACTTGAGTGAGGAAAATTATGCAAAATGTTCTAAATTTATTACATTTTTATTAATTAATTTTGTTAATTGAATTCTAAATTTTTCACTTCTTGCCAATTAAGTTAATTCGGCCAATTTTAACTAGAATTTGTTAATATTGTAATTTTATGAATTTGTTGATATGAGCATTCGGTCATCTTACATAACACAACCAACTGAAGTGGACAAAATTTATTATTTTATAATTATTTTTTGCATTTTTTAAATATATTTTTATTTTTATTTTCTATCGATTGCCCAGCCTTGTGCAACTAACCAAAGCTTGTGATTGAGTGGGTCCCTGAGAACCAGCAACGGGCTCTCTAGCCTCAAGCAAGGCTCGCTCTCGCTAGTATTTAGTGAGGGATGACCTCATGGGCCTTGGGCAAGGTCACCTCTCGCTTGCTTTGAGTAAGGGCGATAGGGGTGTCAATGGGTAGGGTCGACCCGACTTGGGTCAATGGGTCGATTGAACCGAAACACATTAGATGGTCTAATGTTTCTCGCATTTTTTTTTTTAATGGGGTTGATTAAACCCTTTTAAAAGCTTGAGAATTTGAGGCTGCAGTTCTTCATCACGAAGCTTCTCAATCTTTATAGATGAAGTATAGTGTTAAACTGACCAAAAAAGAAAAAAAAAAAAGAAAAAAAGAAGTATAGTGTTAAACCATTTAATTCTGAAAGTGCTTCTTTAATTCTACCAATAGGCCAAGAAAGTTCTGACCCAATGTCCTTGAGACGGAGTTTAAGTGTGTCGCTGGTCTCTGCTCAGAAAGACAATGAAACCCAATATGAGCAAAGTCGCTTTCAGTAAACGTAGCTAGATATGTTACACAAGCGCGCATAAATGCGATCATGGACAAGAACAAACATACTGGTCAAGACTCAAGACTAAGGTGACCAACTGGAGTTATGGAGAGGGATTGTTCTCTAATTCCAGCCAGTGGGATGGGATTTGACGACAGCTTACCTCAGTTTTGGTGCTTCATAACCTGCAAAAAAGGAAACATGGATTGAGTAAATAAAGCCAGAGATATATAACCTCAAACTCCATTAAAAGTGGAACCTACATCAGCTTAACTCCAGAGCAGAGAACGTTTAAAACAAAAAATGTGGGTTTCTGCAACACATGCTTAGGTCAAGTTTTATCGCAGCAAATTAACAAGCTTTATGCAAAAGCATGACAGTTCCGAGACCCAAAAGAAGTCCCAGATTCTGCTTGTAGCAAGCGAGTCCGGAAAAGGAATACTCTTCCCCGCCAATAGTTTAGCATACAGAGAAATTCCCAATAAAACTGACCCAATCACCCCCTCCGGAACGCTGACCCTCCCTGTTCTGTTCACGAACTTCAAGAACAACGGGAAAGAACCAAGAACCAAGAACCAAGAACCAGAGCACCAGACGAGAGTCAAGACACCGCAAAACCACGATATACCCAAAAGAAAGAAAGAAACACCAATTGAAGATAAGCATCCAAGAAACCAAAAAAAGGAGCAGAGATGGCGTCTGAAGAACGAAACCTTACCAAGAACGAGAAGAGCTCCAAGTCCGACCCTCTGTTTCTTCCGGGTTCGTGAACAGAGCTTTCCTTTCTTGCTTCTTTTTCCTGGGCGTCTAAACTCCACCCGTCTTTGTCGCGAGCTTCCCGATTTGACCGACGCCTGCCGACGAATTTAAAGACCCTGGATCGTCAAGCCGTCATGTAAACGCGCGCGCGAGAAGTCGCGGCAGAATTTCTCCCGACTCCGAGGAAAAACCGAAAGCCACAGCTCCAGCGTTTTCCCACTAAAACAATAGGAATCGGCGGCGGCTAGGGTTCCGGCGTTGAGACGAGAGATGGAGACCTGGACGGCGACGATCGACTGATTCGGCGACGGCTAGGGTTCCGACGTTGAGACGAGGGGTGGCGACGGCGACGGCGACGGCGACGGCGAGGCGCGTCGAACGTAGGGCGGCAGCGGAATCCACGAGAAGGCGCAGTCGTTGGAGAAGAAGCCGAAGGGGAGGGGTTTTCCAAAACACCTGAACACGAAACAAGTTTGTGTTTGTTGGCTTGTTTGGAGGGGTGTTAATGTGTTTCGGGTCGATCGTGGGGTTGGGTCGGGTTTTTGATACCCCTAAAGGGCGAGGGTCGGCCTCACCCAATCTAGCAAGGGCAAGACTTGTCCAAGGCTCGTGAGGTCGTCCGTTACTAGATCCTGGCGAGGGCAACCTTGTGTGAGGCTGACGAGGCTTACCTCGTGGGCCTCTAGTGGGCCTCTCCTAAGGTTGGTGAGGTTGTCCCTCGCCAAATCTCGGCAAAGGCAACCTCATGTGAGGTTCGCGAGGCTGATCATTGTCACTCATAGTTTCTAGCCAATTGTTACCGGTAGAAGAATAAGAGAGGAAAAAAAAATTAAAATATACTTTAAAAAAATTGAAAATATTTAAAAAATAATAAATATTAGGGATTAGTGATGTAGAAGTCACAAAAACATTACGAAAATATAATTGAGTTAAAAACTACGAAAAATGCAATCAAGTTTTACAATTTATTAAATTATTTCAATTGAGTCCTAAAATTAACACCGTTAGCTTTTTTCATTAAAAATCTTTGTGGAAATTTTAAATAATTTTTTTATTTTCCACATGGATTTTTTAAAATTATTTTTATTCAATTTAAAAAAAATAGATTTAAAAAAAAAAAAAAAAAGATAAATTTTATTTTTAAAATTTATTTAAAAAGAAGAAGAAAATAAAATCAGCGGCTCCCCTTGCCGCCGTTGTCGACCATTGCCGAAGAGGTCGGCGACGGTTGCTGGCCTTGGGCAAGGGTGGCCGGCCCCAAGCAAGGGCCAACGAGGCCTCGCCTAAGGTGGGCACGGTTGTTGCCCGGGGCGGCGAGGGTCAAGGCCACCCTTTTGCCTGGGCGGCATCGTGCTAGCCCCTCCAACGATGGGCGGCGGCGGTGGGGGAAGGAACCGCTAATTTTTTTTTTAAAGCAATTTTTAAAATAAATTTTAATTTTTCTTTTTAGTTTTAAAATCTAATTTTAAAAATGGAATAAAAGATAATTAAAAAATTCACGTGGAAAATAAAAAAATTATTTAAAATTCCATGTTAGTATTTTTAATGGAAAATGCTAACGGCGTTAAGTTTAAGACTTGATTTAAGATTTAAACAATTTGACAAGTTTTAGGACTTAATTGCATTTTTGCAAGTTTTAGGAATCAATTGCATTTTTGTAATAAGTTTTAAGAATTCTGTAACACTTATTCCTAAATTTTGCCCACATTAGCACCAACTGTGCCACGTAAGGCGACCAGTGTCCACGTCAACGAATTCTAGCCAAAATTAGCCGAATAAACTTAATTAATAAGAAATGAAAATGTTTAAGACTCAATTCATAAAATTAAAAAAATTAACATTGAATTAGCAAAAGTGCAATGTAGAACTTTTTGGACAATTTTCCCCTCTCATGATAACATGGAGAAAACTGAGATAAAAATAACTTTTATTTGCCATAGAAAATATATAAGATAAGGATAAAGATCATTCTAAAGGGCTTTTATGTAGACAAGTCTTATTAAATATTACAATTGACACAACCCATAAAACCTTGATGGAGAAGTCCATGAGCAAAAACTAAAAAAGGCAATCATACTCTGAACACAGACTATGAACAAAGGCAAGGTCCCAATCAAAATCTAGAAAAGAGAGGGCTTTTTACAGGTTAGATAAGATGCATGAGATTTACAAATCAACCTGGCTTATAAATTAAGCATCGCGTTTATGAGGCACTGTATGGTTTGAACAGAGTCACGCAGGGGTTCGGATCGTACTGCATGATCTCAGCAGCACGTTCAAACTCTTCCCTCAGTACTTTAATGCTGAACTTGTCCACCACTCTTCCCAGGTCATGCGACACGTCAAATGGATCTTCTATGCAGATCAGATGCCGATCATTCCCGATTCTCCTTGTCCAGTCCTTAGTCCGCTTGCTGCACAAATTAGGCATGATACATGATAATTCCGCTAACTGTGACCAGATTCATCAGAACCCAATATCTAAATCTCACCTGAGCAAGCTTCCGGTGCGAACGGATATGACGGTATTTGTGTAATCGTGACAATATGCCCAATAGTGAAAAAATGCCCACACCAACTGCGCAATGGTTTCCCTGTTACGTGATCCAAAGTCACGGAGCTTCTCCACTTTATCAAAGAAAGCGCATTCTATATTATCAACAGTGACAGCGTAGGTTGCCTCCATCTCCTGCATTAGCAGAAAGACATATGACGTCATGAAATCCAATTGCACAACTAAGATGTTTAACAATGATATCGTAACTTCATTCACACAGGTAGAATAAGCTTATAAATATGTAATACAGTACCATCTCCCAAATAAAACCAATCAACTCTCCATCTAGAAGGCAAAAATTCAAAAGTTCGGACAGCAAAACATTGCAAAGAAGGTAGAAGGACTCGAGAAAGGATGATTGAACAAAACAGAATTTATTGAAGAGAACACGAATGAGTGGTCAAGGAATACTGCATTCCCTTCATAAAGAAAACTGCTGCCTAGCAACATTACATCAACCCTACATCAGAATTGAATAAAAATCAGTGTGCCATTTCAGCTATTTCACCATCTCATCCACTGTCAATGTGCCATTCACATATAAGGAAAACAGTTGGATAGGATTCAACAGCTTACAACATTAAACATAAGGGATAAACAAAATGTTGACAGTAAAAGTGATGACACTGAAGAAGGAAGAAGTTTGTCCATTTATATCATTTCAATATGCCACAAACTCCTCATTAACAAATGAGTCAGATATTTCAAGATTTGGGAAACATGGGACAGCATTAGTAGAACAATTCTAGAAAGGAGAACTTATGAAGAGAGACAGAGGATATAAGTCAAGCAAGAAAGTTTTAAGAAACAACATCCGCCATAACACAAGGAGAGAGAATCATATTCATCAAAGCGTGGAAACAAATACAGTCCATACCTGTAAGCATGGAAGAATAGCAGGTCTACGCTGTTGCAAGAAGTGAATGCACATCAGCACATACCTGCATGAGTAACATGTCAATTGGCTAGCAAAAAACATAAGTGAGGAAATATAATCTAAAGCTCGTTCTCATTAGTTGCTAAACCATAGTTTCCTCGGATTCTACTCAAAAAGCCCTGTTCCCCAAAACACATGGCAAGGCTGACTGAGTCTCATAACAGCCATAGCCTAGATGTTTTCGTAATTGTTGTATTAATAAATTGAAACAAGAAAAAAAACACAAACTGTGACTCACGCATAGCTGGATAATGTGCCTTGATAAGTTTCATTTACTCCTCTGGATTTCGCCCAATGTTTCACAATAAATGCCAACTGCCGCAATCTCACATCTATTTGGGCATAATCTCGCAGAAGCTTTGTATTAACAACTGCCAAGACATTGTTAATGCATATATCACAAGATATTCCTGTAGCTGGATCCATAAGCTTTACTATGGGGACCCTAGCACGGGTTAGTGCCTGTAAGAAATTACAAGTTGAGGAATTAAAATGTGTCAGCAAGTAGACCTGAAAGCAAGTCAAACATATCACTGTACCATGTCTAAAATGATAAAATTAATCTGAGTGATATGTACACTGAAGCATGCTGGCAGTAGAACTAGTAATCATTCAGGACGCCTGAGGGAATTAATGTTTAGGTGTCATCTTCCAGCTAATTAAACCTAGCGTGGGTGTAAAGTTTCACTCCCGCCTAACAAGACGAGGTAGTGTGTCAGATGGCAAGACCTTTACTGTCCATGCAGACAACTTCTATGCAGAAGTGCTACTGCTAAAAAACAACAGAAAACTGTATCAACCAATCACATTTAAGAACAAAGTGGCAAGTGAAGGTATGAGAATATTCTTCAGGTCCATCAACAGGTCCACAGACACAACAAAACATAAGATAAGCAAAAGGGGGATATATGAGATACCAAGCACAAAAAGAAAATGCAAAACAATGTTGGCATATGTAATAAAATTGGATAAGGGACTCCATATTCTTCCCTAAGCAAACACTCGAGCACCTTTTCGAACAAATTACTTAACATGACAACTTCAAAGTCGTTTTCACATAAAATACTCTCTTGTGAAAGAATCAAAATTTTCTCCTGCAATTTGAAATATCAGAAAGGCAGATATTCCATTTTCCCCTAGCATCACAAAAATGGGGACATTACAATACAAGGAAGCAATTTAATTCACCTGCACATCTTGTAAATTATCTGATTCGAATATGTCTGCTAATTTCAGTATAACCTCTGATTTATCAATGTTGGCATCCTGAATAGCAAGGCACACATCAATATCACTCTTGCAAACTCCAAAAGAGTTGGCACATGATCCATACAGGTATAACCGAGCTTCTGGCCACTCTTTGCTGACTAACTTCTGCAACATTGTCAACAACTGCTTCTGCTTAGCCTTTTCTTCTTCAGGTGGTATCAAGGAATCATAAATTGCAAGAAAGGGAACATTCAGCCTGTCTATGTCCCAGCGACACTCCATTGAACTTTTAAAGTTCCTCATTCGCTGTGTAAGTAGCCTTTGTCCTCTGGAGTCTGACCTGAAATCCTGGTAATAGCATGTGCAAATTTAAGTAAACCAAAAATTCTTCCTGATATATATTCGAGAGAAGTATGTAGCCTGTACGATGGATGAATAAAAGCTACCTCATCAATTCACAAAGCCTACAGTTTGCCATCCTATATAATTGTTTAATACACTTTTGAGTTCTATGAATAAAAAAACCATTCCAATGCCTAACGCAGTGATTCAAAATGCATGTGTTATTTTATTAAATATGCGTTGAAAAACATAAAAATTGAGAGAAAACCCTGATAGGGAGAAAATATATAATAATCAGGGAAAAAGGAAGAACTGGGATTTCAATAAAATTCAGTCTGTATCCTGCATAAAGGAAATTATATCAGAAGCAAAGACCAAATTACGCAAAAATACAAGGTACATAGAAAAATCCTTCTTTAAACAGGAAGGTATGATAAAGAATGAGAAAAGTCAGAAAAAAACAAGGACCTCCCCTAACCACTGTTAATAAAATACATGGACTTTTACAATAAATATACTTACATGTATGAAACTTATGAAAAACACAGGTTCTTGTCTCACAAAACGGCTTACACGCATATAAGTCACAAAATCATGTAAGATGTCAATTTTTACTTATATATGGAAAATTTAATAATATCATAACTAAATTTGTAAAATCAACTGAATATATAAAATGCCCTTGATTTCTCACTAGATATAAAAGCCCACGAACAGCATTACTAGATATTCATTTTTCACAAGATTATTTAGTTCAAGAATCAAAATTCAATTTGCAAGTTTCTCAATCAAAACGTATTTGAGGTAAACTCATGATGACATCAATTGTAGATCCTATCACAATCATGCCAAGTTACTTATTGAAACAAAAGATGACCTATACTCATCAACATCCGACACCACTCTTCCCACATATACGAATATCAAAACTCCTTACCTAATTTCTCTAAATAGTAAAGCCGATGATGTAATTAAACCTATCATTCCACTTGAGAACTCGTGATGATGTCATTTATCGATCCTATCACAATCATGCCAGTTTTTCACATTAAATTTCCAGCTGACATAATCCACCTCTGGCATCATGCTCTTCTCTTTCCATATAACTATCAAACCCCCCGATCTTTTTTCTTGTTTTTTGGAACAGTAAAGGCCCCCCCACCAAAAATCCTCCATTCTGCTTGAGTAGTAATCACATATGACCTTTTCTTTACTTTTTAAGCACATAAAATCATTCAAATTCATCAGAAGAACAATTTAATTTATTTAAATATCTTCACCAGAAGTAATATAAATTAAATGGCACCAAACAGGCGTAATGACACACTCTACTGCTCGCCCACAACGGCAAGGCCCGCAAGAAATTTGAATCATGCCCCATATGGACAAAATTAATTCTAGTTATGCCATTAAAGCATACGTAAAGGAAGTCGAAAAAGAAACATGCCTCAGACTATCCAGTTATAAAAGCTTCCTCAACTAAAATTACAGCTGTCAACTGACTACAAGTTCAGCACACATTATTTAGGAAAGAATCGCAAAAGCTCTTCACTCAAGTTAACTTTTTTTATGGAAATTAAAAAAAATAAAAATAAATAAATGCTTCGATTTCAGTTTAAATACAAGATTGATCTGCACCACATTCAACTCAGAAACCCTCCCCACACACTAAAACATACACCACCAGAAACACACTAAAACATATTAAATGAGAATTACAAAGAGTGTCACCTTTTCTCGTTGACTTCGTTGCTGCCTTCTCTCATTTTTCTCATCAAGTTCGTCCTCAAGCAAATCATCAGATTCATTAGCACCTAACTTACCAGCTCTCTTCACCGCAGCCCCCTCTCCCTCCTCTTCTCCTTTACTATCGTTCTCAACAACCTCACGATGCAGAGCAGCAGACTCCTCTATGTCCGAGGCAGAAACTGAATAAAGGTTACTCCCAGTCGGTGGACCAGGGCGATCAAGCTGCTCGCTCAGCTGCGTCACCCCTGAATTTCTGCTAGGCATTCTATGATCATCGAAGTGAAATTTCCTCCCTATCACATCCCCATCATTAGAACTCGCGTTCTTATGATTCCACTCGTTCTGATTATTCCTTTCCCCATCCTATCCTCCAGTTACCAAAACCCGAATTCGTTCTTATGATTCCACTCGTTCTGATTATTCCTTTCCCCATCCACATTACGCTCAAAATCTATCCTCCAGTTACCAAAACCCGAATTCCCACTCGCGTTCTTATGATTCCACTCGTTCTGATTATTCCTTTCCCCATCCACATTACGCTCAAAATCTATCCTCCAGTTACCAAAACCCGAATTCCCTCTTCCAGCCGGCTTCGCTGGAAACCCTGGTGGCATTTGCCTATCATTCCCCACGTGGTTCTGCTTTCCCCGCCCGACCGCTCGCCTCTCCTGCTCTCCAAGCTCGTTATTCCCACGCCAAGCAGCATTTACACTGGCGCCCGAATTCCCCCGCGGACTAAATTGCCGATTTTTCTCAAACCTATCGCTGCCTCTACTGCCAGAACCCATGTTAGGCTCTCTTGCAGAGTCAAAAACTGAATTTTCAACCGAAACAACCTCGGAAGGTATGATTTTAGGAGGAAAAGAGCCGAACCGCAGGCTTTGCTCTTGCTGCTGACGCTGCAGCTGCAGCTGCAGCTGCTGCTGGTGCTGGTGGTGCAGTTGCAGTTGCTTCAACTGTTGAGCGAGATTGTGAGGCGCCACCCCTCTCTCGTCAAACCCTCCCAGCCCCAGCCTCCTGAAATCATCGACCGGCGGCCCCTGATTGTGATGATTCGCGGGCAATTGGTTCCCTCCGGGAGCGACCCCGAACAAGCTGTGCGGGTAGACAGGTGGAGGGGCGGCGGCGGCGGCGTGGTGGTGGTGGGGGCCCACGGCGGGGCGGAGAAGTCGCGGCCGTTGGGCGGCGGGCCGGGAAGCCGATCGTGGGGCCCACGGCGGCGACGGCCGGGTCGATGGTCAACGGCTGCGGCGGGTGGTGGTGGCGCTGCTGCTGCTGCGGCGGCGGCGGCGGGGGCTGGGGCTGGGGCTGGGGCTGGGGCTGGGGGGACGCCGGAGGAGGAGAGGAGGAACTCGCCGCCGTTCGCGGAGCTCCCTGGAGGAGGCCCGTCGCCTCCGCCGCCGCCCATGGTGGTGGTGGGATGGCCGGAGGTTTTCAGTGTGGCTTTTGGCTACTCTGTCCGCGCTGAAGTCGAGATGCGGAACGAGCCAACGAGGGGTGGCGTTTGGAAAAAATAGAGGAGAAATTAAAAGGACGAAAAGTTAGAACAAAAAAAGAAAAAAAATACATATATATATATATTTTTGTTTGTCTTTTTACTCTCGTTTTTCCTTGTTTTGAATAATTTAAAATCGAGAGATTGCGTAAGGGAGAAGGTGTTGCTGTTTCAAGCCGTACTCCTCCCTCTTTCTTAGTCGCTGGGGTAGGATTTTCGTCACTCATGAAAAGTAAAGATCGAGATTCTAATTCCCTCTTAATTCTAATTCCTATTGAATTCTTGAAAAATTAGATCATCTAAAAAAAGAAGGTAATGCGTTACGTAACGATCGCTCCATTGATCAGTCACTTGATGAGTAGGTACGTAGTATTGAAAGTGCTTCGCGACACACGACTTGATATGACACGATACACTAATATATCATTTTTTTTCAAAAAATAAGAATTCTAATATGCTTTACATTAAATGTATATTTTAATATTATCATTTTTATGATTATTTTCATTAATTTAATTTAATTCAAATTCATAAATAAATAATATAATAAAAGAATCTATAATGAATTTACGTTAAAATCAGATTTTTTTCTTAATTCCTCAATTATTGAAATTTTTTAAAAATGACTTCGCTTGTTTTGGAATTACTTGCTGGAATTCCGAACTTGCATATTGAAATTCCTTACTCGAGCATCAGAGAGCATAAAGAGAGTGTCAAACACGTGTCCGAGTATCCGACTTGACATGAATGCTTCAAAGAAGTATTGCTATTTCATAGATGATCGAAAAACAGGACAAGCGCACTGGCTTTCTCATGGTGCTACTCAATTGTGAAATTGCGACTTGCGGTTGCAATTTATGTATTTTCCTTTTTATGTAGTGTAGTAATCCGAGAAAAAGCTTAATTTCATACGCTAATGTGTTTTTTTTTAGTTGAAAGAAAATTACATTTATTACTAAAATATATACATGAAAAGTACAGAGACTTTTATGGTAAAACAAATCGAAATAAATGATCAACAAAGCATTGGCAGGTTTAGGAATATATTCATTCCATAAAAACAAATATGCCAAGTAAAATAATTGGCCACTCAAAATAGTTTAAATCCTCTTCTATCATCGAATCTCGCATCATTGTTAGTATAGCACACGCGGGAAGGAAGGAAAAAAGAATCATCATTAGTGATGAGCACGTTAGAAATTCATTTTCCAATGCCAAAGACATTGCTAATCGGTGGAGTGCGCCTAAATTCAACTTCCTCTACACCATCACTCTACAGAGACAATTGGAATAGGTAGAATAAACATGAATCTAACTTTTGAAAGAGCAGATCTCTATAGTTCAGCCAGACGTCGGAGTTCCTACAACCATCATTAAAACTGGATGGGAAGGAGAGCACAAGGTGTTGAATCCTCGAAGATATTTTTAAATTCTTAAATTTATATCTGGAGAGAAGAATTCCTAAGTCTAAAACTAGATTACGAGAGTTCAGACGTGTAGATCTAGAACTAAAACGGAAGAAAAGAGATATCACATCTGGATCAAGAAAGAAGAAGAAGATAAAAACAAAGAAAAATCAATTACGAATGGAGGGGAGAGTGAGATTAACTCAAACCCTCCACACCGCTCAAAGTTGAATAAGAGGATGGAGACAAAAGAGAGAGGGAGAGAAAGCTAACAGTATGATAGCGTCTTGATAAACTCACTTTTTGATGATAGTAAAAGTAACAGTCATTCTTTTTATTTATTTATTTCATCTCTATTGTCAATGATTGTAATCACAAGGCATCATAATGTATTAGGTATGATTTGATCCTTTCGACTACGACGGAGATCATTTTAGTGGGAACGTCCAGAAATCTTCAAGAAATGATTGAACCAACGGTTGAGATGAAAACTTACATGATCTCTCTCAAAAAATAATAATAATAATAAATTCCGATCAAAGTGATTCTCAAGGTATTAGAGAGTTTATAGCCAGATCTTCGTGTCTCGTAAACTAAAATTTTAAAATCGCAATTTTCCCGACACCTATGAGATCAGACGGCCATCGGATACTTCTTTAGTTTTGTCATATCTCTTCTACAATAATTGAGTTATATAAACTTAATTTCTACGAATTTCTGTGCTTCAAAGAACAGTGATGAGAACGTCTTCTTCGTCGTCAAGCCGTTCGTTCGATTTCTTTTCCTTCTTCCGGTAAGATACTCACGAATGGAAAATTGCGAACATGGTACGACTGAACTATTTCGTTCTCCCTTTGATCCTCCGTAGGTTAGAGAGAAAGGAAAAGCAAAATTTAAAAGCCACCGTAGCTTGACTAAACGGCAAGTTAGGGCCTATTTGTTTGTTTTTGTTTTTGTTCCCCGAAACACAAATTTATGTTCTACAGAAACGCGTTTGTTTACACTTTTATTTCCGGGAACAAATTTTTTTTGTTCCCAGGAACAGAAATAAGAAGTAGAAAAAACTTGTTTCTTGTTTTCCGAAACAATTCCGAGAAACACTTCTTCTTTTTTCTCATTTTTCTTCTTTTTTTTTTCCTTATTTTTCCTTTTGGCTTGTTGCCAGCCTCGGCCATGGCCGGCGACCTCGCCGGAGTGTTACCGGCCCTTAGCGAGGCTCAGCCTCACCTTGGCTGGGCAAGCTTGAGCTTGGCTAGATTTGGCGAGGCCGAGCCTCGCACCACCTAGGCAACACTAAGCCTTGCCGGTGGCCTTAGTGGCCAGGCGAGGTCATCGGCGAGGGTCGACCTCACCAAGGCGACACGAGGTTAGGTCGAGCCTCACCGATGGCTAGGCTAGTTTGGTCTCGCTAGATTTGGATGAGCTCGAGCTTGGCCTTGCCGAGAGCTAGCGAGGTCACCAGCCATGGTCAAGGCTAGCGATCAGCTAAAAGGAAGAAAGAAGAAAAAAAAGAAAAAAATAATGAAAATATTGAAAAATTAAAAGAAACAAAAAAATTATACAAGTTCACAAAACGCATTTATGTTCCTGGAGTAGAAATTTTTACAGTTACCAAGCGTGTTTTTATATTAAGAAAATTTTTCCAGGAACAAAAAAAAAAAAAAAAAACAAACTATTTCTGTTAAAAAATTATTTCCCGAAATAAAAATGTTACCAAACGCGTCCTTAACGGCGCTAGAGAAACCTAACTTTTTTACCGGGTTTTACCCAAATTTTCCTTGAAAATCGACTTCGTCGAGATTTCAATGGAAGGGTACTATTAAACCATGCTCTATGTGAACTTTTTGAAAATTAGTAGTGTCAATGGTTTGGTTTGGATGTGCATTAGCTTTGAATCAATCTGCGTCCCTCGGTTCGGTTTATGTCGGTTTATGTCGGATTGCTTTTTCAATTTTCTTTTTCATGATCGATGATTCCAACTTTAGATTACTTTTTTGGAGATTAAAATGAATTCTCATGGCATAAATTTTTTTCAAAGTGTTTGAACAGTGAAGGTAGCAGCATAGGTCTCCTCTGGAATTGTAGACGCTGTTGGTCCTTCGAAAGTTGCTGCTCATTATGCCACTACAAGCTCAACTTAGGCAGTCGAATGGTTTCACATGTCTAGATCACGGCTCTTTTGCTGAGTCTCAGCTATAATGTGTTAATAATTTTCTTTTCTCATGTTGATGGACGAATGCAGCTTTACGATCATTCCCTGATGGGATGTGTAGAGTCTAGTTGCTAATGCTTCAGAGTTCAGAGCCCAACAAATTGTTGCTTGCTCTTGCCCTCTCTCAGAAATAGTAAACAAACATAACTAAAACAGCAGTAGTACTTGTGTCAGCTGTGCATAGCACAGGATGCTTTATTTATCACTATTGATTATCCTTATGGCGTTTATGCTTGAAATGACCCGTGGATATTTGAAAAACTGTAAAATTTCTTGTGATGGTATTTTTCAAAAAAGAGCTAACAAGGTATGATGGAGAGAACAGAAGTTTCCATTTCAGTCTGCAGCTTGGAAATATGAAAATTCAGGTTACATATCGACTTATCGAGAGCATACGAAGACTTTTCAGATAGCACGTGACATCTACTACTTAGAATACGTTTCCATCTGATTACCGGAAAAAAAGATATGCGCTGCCATCTGTTTCCCGGTCAGTTGGCACCTCCTAATGCTAAGTCAGATCCAAAGCGCAAAGCCATTCAATGATTTAGCTGTAGATGCAGAATCATTAGAGAGGGCATCGCTGGAGTGGTTCCAACTCTCTGAACTTTATTTGCAAGAACACTTGGAAGTTGTCATCGATAATCAATGTTTGCTTGTCAGATTTTCCTTAGATATTGCTGATCATTCGCAATTTATTCAGATGTTCGAGTTGGAGTTTTAAAAATAATAATAATAATAAATAACATAAGCAATACCCTAAATAAACATGATATCTGCTGAGACGTTTTCTCTATATTGACCCAACCTATGCAAGAGTCATTTGAGGAGTCAAATTACCAAGCTCACAGCATGATGATGATCTGGTTTCATATTTGGCGAAAGTTCACAAAATTTTTTAAACCATAAGCAACTACACCAAACTTCTACATAAGTTTTTGGTATTTTCTAATCAAATTACTTAAACTCTATCACAACATAAACAAGACCAAGTAGAAGTCACTTCTTTTTAACCAAACAAAAGTACAGGGTACATGGATACATGAGCATAAATCTATAAAAACAGAACTTCATTTGATACACTGCTAGGCATTACTTCCAACAAGGAGGAAGGTCGCTTCTCTTCTTGGCTGCTGTCTCGACTGATTTAACGTCCCAAGCACCATTTCTCCAGTAGCCATAACTAAGCTCTGGAATATGTGTGACTTTCCCGTATTCTTCATCTTGTTCTTCTGGTTTAAGTTTCTTAATTAGTTCATCAGGCATGTCGAAAAGCTCCAGCACTTTGAGCTTGCTGAGATACTCGATTCCTGACGGCATATTTTTCAAACACTTGCATCGCTGGATGCTCCACTTTTCAAGGCAAGGCATTGCTCCTTTCTCTACCTGTATGAATCTAAGCTCCTCAAAAAAATCAAGACCTAATATCTTGAGCTTCTTAAACCCTTCAGCCTTGAAGCATAGTTTATACCAATCATAGGCTTGAAGTAACTCAAGGTGTATGAGACTGGGCAAACTTTGGAGGATTAACATTGGATCTTTGTCGAGGTGGCTCCATTTCAGTTTAAGCTTGGCAAGATTATGGAGCTTGGCAATCCAAAGTGGCAACTTCTGCAATTTTCCCGTTATGAACACTCTTTGGAGGAACTGTGGAGGAGAAGAAATGCTTTGCAGATCAATTTCAGCATCTTTAAAAGAAGAAACTGACAGTGCTCGGAGATTTGTCAACTTGGCAATTGATAGGCATAGCTTCCTTCCATCTTCTTTCTTCAGCTTCAGAATGCCCAACCTTCTCAGTTGGATCAACTTCCCGATCGCTCTGATCAAGATGCGGCTTTTTTTATCATCCACTTCTACATAGCATAGCTTCTGTAAACATTGAAGGACCCCAATTTCTCCAAGGGTCTCAAAGCCGTACTTACTGTGCGAATAGGCAATATTTTCATAACGATATACCAGTAAATGGCAAAGCCTGTGGAGCTTTGTGATTTCCGCTGGCAATACAGTAATAAATGTGTGTTTAAGATCCAGGGTCTCCAAATTCTGAAGCATTCCTATTGAACTTGGAAGTGTGTGGAGTTTGGTGCACCTAAGATTTAGATAACGGAGAAGATGCGAGTCAATCACTTGTGTTGGAAACCTTTTCAAAGGGGCACCTTGCAAGTCTAGAATTCTGAGTAGTTTGAGACCAGAAGAGAACACTCTATTTAAGGATGATTTGCTTACCCCAAACATGAACAGAGAGCGAAGTTGCCATAGTGGCTCATTTTGCTGTGCAGATTGAAGTATTTTGTGAACTGAAAGGCGGCGAACTCTATCCATCCATCCTGCATGTTGTTCATCAACTACAGTTGCAAAGTTTTGATCTTTAGACTTCATACTGCTAATTTCCCACAAGAGGTCATGAACTCGATACATCTTGACCCTTCCATCGCTCGTTAGCTCAGCCGCTTGAATGAGGCTCCTGCTTAGGACATCCTTAAGGTACTCTTCTGCAACTTCTTCTGGTGTCTTAACCTCTTTTGTTTCGACAAGTCCTTCTGCCACCCATAATCGGATTAACCGCATATGCTCAATCTGTTTATCCGTAGGGAATACACTCAAGTGCAAGAAACAAGGTTTTAGGTGGTAAGGCAAGGCATTGAAACTAAGAGAAAGTACCTTCTTCAAGTTCTTCAGTCTATCATTGCTATCAATTTCAGAACGGATACTTCGATGTACTAGATGCCATTCATCTATTTTGTCGCTGTCCTTTGTGGCCAAGATGCCACTGATGGCAACAATTGCCAAGGGTAGCCCCTCACACTTCCGCAAGATGCTTTCACATATTTCCTTCAAATTCGAAGGACATGAGTCGCCCTTGAATGTCTTCATGCAGAAAAGCTTCCATGATTGTTCAGCACGCAAAGGCTTCATGAAGTAGACCTCTCCAGCATATTCCTTGCATGAAGATGATGCTATCTTGACATCCCTTGTTGTCATCATTATTCGACTACCATTTTTGTTGTTGGGAAATACATATTTGACAGCATCCCAATCATCAACACGCCACACATCATCGAGAATGATCAAGTACCTCGATCTTCCTTGCAGCAAGCTCCTGATCATCATTTTCAGTAGATCAGAACTTAAAGTGTCTGTTCCACTGGGGACAGATTCCATGATGCTGCTAGCGATTTGCTGAAGCATGTCCCTGAGGACTTCTTCTGTCCTCGAAGATGGAGAAAGAGTGACCCAAGCACAGATTGTGAAGTGTTTCTTCACGGCTGGATCATCAAAGACTTGCTTTACGAGAGTAGTATTTCCCGAACCTCCCATCCCCACGACTGGAATTATTTCTTTCTCAGAAGGACCCTTCACCAACCGCTTCACCAGTTGCTCTTGGGGCTCTTCAATACCCACTAGATCGGCTTTTTCCAATAGAAGGGCATCTCCGCACTGGTCGTGCCACGTGCTGGATGTAGAGGTGGAGCTCGAACCTTGTTCTGCACCTTGCTTGAACTGGTAACAAAACTTTTGATGTTCTTCACAGATACTTTTGACTTTGGAACTTATGTCTCTCATCCGAAGCATGATCCTTATGCAAGCTTTCCAGTTCTTTACATAGCTATGTGACATCTGTAGAAATTCAAGGACTCCATGGCCTTGATGTTGTGCCTTCAGTAGCTCATACTCATCAAGAGCATCTTCAATGTCATCTGCAAGATTTCTTAGTTTCCTGATCGATTCTTTCATGAATTGGCTACCCTCTTCTAGTGAATCTGCATCACGTAGGATGGCTTTAATGCGGTCAAAATCTTCTTTCACAGCATTCACTTCTTGCCAACCGTCTCTTACCTTCAGCACCTCATTCTCGACGAAGTTCATGGCCTTTGTAGCAAAATAGGTTAGGGAAACAAATGCCATTCTCAAGGTTGGCAGATGCTTACTGCCAAGCACCAGATTTTCTTGGTTTATTCCGTTGTTTTCTCGGGATACAGTATATTTCAATCTGTTAACAATTAGACTGGCTTTCTTGTCTAGATGCGCATGTTCTTGAAGAGGCCATGAAAATGATACAACCTTTGAATATGCAAATCTATATACATCATCTTGACTTACTTTCTCGCAAATGGCCTCTTACTCAGATATCAGAAAGGAACAGAATGGAAAAAAAGAAACATTTAGAAGAGTTGGTCAACGGGGCAACACGCTTGGATGAGTGATTACAATGCCGTAGAAAATGTAGTGTGATTATTCAAGATCAGAAGCAACATGTCGCATTCCGGTGCTTTTCTGAGAAGATCATTACACAAAATAGGCACCTTTCATTGATCAAGCAAATTATTTCTGATTATTTTAGCATCCGTCTTATTAGAGTGAGTTCATTTTATCAGTATGTCGCATTCCTGCACTTTTCCGAGAAGATCATTACATAAAATAGGCACCTTTCATTGATGTGGAAGCAACTCGTTTCTGATTATTTTAGCTTCTTGTCTTATCCGAATAGTTCAATTTAATACCACGTCGCATTCTAGCACTTTTCTGGGAAGATCATGAAACAAAAGAAGCACCTTTCCTTGACATGGAATTGACTCATTCCGGATTATTTTAACATGCATCTTATCTAAGTGGTGACTTCATTCTCTCATGTTTAGAGTTGAGCTGTGTTTCAAACTCGCGCTCGTTGATCTGGCAAGCCTCGAACTTGATGCTCATGCTCACCAATCTGGGAGCGGAAAATATTTTTCTCACCGAACACCGGAAAATATTTTCCGAACACCAGAAAATATTGTCATTTTCTTGGAAAATGACTTTTGGGAAAATATTTTCCGAAAATGACTCATTTTTTGTGAAACGAACGGACCTTAAGGACCCCTTAAGGACGAGACTAAAGTCGAAGCTAGTTTTCCTATTAACAACACGGTTTCAAGTTGACGATGGACAATCACGGAACATACCTCCTTCCTACTACAACTATTTCAGCGCCACTCCAGTTTGTTTTTTATGTTCTTATTGGATAGATGACTCCATCAATTCCTAATTTGATGTCTCTTGCCTGGACCTTAGTGCACATAATGAAACGTCGAACGCCTTCAGCTTTGCTTTTTAGCCATTGGTTTACGGTCACTCGACTAAGCTCACGGGCTGATAGAGGACGCAAGTGCAGTCTTCAGCAAGAAAGGCCGACAGGTTTACCAGTTACTGCTCGAGCCTCGGTTTTTAAGGCGGCGAAAATCAGGATCGACTTGACGATGAGAGTTCTTGATCGGGCTAAAAGAAAGAGGATGGTGGTGAGCAGACGATGAATATTTGCATGCTGGAGTTATGATTTATTACTGCGGATTCAGTTTGGTTAACCCTCTGTATTCTTCACATGTTGGGATAGTTCATTTTTCTATTCAATCTTATTGTACCTAACCTTAGCTTAGATTAAGATTCCGTTTATTTGGTGAATAATAAATTATTTAAAAAATATTTTCATACAAATAAATGTTTCTATCACTTGAAATAGTCAATAAAAAATAATTTCATTATCGATAATAATTTATATCTAAACATTTTTTTGGATGAAAAATATTCTTTGTTCATTCATTTTTGTATGCAATAAAAATAATTACTTTTAAGACTATTTTTCAGATTATTCTTTTTTCACAAAACAAACGAAATCTAAAAATACGAAAAAGCAGATTTTTCATCATTTGGTTTGGTAGTACTTGGCCAACTCCATCAATCTCATAAATTTAGGTTAATTGCCAAATCAATCTCATACTAGTTCGGTCTTAGAACTTTCTAACAACCATGATAGCGTGGTTCTAAACCTTTGCGAGACATTTTAACTTTCCCCCAATCGCCACCGGAAATTGCTAATAGGGCATCGCGTCCAATCATGTTCCAGTCATGGAATGGATGAAATTAATTAAAAAATGTACTTTTGTTAAAGATTGAAATCTTATGGAAACTGTGCATATCCAGTTAATCCTTCAGAACCATATCACATCTCGGATTTGATGAAATAGGATGAATTGAGATGAAAATTTGTATCCACTTTTCATGATATCATGCATGGATCGGATTTATCATGGCAAATTCTTCTGTCCTCCACAATATAATCTAATAAGTGAGATTTTGAGTAAGTTTTTACACAATCTTTTTCTATCCGAAGAAATGATTCATGGAAATAATGAGTCACCATTGATATCGACCCATTTGAGATCTTCAAATGTTGCGTGCCACATGTTCAACCTTTCTTGAATCTTTGTCTTATAAAATAGCGATTCCTAACGGCAATTAACTAGAAAGATTACATTTGAATTTTGCATGAAAATTTAGGATTCCATAATATTTATCTGCCTTCTCTTTGTTAATATAGATGAACACCTAACACATGATCTTAAAAAGTTGATTAGACCATTTCTAATAAGAATCCAAAATGGAGTTATTTTCTCAAATAAGAGTTTAAAGTGGATATTGTTTCAAATAAAAATCCGAAGTAGCTAGATTAATCTCAAATAAGGGCATGAGCTTGCCAATTGGCCAAATGTGCTCTGGCCGGTGAGTAAGAGGTATTTCCGACGATCGGAATGGGGACATTTTTGTCAAATAAAAAATTGTAAATTGGCAGTGATATAAAAAGCCACCAGTTCTGACGACCAGCCAAATGTTCCCTGGCTTCGCCAATGATAGCCACATTTTCAAGTTTTCGCAAGCTCAAATTAGCATGTTCCGATGAAAGCTTCATTCTTTAAGCACCACCACAGTGACACACAACGCAAATACGCACCGAGAAACTGCAATCCGCCATGGAAGGCAGAGGAGCTTCTTGCTATTGTAATAAGCAATAAGTCCGTCAAAGCACTAGACTGTTCGTCGACACTATCTTCTACTTTCTCCCTCCCCGCTTGAGAAATCAAAGATGCCTCTATACCGGCAATATCAATCTACTACCACCATCGACTGCCATTGATGATCGCACCGACTGTCTAAATTTGTCAAATGCCGACTTGCTTCACTGATTGTCATCGAGATTTGGTGGAGATTCGTTTGTTCTGTCCTAAGATCACATGTATGATATAATGAATTTGCTATATCCAAATTATAGTTATCAGTGCACATTGCTGAAAAAGAAAAAGAAAACCGGCAGCACTAATTCGGTTCGGGAAAAAGGAATAACATATGCAATCTCACGAACAGAATTCATTGACTGTCTTCTTCTAATTAAGAGTCGATCATTCATCTTCTCTTGACCCAACGAAAGATTATCTACGCAACCTTGCTTTTAAAATGCAGGACCTTGTCCGTATTCCACAATTTGGCCGGAGAAAGCAAACTCACGGTGATGCTGCCGCCTATAAATCCGGCCTGCCACGTGCCGTTCCCCTCGTCTGTGGCCAGATCATAGCTCATGGCGCTGTCCATCAACTTGAGCACTATCTTCCAGCCACTGCAAATCAGAAACTCATCGTATAGGAGGCAATTGTAAGAGTAATATATTAATTAAGATTGTAATTTAAAGTTTTACGGGTTTTGTTTAATAAGGTAAGATATAAGTTCCTTAATAGTCGAATATGAGCCTGACTTGTGTGGGTCGAGTTGAACTCGGTCAATGATGAGAGGGCCTGGCTAAAAACTTTATAAATAGTGGTAAAATCCCTCCTCTAACCTTTCTCTCCACGAACACACTATCACCTCACATAAGGAAAGTTGTGAGGGACGTTCTAATCGAGCCAGGATCCGAGAGCAATAGAAGAGAAGAATTTGAGCATTGGATCATCGTCATTTTGCATCAAAAATGATAGATTCCAAATTAGGTACACAAATCTCTTTGCAAATCTCTTTCTTCTCCTTCATTATGTTCGAGTATCTAGCTATGTTGATCCTCAAATGTTGTTTCAATGGCTTACATTTAGTATCAAAGCCCTTCATCGCCAAGAACTCGAACATTAGGAATTTGGCTTGTTTTGAAAAATTTTATTCGATGAAAATTGATTTTGGACTCATCTCGGTGAGACGAGCGTTTTGGTGGCTAGCGTGCATGTGGCAAAGGTCGCATGAGCCTCCTTGAGCATTTCGAATTTGGCCTGTTTTTGTACTATTTTTCCCATTTTCGTCATTTTTTGTCCGATAAAAATCAATTTTGATAATGTATTTGGACTCATCTCATCTCGACGACAACTTTGGTGGGTAGTGTGCCTTTGGCAGAGGCCAAACATGCCCCCACATGCCTGCACACACCGCAGTGGCTTGACAGAAACTAATGAGGGATAAATTTATCATAGATGTACTAATTTGAGATTATTCATAGTATTAACCCATAGATTTACAAGTGGACTTGCCACGTTAACTACCATGTGTCATTCAATTCAACAATATAACAGTAAAATTTGATGGAAGTTAATAAATGATAAATTTATTACAAATGTACTAATTTAGTGTTTTCGGTGATCCAATAAGTAGTTTTTGATAAATTTATCATGGATATATCAATTTTGAGTTTTCATGGTATTTGCCTTTAGAAAAAAAAAAAAAAATCAATAGTGCTTAGGCTCCATCAATCCACAATTGACACGTGGCAATTGCCAATGCAACCTTAGGTAGTGTGGGCTAGGCCTTATACAAAGTCGATGGAGCCCTATGCAAGACGACCCAAGCCACTTGAAGGGCCGTCTTACTCCTTTAGAGGGATTTCGTGCCCTGCGGTTTCCCTCAAATGATAAAAATCCCTTGCAAATGGGAGTTCATTTTCCCCATTTTTCTTCAAGGTCAGGGTTTTTTTCTCAACTCATTCTTAGAAAAGTTATCCAGAGCTTTTTGTTTTTCCTTCAAACCAAAAGGGTGTCTATCTTATGGAAAATTCATCAGTCGATCCATGTTAATCTATTCTACATAAGCCGTTAAAAACGAAAATTTTCCAACATTCAATCTTACTGAAAATATACATTCTTTTGATAGCATAGTTTGGTAAGTTTAAAGATATAATCTTTTCAAAATTAATATCTACCATCACATGCACGCAACAAAAGAAAACAGAGGGAGAATCTCTTGTCCGGACTCAGGTCCACAGATTCAAGAGGATCATGGCCGCTGATCAAATGGATTTAGCATGTGGAGTTTACATAATCAACAGTATGATGGGTTCGATCCATGTTGATCGGACCCAGGGAGGTAATTGCCAAGGGAGGATTTGCGCTCTGGCAAAGGTTAGCAATCATAGCTTTAAGAATCATAATTAATGGAAAAAATCCTTCCATAACGCCAAAACCCCACCATTCATCCATGATAATTTAAATTAGGAAAAGACCACAAAAACCCCAAACTTTGCCTTAAGTGACAGATTTACCCCAAACTTTTTTTTGTGACACGAAAAACCCCAAACTTTGCAAACCGTGACACATTTACCCCATTAAGGGCATTTTCGTCTTATCTTTTATGTTTTTTCTTTTATTTCTTTTTTTTTAATTTTTTTCTTCTTCACTCCGCCGCCCGGCGGAGGGAAGCCGGCGCCGGCGAGGTCGCCCCGCCCGGGCCGACGCCGGCGAGGGTGCCTCGCCCGACGCAGCGAGGGGTGCCTCGCCCGACGCAGCGAGGGCGGCCCTCGTCGGCGTCGGGCGAGGGCTTCCCCGGCGTGGGTCGCCCGCCCGGGCCGACGCCGGCGAGGGGTGACCTCGCCCGACGCAGCGAGGGCGGCCCTCGTCGGCGTCGGGCGAGGGCCTCCCCGGCGAGGGTCGCCCTCGCCTGGGCCGACGCCGGCGAGGGGTGCCCTCGCTCGACGCAGGCCCTCATCGGCGTCGGGCGAGGGCCTCCCTGGCGAGGGTCGCCCTCGCCTGGGCCGACGCCGATGAGGGGTGACCTCGCCCGACACAGCGAGGGCGGCCCTCGTCGGCGTCGGGCGAGGGCCTCCCGGCAAGGGTCGCCCTCGCCCGGGCCGACGCCGGCGAGGGGTGCCTCGCTCGATGCAGCCCTCATCGGCGTCGGGCGAGGGCCTCCCCGCCCGAAGCCGGCAAGGGCACCCTCGCCGGCGCCAGGGCCATCGCCCGTCGGCGTCGGGCGAGGCCCTCGCCGGCACCCTCGCCATATCGGGCGAGGGAGGCCCTCGCCGGCGTCGGGCAGGGTGCCCTCGCCGGATCTCGGCGAGGGTCCGGGCGAGGGAGGCCCTTGCCCGACGCCGACGAGGCCGACTCGCCCGACGCCGGCGAGGGCACCCGCCCGACGCCGGCGAGGGAGGCCCTCGCCGGACGCCGGCCTCCCCACGGAGCCGGCGGAGGGAAGAAAGAAGAAAAAGAAAAAAAAAAAAAAGAAAAAAAAAAAAATTTAAAAAGTAAAAAGACAAAAATATCCCTATAATTTAGGGTAAATATGTCACAAAAATGAAAGTTCAGGGTTTTTTGTGTCACAAATAAAAGTTCGGGGTAAATGTGTCACGGTTAGCAAACTTCAGGGTTTTTCATGTCACAGAAAAAAGTTTGGGGTAAATTTGTCACTTTTAGTAAAGTTTAGGGTTTTTGGTGGTTTTTTCCCTTTAAATTATAATTATCAATCACTCACGCGACAAATGGGGTAAACTAAAATTTTGCTAAAGACATTTGTGCTCCTTTATTCATTAAAGTCCAAATTGAAATTTAGAGTTTTGATGTCATTAAAAATACAAATATCCTGACTAAAAAACCAACATTACTCCTTAATATAGGTAGTAAAAAACTCAGAAGTCAAATTACTTTAACACATAAATTAACAGTAAAATAATTTTAACTGTGAAGATGATTCTATGAAATCCCATTAATTTGATGATAGAAGAAATTCTTGCCTTTTTTTTTGTAACCTTTCCCTTTCCTAGAACACAGACGCGAAAAAACAATATAAAAAGTTGATCCGATGGAAAATTTGCAGATATTTAAAACAATTCGAGGAAAATGTGTTATTTCTGTAGTATGTTTGTGAAGTGAACATACTGTACTTAATACCTATATCTGACTATTGGAAAGAATACGGTAAACGTACAGATAAAACCCATCAAAGCGCGTTTAAAAATTGTCGATGGCTATATATTTCGTAGAAATAGCATTTCCCTCGAGAAAATCTACACATTTAGTCAAATGAAATTATCATTAAGGTGAAAAGACCGAAACGAATGCTCCAGATCAGTAATAAATATATCCATAGATAAAAAACCAAGAAAATCATTGCCAATCAATAAGTGACAAGCGCCTGCCATACTATATATGTAAATATAACAATGAACGTTATATTTGAAATCTGCATATGTTAACTATGATAATGAACCAAATATTGAAACCGAGCATGGTGTACTTCTCTTGTTCGAACCGGGTTTGAAATCAAATCTCTCTTCAAGAGGATAGATTTGACTATTCAAATAAGATCCAATATAGATCCAACTTTCTATTCACTCGTGGGATTTGGGTGTTTCAAGGGACCCCGCGGCTCCTCTATGCTCTGTCGCAGTGGAAATGCACCTCAACGAGGACCGAAAGAATTAGCAACGTTTGAAAGGTTCACATGCACCGAGGGTATTAGTCGTGGAGCATCTAAAAAAACAACTCTCGTTCACATGCCACGATGAAAGTCAACTTCATCCAAAATCCCATCGAATGGTAAAGTTGTTGCTCGTAAAGCACGCATCGGAGGATGCTGCTTATATTATAAGGCGCGGATCTATGAACAAGTTACCATCTCAATGGAAAATTATCAAAACAATTTCAAACCTATTACAATTGGCCAATTCAATCCTAAACTTTTTATACTTGTGCCGATTTAATCCATTCAACCAATTTTGATTGGCCAGTGTTGACGTAGATGCTGGAGGTGCTGACATGGCCATTCGACCAATGCTAACATGGCAATTTTTTTTTTTTTGAATATTTTGAATTTTTCTTTCTCTTTCTTTTTGTTTTTTCTTTCCATCTAACGAGGTCAAAAAAGGAAAAAAAAAATTGCCACGTCAGTGTTGACGAGACAATCAACGTTTATGTCAATGCTAACCAATCAAAATTGATCAGATTAACTAAATTCACAAAAATATAAAAGGTTTAAGACTGAATTTGCATAATTATAATAAATTTAAGACTGTTTTGATAATTTTCCCTCAACTTAGTGATGTGGCACTTCAAAACTTTTATCATTTACTATAATTTACTGCTCCTTGAAAGAATGAGTTTGCGGATGTAATTTCCGGAGGATTTGCTCCAGTGTTTATCTCCCTTTTGCTTCGAATATTTCTTAGATGATGACTACTTCGAGCATCTTCCTAATAGCTACCACCATCTAGAGATATGGAAGACGTTCCCGAGGAAAGCTTCGACCCGTCCGGTTCGAGGAATCATACCACAGTTCAAGAAAGCGATGGACACTGTTCCTTGCTGTCGTTGTTCCGGTTGAACCACGCTGATAGGGAGATCTGTTACAGTCAATGCACCCAACGACCACCTTGGCCACGGCCATGATCAGTACTAGAAATTTGAATGACGGGCCGCTGGCACGATTGGCCTTTGACATGAGAGTAAATGATTAATAGGGACCATTAGGGGCATTCGTATTTTATAATCAAAGAAATCTTGAATTTTACTAAAGACGAGTAATTACAAAAGTATTTTACTGATGGCGCCGACTAGGGGTTAGCGGATATTGCTCAAGGCTCGGATCCATTAGTAGTTTTTGCAACTTTACACTTGGAAAAATCATCATTTCATTTATCATAACTTAGTGCTCATTGATGAATCGGTTTGGGAGTGTATTTCCAGAAGTTTGTTCCAAGGCTTACCTCCCTCAAGTATCCTTCAAGGAAGTTTTGGTTTAGAGTAGACCCATTAAAATGTATCATTAATCCATTTCTTAACCCATGTAAGTATTAAATGGGTCATAAATAAATCGAGAAATTCTAAAAAAAAGGCCTAAAGTACCTTTATTTCTCAAATAAGGATCTTAAGTGAACCTTGTTTCAAACAAAAACCTTAAGTATCATTATTTTCTTAAATAAGGGTTTGAAGTAATTATATCTATTTTAAATAAGGGCTTAACTTTCCAGTTGGTCGAAGGCATTTTACTCATTTACCTTCTTCTTTTTTTTTTTCCTTTTTCTAGTTTTTCTTTTTCATCGCCGCTAATGGTCGGAAAGGACTAGGCGAGGGTTGCCCTCGCTTGATCCATTAAGGGCCACCCTCGCCAGCCATGGGTGAGGGTTGCCTCACCTTGGGGAGGCCGCCTTAAGGCCATCGACAAGGTTGGCCCTCGCCAATGCAGGCAAGGCTCACATCGCCAACGATCGAGAAGGGTCACCGAGCTCTTGTTGCCCCTAGGGAGGCCAACCCTCACTAGATGTAGCGAGAGTAGCCTTGCCTGCAGTCGGCAAGAGCTAGCAATCCCTTATTGGACCTTACCAGCAGCCGGTGAGGCTAGCAGAACCCTTGCCGGCCCTTACCAACCATTGGCAAGGCTAGCCGAGCCCTCACCGGCGGCCGTTGGCTCTTGCCCCCCCCTCCCCCTCCCAAAAAGAAAAAGAAAAAGAAAAGTGAAAAAAGGAAAGAAAAGAAAAGATAAAAAATAATTTAAAATTAAAGATGTAATCGGATGAAAATGTCTTTGACCGGTTGGAATGTTTAGCCGACAAGCGGCGATGAGGTTAAACCCTTATTTAAATTAACCACAACCACTTCAAGCTTTTATTTGATAGAAACTCAATTTCCGACCTTTATTTGAGAAAATGAGAACACTTCAAGCTTTTATTTGAAATTTTTCCTAAATTAAATAAATGAATTTAAATATAATATGGATGTTAAATAGGTCATAAACAGATTTAGAACTTTTTGGGTTTGAGTTTTCATATATTCGATCAATTACGGGTTATTAAAATGAGAATTGTTCATAACAGGTTAAATGAATCTATTTGAATATGATCATTTTCGACCCAATCCAACTTGATCCATTCGTTTGACGACTTTTTCTAGAGGTAAATGAATTCGTTACCGTAGTCGCCTTCTCCTTGTCATCGCTGATGTATTCCCACTGTCACGATCCCTCGTGATTCAAAGGATGAGAAAAATACTCATTCGTGAGAAGGTGGCGTGGAGACTTCCCCAGGTTTTCATCTTTTATTTCTAAAGTTGGAAACGACCCGCGTGGACCTCGAAAAGCATTAGCATAGAGAAAATGGAACTCCGTTTCGGAGGAAGGCTCGAACTAGTCCGGTCGATGCTGTTCCTAGTCGACATCGTTTCGGTTGAACGACGCAGACAGTCGATCCCCATCATCCTTTTGTCAAACTCATGAGA
Source organism: Eucalyptus grandis (assembly GCF_016545825.1). Classification (NCBI taxonomy): domain Eukaryota; kingdom Viridiplantae; phylum Streptophyta; class Magnoliopsida; order Myrtales; family Myrtaceae; genus Eucalyptus; species Eucalyptus grandis. The sequence goes on from NC_052615.1 coordinate 36,323,192, forward strand.
TGTCCCAATGTACCATGCAGCTGTATCTCTTCTTATAATCCCCAAAATAGGGTATAAGAATTTAAAAAGAAAACAAACTATGAGTGTCACAACTTTCATACGGTACTATCATAAATTTTTTCTTAACCACTTAAGTGCCATAATTTTTTTAAAACATTCACTTGGATATCATAATTTCCAATCAATATTTGCTTAAAAATTTGACTTGGCATGCCACTTAATGAACATTTTTAAAAAGTTATAATATTGAAGTGATCGAAGAAAAAAGTTATGACACTTAATCGAGTGTTCTAAGAAATTATGACATTTGTGATATCATCTTCCTGAAAAATTCGAGTAAACTCTAAGACTCTTGATGACGTCGTCTTTCTTCTTCGTCAAACTATCTCTTCTAATAAAGACATGGGGGATTCATAAACAAGTCGTTTTCTTAATGGAAAATCATGAATCTTGCAAAGGACTTTCTATCTAACACTATCTCTCTCGCCCTAGAGCAAAGTAAAAATGAACTTTTTTCCTCTCCTTAAATCATGGATTGGGTTGTAGCAAAGAAGGGGGAAAAAACATCAGCAAAAAATAAAAATAAAATTTTAAAAACGACCATGACTGACTAAACAACAAGTTAATGGGGTCGTAGACACCACTTTTTTTTTTGGTCAGGATTTTATCGAATCTTTCACCAAAAGTCAACTTCATCAAAATTTCCATCGAATAGAAAATTTAATAATGCTCTGTATAAGCTTTCCAACTGTGCCTAATTTGACCAAAATCCAACGGTCGGAGCATAAAAAATCGCAACTTGGACCATATGATGTCATAAGTGTCGAAAGAATTGGAATTATCACAAATCAGGCTTAAAAACATAAAGATTTGATTATAAACATTCCAATATATGAAGAATCACTTCTACCAAAATCTTTTTCTTAGGGAGATATCGCAATTTTTTTTTCATACTGACCGTCTGTTCTCCCATTAGTTTGATGATGGAAGAAATTCTTGTTTTTTATTTTTCCTGGAACGCGGATGTGGAAAAACAATATAAAAAGATCCGATGGAAAATGTGCAGATATTTAAAACAATAGAGGAAAATGTGTAGCTATAATTATGAGAAAATTGTCTAAAAAACCCTAAATTTATTATATTTTTTGTCAATTTAGTCTCAAATCTTTTAATTTTATCAAATGAGTTATTAACATTTTCACGTCTTGTTAATTCAGAATATCTGACGTGAATTATTTTAAATAATATTTTATTCTTTTTTTTCCCTTCTTCCTTCTTTATCTCAATCTTGCTTGCGTTTTATGGAGTTCATTTTGAATGATTTCAACACCCCATAGGCTACTGGCGAACCTCGCCTAGCCGGTGGCCGGCGGGGGCAAAGTTAACAAACCATATATATAAATATGACGATGAACATTATACTGAAATCTGCACATGTAAACTATGGCAATGAACCAGACATTGAAATTGAAAATTTTATAGCATGGAGAGATGTCAAGTGCAACTTAACTCTCGGACCTAAAAGACAACGAGAATTGGAAGATTCACATACACCTAGAGCATCGGTCGCCGGAGCATCGAAAATTCGACTCTCGTGCGCGCGCCGCGGCCGCCGCACGGTTCATCGATTCACATTGTGGATTTAACCGAGTCGACGTTCACGAAATCCCTTATGATCTCTACCATTGCCTGGGCCTTGGCCGGGTCGAACAGCTCCACCCCGTGGCACCCGCCCTCGCCGAAACTGGTCGTCACCGGCGCCCCTCGCGCCTCCAGCATCTTCGCGAACATCTTCTGCCGGTCCACGAGCGGGTCCCCGGCGTGCCCCCTCACCAGGCACCTCGGGAGCCGCCCGGCTTTCTCGCGCCCCGCTGCGCCGTCGGCCGTCGGGTCGCAGTACTCGTGGGACCGGTCGGCGCCCTGGGGCAGCGCCAGGGACCACATGAGGTCGTTCGCGGGCAGGGGAAGTATCCGGTCGTTGTCCGACCGCAGCTCGGACTCGGTCCTCTGGACCCCGCCGAAGTAGGGCTGGTTGAATATCAGCCCTCGGATCTTGACCGGCGCCAGATCGACGTCCAGCGACCGGAGGGCCGAGTGGTAGACGATGTTCGCCCCCGCGCTGCTGCCCATCAGGTAGCACCGCTCGAAGTCCGCGCGCTCCCTCAGCCACGGCTCGCCGCCGCCGCCGGCGTCGAGCGCCTGCGACCGGAGCCAAGCGAGGCCGCCGCGGCGTCGTCGTAGGCAGCGGGGAGGCGGTGCTCGGGGGCGAGGCGGTACTCGACGGAGACAACGACGGCGCCGAGGGCCGACGCGGTGCGGCAGCAGGAGTCGTGGAACATGCGCGAGGTGGCGCTGAAGAGGACGAACCCGCCGCCGTGGAAGTAGAGGATGACGGGGAGCCGGGCGGGGGCGGGGCGGCGGCGCGGGGGAGGAAGAGGCGGAGGAACGTGGAGCGGGCGGGGTCGAGGGGGACGTCCTTGGAGAGGGCAGGGTCGGGGGAGTCGGGGGCGGCGGAGGCGGGAGCGGTCGGGGGAGGAGAGGCGGGTGACGGAGCCGTCGGGGTTGGGGGAGAGCTTGAGGAACGCGTAAGGGTCCATGCCCACCGACGATCACCAAACGCAGATGAAGGAGAAAGGTCGTCGGAGAAGGAGAAGGAGGGGGAGTATTATGAGTGAGGTTAGGTGGAGCGAGGAACTACTTTTTCGCGCGGATTTAAATGACTTTAAATTGATTACTTTTTGTTCTTTTTGTTCTTCTTTTTTTGGTGGGGATGGAGATTGGAAAATAGACGAATTTTTTTAGGACTAATGATGAATTAATTTAAAAGATATTGGGCTATGCTATTCCAATGGCATTAATCGCGAGTTATTATATGAAATCAGAGGTCAACAAATTTGGCAAGAAATTGTTTAAAAAATCCTGCGAGAGGGGCCCCCCTATATTTATTGATAATGAGCTTATAGCTCAATAACTCCTATCACGGGCGTTGCATGTTTATGCCGCACAGGGGCGTCCACGAACCACGGTTGGGTCTCGCTGGAGAAGTATTGATGATGACGATGATGTGTCACCAACCGCTTTAATTATGGTTTTAGCAAGACTACGGGCCAAAAGAGGGGAAAAAAAGGAACACCATGCGGAATAAAAGGAGAAGCTCAGAGTCGGAAATGAAGAATAGGGTTGGGGTTGTTGAGGAAATATATATTCAGCGACGCGAAAAAGAATCGAATGTTCGAGCGAGGGCCACTAAATAAGGACCGCCCGCGATGATGAATTCGATGGCGTGACTCTACAGGATATGAGAAGTCGAAAAGTGCGATGATCTCGAATGGATTATGCACGGAATGCTTAATCTATTGAATTCGTAATCGTTTCATTGTAGTGCGATTTGCTTGGGGATGGGCGTTTGCTTGGCGTCGCTCTAACTAGTGCACTGCTCCGTCTCCAGAGGGAGAGGAGGAAAAATAATCTCTAAATCGCGATTTGTCGAAGGGCAATTTAACTCCGTGCCGTTGGATTTTAACGCCATAAGTGACGCCGATAGCCAGCGAGCGTGCACGGAGAAGGAGAAAAAAAAACCAAAGCTTGCTCGCTCATATGTACAGTTTAAAGCCCAGCGTGAATATTAAATCTATCTAACACAAGGAATGAATATTAAATCTGACAAGTGCTTTTCTTGAGCTTGAAGTTACTTATGACAGAAGCTACAAGACAGCAGGATGATACAGCTTAACTAGAATAAGCAACCGCAATTACCCTGCAACCAAATTCCAACAGAAGCAGATGGAACAGCAAAAAAGAGAAGATGAACGATCCTAATCGACGGGAAGAGAAAAAGATGCCATTATTTCACAAAGACAGCATGTATATAGACACTACCGTGGCTTTGCACCACCATTTTCTTGGGAGCTGTTAACTGGGGTAGAGGCGCCACTCTTCTTGGAGTTGCCGGATTGTCCCGTGATGGTCCGTCCCATGAATTTCCCAGCTTTACTCAAGCCACTTCCCACAGCTCCGAGGCCGCTCCCGACTATCCCAGCTCCAGCACCGAGCCCGCTTCCAACGACCCCAACCCCTGCACCTATGCCGGTTCCGACGAGTCCAACCCCAGCACCTATACCCGTTCCCACCAATCCGACGCCAGAACCCACCAATCCGGCAGCTCCATCAAGCGCATCCATGGTACTTCCTATTACTCCTGCTTCCTTCAGTTTCTTTCTCTCCTCCAAGATCCTCTTCTCTTCTTCTAGGGCAACTAGCTGCTCCTCCTTGTTAAATTGGTAGTACAAAGCCTGAAAGTTGAAACATGACAAGAATATAATAAACGAGCTTTTGTATTAGTTTAAAAAAGAAAGAAAGAAAGAAAGAACATCGACAAGGTAGTTTCTAGCATTATGGGGAGAATCACTTTGATTTTAGGCTATCAAGAGAGTGCACTAAATATCAGGGTCCATGAGTTAAAAGTCGCATTCCAAATGACCATGGCAAATCAGTCTACCTTGATGGTTACTGTTCCTCTGTCCTTCTTGTCCTTTATCTTCAGCATATCAAGTGATGGAAGCAACCTCAGCTCAAATTCCTTCTCTACACCAGGTGCCAGACCGATCAAAGGTAATTTGGCAATTCCCAGCCGCTTGTCTTGACCAATGTCTTGATCAAAAACCTGTCCAGGAAGCACTCTAAGCAAACAGCATAGTGATAAACCAATAATTGGTGCATAAGAGTAGAAACGTGTGGATGTATAAGGAAGCATGCCCCCACACACACAGAAGGGAGGAAGCTGGGGGCAGGGACAAATGGCAGAACCTAAACACAAAACAGCATGATCAAGATTGCCAAACAAGCAGTAGACTATAATGAATTCTTAGTAGATAAAACTAATCCATTCATCGCAGTCACACCAAACCTCAGGGCACAGTCATCTGCCTTTCTTTACCAAGAAGAAGAAAACCACAAAAGAAAGAGAAGCATCTACAGGAAATATGGCCTGGATAACACATTTAGAAGCCTCACTTGTGAAGAATAATGTAGAATTGTAACTTACCACATGCTATTACTAACATTTTCATTTGCAGCAGCGATCTCAGATTAGTGAATAGCATCTTGAAATTGTTGTTAAATAACATGCTATACATATATAGTGCACTCATCATTTCCAGTCAGCTTAAATTTCCTCAAGAAAATGGTCATCTCACATGGTACCAGAGAGTACACATCAATAATTCCCATATAGACAGTCTCTTTTAATTACCCACCTCTTTCCTAAGTTATTCCATGTTTTTTAATGTCTGTTCCTGCCTTCTATAGTCTGTTTGATGTAGTTACCTCCCCGGGACCCATTTCCTGAAGGCTGAAACTTAAATTTTGGAAAGGATATTGGCCCAACAATACTAAGCTTTACACAGATATTGAATCCTTCAAGTAAAATGAAATGACAGGCAAAAATAATTCTGAAAGAGATCAATACAGAAACCAAAGATCTCGTCAAGCATCAAGACCATCTAAATCATGCAAAAGATAGAGTTACTTTCAGAAATAGTATCATATTATGTACTGAGATTTATTGCTCCACAGCACTAGTTCTTGATTTTGGGAAAAAGGAAATTCTACTTAGTTCGCATCAACCTAGCGAAACTTTCCCCACTTGGAACTGTGATGTATTGGACTCTGCCAGCCATGCAGCTAAACCTTTCAAAAATTAAAACTTCAACTTGATTTTCAGAGTTATGGACAATAGAAATTCATAAAATACAGGGAAATACCCTAAAGTCCTATTGAAGCTTAACATTTCAAGGAACTGGGGACAGATCTAACTCATGAGGTTCCTCAACTTCTTAGCCAAAACTCTACTGTAGCTAAAAACTCGATCTCATTGATGTTCTTTCCATGTAGAAACAAACAATGGTGCTATATAGATAGCCACAGAAAGGAAGAAATCGTGCTGACAAAACAAAGAACCCATTGTGAGCTTATGATTAGTTAATATTAACTAATATTTAAAGACTGCCAAATGAAACCACACAGAAGTCCAACAATAAGGAAACTTTCCAGCACACGCACTCTCGCACAGATGCAAACAAAGAGAACAAGGACAACTGTGAAGATAAATTTAAGCATAAATTACAATAACAAAGCGCTCCTACTCTAGAAGACACAGTGTGCAATGAAGAGAGAAATACAATGACACATAGTGAGGAAAAAATAAAAAAATAAAAGAGGAGAAGAGGATTTGATGCAGAACCTCAACAGTAAGAAACTGAGTTTCCTTGTCTTCTGCAATAAGCTCAAATGATTGGTTCCAAACAGGATTAAGGTTGTTATCTACAACCTTTGTTTTAACTTTAAACAGAGGTCGTATATACACAACGACGTATGGATCGGACTTTCCAATCATTTCCATGTTCTTCAGATCATTTGCTTTAACCACCGTAACATTTATCTTTCCCTGTGGTTTAAGTTCTAAATCACTGCATAAACAGAGAGAGTGTCATATACAAGCCAAGATCTAGAACCAAGAGAGAACCCAACAAGAGAGAATTAGAGCTTTTATGAGATGAGTACTAAGAAGTAATAGAGTACCACCAGTATGAGATACATACTTGAAGATGCAATGCTGCCATAATGGATTATGAAAAAAACATTCACCACAATCAGTAATTACCACCATTTATATACCACCATCGGCATGAGGCAACATAAATATAGGTAAAGCTTGCTATCAACCAATTTACAAACTTGAGCTGACTGATGAGTACACTGGTAAAAAAGAAACAACATACTATCATAAGAAGAGAGAAATACCCTCCCTCACCAATGAGGAATATTAGTAACACCAGAGAAACCAACCTAGCAAATTCTTGCTTTTGTGAGATTGAAACTTTCAATTGCACACATAATTCAACTTTCCAGTCAAACGCATAAGTCCAAATACTTTAAATTCTACACACTGCCGAGAATTAGGTTTCTCCTGAGTACATGACAGAAAACATCACTTCTGATGAAGATTGACATTTGGAGAACTTTGAGTGAATAAAGGGGAAAAGACCAAGAATTGTCTACTCACCTCGTGTCTACTGGAATACCCCCAATTGGAACAACAATTCTGTGAGGCCATTGAAGCATATCTGTGACAATCGAATTTACAGTATCCTGCCAAATTTAGAGATAAACAAAAGAATGGCTCAAACTCATTGCTTTAGTTGAAATAATCAGTGAGAAGAAAGACAAGTTTGGGCGATGAGTTAGTTAAAACTTACATCAATCATATCAGAAAGTCCTGGAATGGCTGTTAAGCTTCCACCAACAGCTTTAAGAGTGTAATCAATCCTAGGCTTGGGCTATTGGCACGAAAGTATCAGTGATGTCATGGAAACTACCTCTTGTAAGTCCAACTAAATATATATAGCTGAATGAGATCTCATCTTTCCAGGGAACATATCAAACATAGGAATTCATAATGAAGGCACCAGAAATAGGATTGGCTTAATTAGTTATAAGAAAAATTAGTCATTCCCAGAACAACTATAGGAAACAATAATTGCCACAGAAATAGGCAACCTCCAGTCAGCTATATAGGACACCAACACAAACACATCACGGGCCATGTCATAAACGGGAAAAAAACAAGATCACGATAGTTTTAACTTTCAAAAATTCATATGCTAAAAAAAAGGGAAAAGTTTAGGCCCTCTTTGTTTTAAGCGAATTCTCAAACATGTTTCAGCAAAACATATTCTTCTCTTTGTTGTGAACCTGGAGGAGTTTTTTGTTTGAACCTTCTATGAGGGTTCATGAAGCTTCCTTAAAATGTCATGTGAAAAAAAGAAGAAAAAAGAAGAAGAAGAAAGGAGCAAAAGATGCCGGTCATGCAATTGAATTGACTAATGAGAGCTTTTTCTACATGTATACCGACAATTGACATTACTAAATCTAACTCTATAACGTCAGTACTTAAAAAAATAAAATGTAAAGACTTAGCCAAACATGTTTTCCAATTTTCTTTTCTATAGACTATCCTCATATTCATTAACCAAATGCCTTTTCAAGAAAACACAAAACTGAAAATTGAAGACTGTTTTCATTATCATTAAAACTGAAAAATACAGTTAGTTTCCTTCTCAAACTTAACTGTCACAGATATGAAGTTCAGCTTTCAGTACTAAGTCAAGGGTCCGGTTATAAAAAAATTGTAAAAAAAATTAATAAAAAAGGGTCCTACAATCATGCCCAAAAGGTGCATTCTGAAATACCAACAGTAATCCTATACTAACCTCAGAAAGCAATGCAACAACAACTGCTGAAATGCAGGGGATCTCTTCAGCAAGTTGGAAGATGACACGAACTACGGTAAAAACTTGAAGGTTTTTCAACTGTCAAAAAGCAGAAACGGTGAGAAAGCATTATTAGAATTGCATGTCTCCGACCTATGAATTAGCTCGAATACATGCAAGTCTAGAACTGATGTTACGATAAACTTCAATAAAATGCGCAGGGTGATACACCACACCAACCTGAATGGGTATTGAAGCAACAAGTGCAGCTTCGACTCCTAGAATGATGCTTGGATCACCTCCCCATCGGAAATCAATGTCCATTGTGATCTGACCTTTCTTAAGACTCTGAACACGAATACCTAAATAATTACACAGCAGATATACTTCAAAAAGGACGTTCAAAATACAAATTAAAGAGGACAGTGGGCAAACATTACTGGTGATAAACAAGGCTGAAAACATAAACATATAAAGAAATAACCAGTTACAGGATAATAGACCATTATTTAGAAAGGCTTCAACCAACTGTATAATGATATCACACCAGCAAAATGAACAATAAACATCAAAATTAGCCTCTCAGGCCCAAAAATGCTGAACTCAGAGGACACAATTACAACTGTGATGAAGAAGAGTATGATAGAGGGAAGTAATAATTATTTTAATACCTTTTTGGAAAAAAAAAATACAACAAGAATTTGAGTTTTAAACGGAGTATCTTTCGGGAACTATAGTCTGACTCTTGTCAAAATCAGAAGAAAAAGAAAATACGATCCAGTAAAGCTCAAAACCCATTATCAGATTCAGCTTGATGATCGACACCAAAACTAACTACAAGGAAGCAAGGGAGACATATGGCACATTTACTCAGTACCTTCAATTTTCGGTGCCACAGTTCCTAGGGAAAGCTTGCTGAATTTTAATGAAGTAATTCCCGGAGGTCTGTAATCTTCCAACAATGGCTCCACAGACTCCTTAATTATCACTGTAGCTGCCTGAGGAAGAGAAAGCAAACATTTTACTTGAGCTGAGATAAAGTAAACTTGCAGTATGAACCAATAGCATATTTCATCTTTTGACAAACCATTCCTCTCTTGGTTCATTTCATTCAGTCAAAGATACGAACTACCATATATAAAGCAAAATTTTCAAGTTAAAAAAAGAAAAAAAAAAGGTCAATGTAACAAAAAACAAAGTAATCCAAATCTGATATACTTTGAGGGTATCAAAACCAACTGCAAATCTCCAAACCATGTATGCCATGGATACTATATTTTAAGTCAATGAGTGTGCATGAAAGCTTCAGAACCTAGTGCCTGTCAGCACGTTCTATTGCCAGAAAAGGTACTCCATCAAAATTCGTAAGTAAAAAATGCAGCTTAAAATGCAACAACTCATTTGTGCATATAGAAACATGGATAAAGTACATTACCTCAGCAATGAAGGGCCACAATTTGCTCAGTTGCTTGTTCAGCCATTTCACCTGTGAGACAGTAGGCACACAGAACAATGTCACAACAGAAGCATTACAAACCATATCCTGAGGAAATATAAAATCACAGGACAAGCCTTTCTAATCACTAGTCACAAAGTTGTCTTAAAACTCCACGTAAGGATATTCAAGGATTATCATTATCACTAAAGAAAACGCCATCTCGAATTTATCATACCAAATGATTCACAACTGTTAGGCAAAGGAAAGAATTATATCTCTGTTGCTGAACCAAATAATAAAAAAATAAAAAACAGACAGAATAGGCCATGTAATACACATTCAAGATTATATCCAATCTTCAATATTTAAAGAGAAAATTCCCAGAAGAAGAAGCTAACCTGCTCAAAAACTGGAAAAGATATCCATTGTGGAAAGTTTTCACCACAAATCTTCTTCAAGTCATCTCTATTGAGGGACCCCAGTACTTTGATGTCGACAGCCTACAAGACAAATAAAAATTGCTACACTTTCCCGAAAACATTGATATAGTGTTGGAAAGCACCATGCATTCATGTAAGTAGAATGCACAAAATGATACTCAAGAATATTCATCTAATAACTGAAGATCTTATAGAAGCATCTTCCAGGGCAAGATCCACAGTGTACAATACGAGTGCACTATAGAGAGGAGAGACCAGCAATGAAAGGATAGTTCAATATAGAACAAAAATCATTGAGACAAGATGAAAATGAGTAAAGAGCCTCAAGAAAGCTGTCCAAGCTTTCTAAGCTAGCTTATCTAAGCCACATATGACCCAATATCTAAAAGCTGATGTCTTCATTTGATACACGAAGTTGGTGTATCTCATTCGCTGAAAATTTATCTCATTCATTAGGGCATCAAAATGGACTTGCCATGTCATCTATCAATTTTACATGTCATTTCAAACATAAGACTTTGGTACTAGCAGAAGAAGATAGTACTCAACTTCAGCTTGAATTGAAGAATAGTTTATGTGATTTCTCTAGAAACTATTCAATACATTGACCCATATTTTACATAACTTCTGTGTTTTAGGTAACTTTCAAAGTAACTGTGTGCATCTCATCAACAAACAGAGTCCTTGTACTTTATGCATTGGTGGAAAGACTCACTGTCCAATTTCTGTAGGATTTTAGCAGAAACATTCGAGTTCCTAAGCCGACCAAATCCAGTCGTAAAGCTTAACAGATGTTGGTAGAGCTATGTTGACCAAAATTTCTAGAGTCCTCCAATAGTACACACGCACGATCCAGGGCATTCATAATCACAACCCCAGAACATCTTGTTTGTTTCGTCGCTGTAACACATTTCGCCCATCAAGAAATTTGTAAGAAATACAGCTCTATCGAATCAAAGATAGGTTAAAAGGGTCCACTTTTTGGATAAAAAGATGGGGAAGGGATCGGTTTTCCTAACAAACAACTCCGAACTTCGGTGCTGCCAGATACCAACAAGTCTGGTTTCTATGTCCCTGAAAACTGCCGGAGATTCACGATCCATATAATTCTCAGAGACAGATATGATAATTCAGTCATTAACTAAGCCAAAGCTGGCGATGAGTCTTCATAGCTCTCCAAGAACTGAAGAAGTCAGAAACTACATCTCGGAAAAGGACGCTACGATTTCAAACGGCTCACCTAACTTTCCACCCCGAAAAGGAAACTGAAAAGCGACAGAAGCAACTCCACTCTACAGAGCTCGTCATCATCATTTCCCCCCACCACGCCTAACATTTCAACCGGCCAAACGACGAACGAAACGAACATTTCTCACCTTAGCGGTGCGCTTGGAGCTGCGGTACCTCATCATGTGGCGCCACCCGGCCATGATCGCGACGCCGAAGATCGTCCCCATCAGAATCCCCGAAATCAGCCCCATTCCTTCCCAGCCTCCTAAAACCAACCGAAAAAAAAAAAAAAAAACTCCGAATCACCGCCACCGCCGAGGGAAAAAATCAAACCGCCGCAGAATTCCCGCTCGGCGCGCGTCCGTCCAACGGAAGCCGAACCGAGCGCCGGAATCCCCCCACCGCAGCCACGCAGAAACACGCATCCCCCGAGCTCTAGAGAGAGAGAGAGAGAGAGAGGCGGACTTACAGTGAGAGAAACGCCGAGGAGTGGCGAATTCAGATCCGGAAGGAGGAGGAGAAGGAAAACGGAAGCGATCGGTCGGCCAGCTAACGGAAACTCATCACGAGGAAATAACTCTCTCTCTCTCTCTCTCTACTTTCTCTCTCTAGAAGGAGGCCGAAGTGAAGAAGAAGAAGAAGAAGAAGATGGAGAAGATGAAAGAGGAGGAAGCGTCGGTTTCACCGCGTGGGGTGATGGTGATGATGAGGCGAGAGGAGGAGGAGGAGCACCGGCCGAGTCGGGGAAGATATTAATGGCGCTCCCACGAATGAACGAATGAACGAAATGAAATGAAATGAAATTCAGAAAGGAGAAAATTGGAAAGGTCTTCTTTGTCACGTCGGCCAGGGGCAGCCTACTTTTCAATTCCCAATTTCTCTCGCTTTTGATTTCTTCATTTTTATTTCCTCTCTCTCTCTCTCTCTCGCTTTTGACATTTCCAAATTTTCTCCTCCTCCTCGTCCTCCTGCTTTTGCACGTTGGTCCTCCATCTATGGATTAATTACCAATAGCACTTAAGGCTTTATTTTTTTACGATATCAATATTGGCTATCCTTATAAAGAAAAAACGAATGATCCTTGAATTTTGATTTAATATGCTATGTAATCCTAGAAAATTTTTAGTATATTACTATAAATACATGTCTAGCTTAGTAGATGAAAATATTTAATATTGTTATTTCATTAATTTCAATTTAAAGACTAAATTGCATATGTACGAAAAGGTTATGATAAAAGTGTAATGTCTCAACTTTTTATTTATTTAATGTGATATTTGAATTGTAACCCAACGTATAGTGAATTAGAAATGTGATTGGAGAGAATCCATTTTTTATAAGAAATGGGTGAATTTCACGAGCCATACCAAGGTTTTGACTCAACTGGTTCTATGAAATCACGTCACTTGCATGTAATGGGAAAAGCTGTATGAGAGGGTGATGAGCTCAACGCTCTAAAAATACTACAATTTAACACTGGTGTTTTAGAATTCAATTTCTCGCATTTTCTGGAAATTGAGAGTGTGGATATTTAGTTTTAGGTATGGGGTCTATACAGAGATAGGACAAAAGTGTAAATAGTTGAAAGTTAAGGTAGGACAAATAAGAATAAAAAGATTACTGGGCTCTAATTTGTGAGGATTTATGTTATCTCATCAAAACCATCGGCGTTCCGATGCGCACAAGATATTTCTTGCGAGGAAGGGGTACTTTTGTACTTTCTCCCCGGGGAATTTATTCTTAACTTATATCAATTTCCCCTTTTATATTTATTATTTATTTATTATTTACTTTTTGGTAGAGTAGCTTCAATGATGAGGGCGGGGGAGTTGTGGGCGAGATGGGGTTTTAAATATTTGTCTTAATGCGTTACTTTTGCTCTGCTTTTCTCGTCCTTTTTTATGTGGTTGTGGATAAGGCATCGTGTCCCGACAGCGAAATAACATCCAACCGTCGCGAGAGAATCGCCCCGGTTTAGGAAAGTCAAGATTACGAAACTCCAGTTAGTTAATTAATTAATCAATCATTCTCAGATAGTGAAATATCTTGAAAGAAAAGGATTAATAATTGCATGAACTGTAGATATTATTGGGATACACGTAACGGGCATTAGGAATAAACCTGAATTTGTTTTCCTCCTTTTCTTTTTCTATTCTTTTTTTTTACCCTGGTATATTTTAAGGCTTGTGATAAATGTGAATGCCTCTCTTTCCTTCTTCTCCTTCTTCCTCTTCCGCCAATCTTTGAGCTAATTGGAGAAGAGCAAGAGCTCATTTGGCATCGCCACTAGCCTTTCTTTGAGCCACGCGACACCACCGCTCGCGTCGCCCTAACCCTAACCCCTCCTCTCTCTCCCCGATTTGGTTTCACAATGTTGAATCTAAGGTTGCAAATGATATTGCTAGCCTCAAATCCAGATTCAATGTATGATTGCTAACCTGTCACTGTAGTAAATACAACCACACCTACATCCACACACATGCATGCGCATACATAAAGAGAGAGGATTAATATTTGGGTTTTGGTAATTTAGGTAAATTCCTAAAAAAAAAAAAAAGTGAGATAATTTGGTCATTTTTTGGTAATTATACATGGTGATGAAGTTAACCTATGATACTCACTAGGCAGGCGGCCCGATAATAACGAAATTAGAGGATGAAGGTACTAGTATTATAGGCGCAAGGTTGAACTCCTCTGCTAGGCAAAGAAAAGTCGGAGCGAAAAAGCAAGAGTTAGAGACCAACTCAAAAAGCAAAAAAAAAAAATTAATCCATGTTTGCGAAGTGCCCGTGTCCTTTACAGTTGAGCTCATTATGATGATTGTTCGTAAAATTCTAAACGCAAGTGCACGTATCGAACAAGTAATATAATGATGAGATAAAGTATCGTCCCACGGAGATCGATGATTAATAAACCAATTAAATACTAAAATAGACTAATTCTAAAATTTATCTAACAAATCAAAATATAATTAAGAATGAATTAAAAACGAAATTTGTAGACTAAATGCAGTAAATCGATCGAGATAAATATGTTAGAGCATCCGATTTCACCATAACCACTATATATGAATTTCAAATTGTTACGTGTATAAGAACAATATGAAACATGTGATAGCATAATTTCCTAATCTATTTACTATCATATATCTAAATATAGCAAACCTACTCAGCTTATTAATCCACTATATCTCTATGTGAATTAAAATAAACATGAGTGCATTAAAAACTATGAATATTCTCGGTTTACAATGAGTTTTTGGATCACCTTATCACCGAAAAAGCTACACAAATAACGAGGTATATTTCTATCCACGCTTAATTCATGGTTATATATTATAATGAACAATTGCATATTATCACCTCTCGCCTCAAACATGCACATCGGATCATTCAAGTGGTGGCCACTCACTCAAAAAGCATTAAACGCAATAATATATAACTCACATGAATGAAATCAATTGTAAAACATAAAAATCATGAAATTCATATCATCATGGTTATGCTACATCGTAGCCTAACAAAAGAAAATTAGAACATAGTAGAATAAGAAATAAAAATAGAAATATAGATCAAACCCAGCATCTTGAATCAAAGGACAAGAATTCTATCCCCACTTTTGTCTTCTCTTCAAAATACTTGAAAAACTCTCAGAACAATGGAAAACGATCTAACCCCTCTAAACCCTAGCTGCTCTCTCTTCCTATATATAGGAAATCTAAAATATCTAATTGTAGATAACATTAGGGAACAAAATCAAGAATTTCCTGATTTGATATCCATCTTCCATCGCTGCTTTTATTTGAATTCCTGATAATTGCCCTTCTTTTCCTTATCTTCTCCATATCTCATTATTCTGCATAAACAAGGAAAATTTAAATAATCAGAAGGAAATTCAAATATTTTCTCATAGATAATGCATTAATTGTTGCCTAAAATAGGTAAAATAACTCTATTTTTATGGAGTTATCAAACCCCCAAACTTAACATTTTGCTAGTCCTCGAGCAAAATCAAGACATAACACATACTCAACCTAACAACCTTTTCTATGACATCTTTCTATAATTGCTCAAATTCACAATTCAAAGAAAAACACAAATTTCATCCAAACATTGAAATCGATTTATAAATTAAGACCAATTCTAACTATATGATCCAAGTGTGTGTGTGAAAGTCCTAATCTTTTTCGAATTATATGCAATCCAAATAAATTCACATTAACATGCAACCTCTAAAAATTCTCAATAATTATGACCAAATCTCATAGGTTTGCTTTTCATTCCTCTCTTTACTAATGTAAGCTAATCATCCAACCAAAAATCAATAAGACTTTTCTCGGGTTATAATATAAGGCTGGGCTAAAGGTGAGATAACGATAATTTTAAGCTCAAATCACCCATCAACATGTTGATTTCTAGGATCTAATTAGAGCCAATGTCACTGTCCAATTTCACTTCTTCAAGATAATTTTTCTGCCATCATATATCACCATTCTTTTCTTTTTTTCCTTTTTTTTCTTTCTCTTTTTTTTTTTAATTGCTTTATGGTGGAGTTTCTCCCAAAGTCTCTCCTAATATAACATGAAAATTTCCAACCCATTGAGTATCCAAATGGCTCACTCAATTGAAAGTTGGATAGGGAACCATAAAAGCAAATTTTTTTTTTTTTTGACAATACACCCCAAACTACCACTGCAATCACTTTTTTTTTCTTCTTTTTACTCCATCATTCCTCCCAAATTTCTATCAAGCTCAAATAATTTTTTTTTTTTATCCCAAAAGAAAATCAACGTGTTCATAGGGCATGGGATAAGGATATAATTTGATCACGGCTAGGCTAAACATATATGGGTGCCAATGAAAAATTGGGTAATAATTAAGGCTCAACGGGGTGACTAGGGATAAATAAATAGGGTTGGCTTGAAAGGCTCAATCGATCCAAAAACTGCCTATATCATTTTCTCAATTAGATTTAGCTTAGGATTTCGCCTCAAGAGAAAATCAAACAAATTCTAAGATTTGGGTGAAATCTAAGAAAATCACATATTTCACATGAATGTTCTCTAGATTTACACATAATTCAAAAATTAAGGACTTTTAGTGCTCGGTAAGTGGATCAACATAATCAGAATTAAGATTAACTCACATCTCAATTGCAAGTTTAAATAAAATTTAAATTTTCCTAAGAATCATAAAAATTCACAACCAAGAATGCAATCATGAAAAAATTATCCAAAAATTTGTCGCCCCCCAAGCTTGAATGAAGCAGTGTCCTCAATGCGAAAAATAGAATAGGAAGAAGAAAACTTCCCCTGGTTGTAGGATAAGTCCATAGATGATCTTGATGATTAAACTCTTGAAAGGTGCTCCCTAAAAATTAACCTGGATAAAATAGAGAAAAGTTAATCTTTTTTTTTTTTTTTTTGGCAGAACATAAACTTAAAAATAAATAAAAACATAATTAAAATGCTTGGGTTGCCTCCCAAGAAGCGCTTGCTTTATAGTTTTCAGCCAAACTATCTCAGATGTCGCTATTCTGGAGGATGAAGTTCAATGGTGGTCTTTTGCTTGTTGTAACCACCTTCAAAGTAGGGCTTCAAACGTTGACCGTTCACTTTGAATGTGCCATCAGTGTCATGCGCAACTTCAACTGTTCCATATGGGAATACCGTGTAACCGTAAAAGGACCAGACCATCTAGACCGCAACTTTCCCGGAAAAAGTTTAAGACGAGAGTTATAGAGTAAGACTTTTGACCAATTTTAAACTCTCTTCTGAATATGTGCTTGTCATGCCATCTTTTTGTACGCTCCTTGTACAACTTAAAATTTTCATAGGCCTCATTGCGAAATTCCTCCAATTCATTCGGTTGCAATAATCTTTCTTCACTGCTACAGACTCGCATATCAAAATTCAGAAATTTCAATGCCCAATATGCTTTATGCTCTAATTCCACACTGGTAAGTGACAAGCTTTTCCAAACACTAGCCTAAAAGGAGACATCCCAATTGGAGTTTTGAACGCTGTCCCATAAGCCCAAAGTGCATCATCAAGTTTTATTGACCAATCTTTCCTAGAGGCATTCACTGTTTTTTCTAAAATTCTCTTGATTTCCCTATTCGAAATCTCTACTTGACCACTAGTCTGAGGATGATAAGGGGTTGCAACCTTATGTGTGACGCCATACTTACTCAAAAGTGCTGCAAATTGCTTGTTGTAAAAATGTGTCCCCCTATCACTTATGATTGCCTTAGAGTACCGAATCGGGTAAAAATATTTTCTTCAAAATTTCACCACAACTTTAGCATTATTTGTTGGTAATGCTACAACTTCTACCCACTTAGACACATACTCCACAGCCACTAAAATATATAAATTTCCATAAGAAGGTGTAAAGGGTCCCATGAAATCAATACCCCAAACATCAAATAATTCACACACAATAATGTTGTTTAAAGGCATCTTATTTTTTCTTGAAATATTTCAGTTCTTTGACACCTATCACATGAAGCTACATAGGAGTATGCATCTTTAAAAAGTGTAGGCCAATAAAATCCAGATTGTAAAATCTTAGCTGCAGTTTTTGTGGCACCAAAATGGCCACCTGTCTCTCCATCATGACAATGATGTAGAATGTTTGCCTTCTCTTCATCTGGAACACATCTCCTTATGACCTGATCTGCACATACTTTAAACAAGAAAGGTTCTTCCCAAAAATAATTTTTAACATCGAAAAGAATTTTTCTTATATTGATATGATAATTCAAGAGGAAGAACATTACTTACCAAATAATTTACAAAGTCAGCATACCAAGGAATTGACTTGATGGAAAAAAATTTTCTCATCAGGGAACTCTTCTAAAATTGGTCTTACCTCTTCCTTTGAATTTGAAATTCTTGATAAGTGATCTGCAATTAGATTTTCAGTACCCTTCTTATCTTTGATTTCCAAATCAAATTCTTGCAGCAATAAAATCCACCCGATCAACTCCGGGTTTTGATTCTTTCTTTTCAAGCAGATACTTAAGAGCAGAGTGGTCGAATAAACTATAACTTTTGAGCCAATTAAATAAGAACGAAATTTATCAAAAGTAAATACTACCGCCAAAAGTTCCTTTTCTGTTGTTGAATAATTCAATTGTGCACCTGACAAGGTTCGACCGGCATAGTATATGGTTTGAAAAATTTTATTCTTCCTTTGTCCCAAAACAGCTCCTACCGCATAATTGCTAGCATCACACATCAGCTCAAAGGTAAATCCCAATTTGGTGCTGCCATGATTGGTGCTGAAATTAACTTCTCCTTTAAAGTGTTAAAAGCCTGCATGCATTCAACAGAAAAATTAAAAGGAGCATCATTTTCCAAAAGATTAGAAAGAGGTTTAGCAATTTTGAAAAATCTTTTATAAATCGCCCGTAAAATCCTGCATGCCCCAAAAATCCTCGACAAGTTTCACAGATGTTGGCGGAGGTAATTTTGCAATGACCTCCACTTTTGCTCGATCAACTTCTATTCCATTTCGAGAAATTTTATGCCCGAGCACTATTCCTTCCTGCACCATAAAGTGACACTTCTCCCAATTCAAAATAAGGTTAGTCTCCTCACATCTTTGTAAGACCAAGGCCAAATTATTTAAACAAGAATCAAATGATAGGCCAAAAACAGAAAAATCATCCATGAAAATCTCAATATATTTTTCAACCATATCGAGAAAATAGCCATCATGCATCTTTGAAAAGTAGCTGGTGCATTACAAAGACCAAAGGGCATTCTTCTAAAAGCAAAAGTACCATAGGGACAAGTAAAAGTAGTTTTCTCTTGATCTTCTGGTGCAATAGGAATCGATTATACCCCGAATATCCATCAAGAAAGCAATAAAATTCATGCCCAGCAATTCTTTCTAACATCCGATCAATAAATGGTAAAGGAAAGTGATCTTTTCTAGTGGCATCATTCAATTTTCTGTAATCCATACACACACGCCACCCAGTAACTGTTCTAGTTGGAATCAATTCATTGTTGTCATTTTTTTTGAACAGTCATACCACCTTTCTTTGGCACAACTTGTACAGGACTTACCCAACAACTATAGAGATAGGATAGATGATACCGCATCAAGTAGCTTAATTACCTCGGCTTTCACTACTTCTTGCATCTTCGGGTTCAAACGCCCGAGGTTGGATAGTGGGTTTATATTGCTCTTCCATCAAAATTTTGTGCATGCAAATTGAAGGACTAATTCCCTTGATATCAGCTATTTTCCATCCAATTGCACCTTTATGCTCTCTTAATACTCGAGCAATTTCTCCTCCATCAAATATGTCAAAGAAGAAGATATAATTACCGGTAAAGAAGAAACTCCATCTAAATAAGCATATTTCATATGAGAAGGTAAGGGTTTGAGTTCAAGAATTGGAGGCTCTTCAATTGATGGTTTAGGCTTTGTAATGTGTTGTCCCAACTCTTCAAATTTAATTGCCTTTTGCCTTGAATATGGTGGAATTGCCTCCATGAAATTTGCGTACTCCTTTATCTCCTCATTATGAATATCTTTGTCCCTTGGTTGAATCAGACATGCTTCAAGTGGATCTTCAAAAATATTTTCCTGGAAAACCTTATTCACCAACTTGTCAACTGTCTCAACTCTAAAACAAGAATTATCATCAGATGGATATTTCATTGCTTTAAAAACATTAAATGAAACAAGATCATCTTGAACTCTAAGGATCAACTTCCCTTGTTGTACATCAATAAGAGCTCTTCCTGTTGCTAGAAAAGGTTGACCTAAGATAAGTGGTACCTCAAAATCTTCCTCCATGTCAAGAACTATGAAATCTGCAGGAAAGATAAATTTGTCAACTTTTACCAAAATATCTTCCACAATACCTCTCGGATATTTAATTGATCGATCAGCCAGTTGAAGTGACACTGTGGTTGCTTTTACCTCGCCCAATCCTAATTTCTTGAAAACAGAATAAGGCATCAGATTAATACTTGCACCTAAATTACATAATGCTTTTTCAAAGTAAGAATCCCCAATAGTGCAAGGAATAGTAAAACTCCCTGGATCTTTTAATTTCGGAGGCAATTTGTTTTGTAGGATGGCTGAACACTCCTCGTTTAACTTCACAGTCTCATAATCCTCCAGTTTCCTTTTGTTTGCCAAAATCTCCTTCAAAAATTTTGCATAACTAGGCATTTGCGCTAAAGCATCTGCAAAAGGAATGTTAATGTGCAATTTTTTAAACACATCAAGAAATTTAGAAAATTGCTTATCTATTTTTGTTGGAGTCGCCGAGGGAATGGAATTGGCGGCACATATGGCTTGGGATTATCGGAAAAAGTTTACTCTTGCTTGTCTCCTTTGATTGTTTATTGACCACTTCTTCCTTGTCTCGACAATCTCTTCTTCTCCTACTTGTTTACCGCTTCTCGGGGTAATAGCCTTTATGTTTTCAATTGGATTTTTTTCTGTGTTGCTCGGCAAAGAACCCTTTGTTGCCTTCCCGACATCATGCTTGCTAACTGACCCACTTGTATCTCTAGATTTCTGATTGAAGCCTCTTGGTTTTGAAATCTCATATCCATGCTTTTGATGAAATCATGAGTTGTGTTAACAAGTTTGGTGACTATATCTTCTAAATTTGACTTTGTCTCTTCGATTGTTTGAATCCTGTGGTCTCGTCACATTCGATTGTTCCATGAAAAATTTGGATGATTGCGCCATCCCGGATTGTATGTGTTGGAGTAGGGATTATTCTATGACCTGTTAAAATTCCCAACAAAGTTAGAATTTTCATGAGATTGTTTGAAAGTATTACTACTACCGACACTCGTGCTAACATGTCCCCCACCACAAAAATCACATGTCAAAGTGTGAATTTTCATGGCTGAAACACTCATATTATCAAGCTTTTTGTTGATTGCTTCAAATTGTGCAGCAATTGCAGCAAAAGCATCCACTTCATGAACTCCGCTAACTTTTCGCATTGGTAATCTCTCAGTAGGCCACCTGATAATTATTGGACGCCATCTCTTCTAATAAATTGTAGGCTTCTTCTGGTGTTTTATTATTTAAAGTCCCCCCTGCAGCTGCATCAATCATAGAACGAAGATTTGCACTAGAGCCATTATAAAAAGTTTGTACCTGCATCCATACGGGTAGTCCGTGATGTGGGCATCTCCTAAGAAATTCTTTGAATCTTTCCCATGCTTCATATAATGATTCATTATCCATCTGCATAAAATTAGTAATATCGTTACGCATCTTCGCAGACTTTGCAGGTGGAAAGAACTTACCAAGAAATTTCTGAGCCATATCATTCCATGTAGTAATTGATCCTCCGGGAAGAGAAGAAAGCCAACTTTTAGCTTTGTCTCTAAGAGAGAATGGAAATAATCTCAATTTAATAGCATCATCTGTAACTCCATTATATTTAATGGTGTCACAGATTTCAAGAAAAGCATCGATATGAGCGTTTGGATCATCGCTTGGTAGCCCACTGAATTGCACCGATTGTTGAAGCATCTGAATAAGTGACGGCTTAATCTCAAAGTTGTTAGCTTGAATTGCAGGTCTTCGATACTTGATGTGGTGCCTTGAACTGTTGGCGCAGCATAATCTCTTAAGAGTCTACGTGGATTTTCATTATCACCGTCTGCCATCTTAGCGTGATTTTTCTGTTCTCTTAGTCGCCTTTTGAATGTACGCTCGATTTCTGGATCAAGTTCGACAAGTTTCCCTTGTTGGCTACGTGTCATAAACCGATGTACACCCTGAAAAATAAAACAAAACAAAAGCTAGATTAAACTTAGAATTATCTGGTATCAATATTAATTAGTATTAAACAAACGATTCCCCGGCAACGGCGCCAAAAACTTGTTCGTAAAATTCTAAACGCAAGTGCACGTATCGAACAAGTAATATAATGATGAGATAAAGTATCGTCCCACGGAGATCGATGATTAATAAACCAATTAAATACTAAAATAGACTAATTCTAAAATTTATCTAACAAATCAAAATATAATTAAGAATGAATTAAAAACGAAATTTGTAGACTAAATGCAGTAAATCGATCAGATAAATATGTTAGAGCATCCGATTTCACCATAACCACTATATATGAATTTCAGATTGTTGTGAATACAAGAACGATATCAAACATGTGATAGCAGAATTTCCTAATCTATTTACTATCCTATCTCTAGGTATAGCAAACCTACTCAGCTTATTAATCCACTATATCTCTATGTGAATTAAAATAAACATGAGTGCATTAAAAACTATGAATATTCTCGGTTTACAATGAGTCTTTTGGATCACCTTATCACCGAAAGCTACACAAATAACGAGGTATATTTCTATCCACGCTTAATTTATGGTTATATATTATAATGAACAATTGCATATTATCACCTCTCGCCTCAAACATGCACATCGATCATTCAAGTGGTGGCTAGTCACTCAAAAACAGTAAACGCAATAATATATAACTCACATGAATGAAATCAATTGTAAAACATAAAAATCATGAAATTCATATCATCATGGTTAGGCTACATCGTAGCCCTAACAAAAGAAAATTAGAACATAGTAGAATAAGAAATAAAAATAGAAATATAGATCAAACCCAGCATCTTGAATCAAAGGACAAGAATTCTATCACCACTTTTGTCTTCTCTTCAAAATACTTGAAAAACTCTCGAACAATGGAAAACGATCTAACCCCCTCTAAACCCTAGCTGCTCTCTCTTCCTATATATAGGAAATCTAAAATATCTAATTGTAGATAACATTAGGGAACAAAATCAAGAATTTCCTGATTTGATATACATCTTCCATCGCTGCTTTTATTTGAATTCCTGATAATTGCCCTTCTTTTCCTTATCTTCTCCATATCTCATTATTCTGCATAAACAAGGAAAATTTAAATAATCAGAAGGAAATTCAAATATTTTCTCATAGATAATGCATTAATTGTTGCCTAAAATAGGTAAAATAACTCTATTTTTATGGAGTTATCAATGATCCCACATCACATTTTAGAAACCGACCAACTTTATGAATCCACGTCCCTACTAAAATAACTACCACTAACGTACAATACTATCTCTCAAGTTTATGTAGGTATTTGGGATTACTATTTCAGTTTTTCAATTTTGTCCTTCATATATGTTATGTATTTAAAATTTAGAAAATATGCTAATATTATTTACGCCGATAGGCTTTGTTAGATATCAAATGTAGTGCCATGTCGCTCTATCATAACCAAATTAAAGCTAAATAATATATATCCAGCAGTTAGTTCAGTACTTAAATTTTTTGAGTTGGAAGTTTTGACAAATGTCAAAACTAGATTCTCCAATTCCATCATGCCCTAGGTTTATCGCACCTTCGTGGCTCTCCATTCTTCTATAATTCATGCTTAACACAATCGTCCCCACATTCTTCATTCCAGCTTATAAGCAAGATGGGGTGTTGAATACAATCTCACATCGCTTAAATACGCTATTTGAATTCCCCTTTGTGCAATAGTCTATTTGCTTCTAATAACTTAAATTTTTGGATTGAACTTTCTAATGCACATTTAAAACATTTTATATCATCTTCACAATCATTAGAGGAGTTGATTTTACATTACTCATTCAAAAATACACCTTTATGGCGAGCGTTATTTCATTGATTTCAGTTCGTTAGAATATATCAAGCACATAACCAAGATGGGGTAAAGTGAAATTTTTCTTAGATTTTCTCTATATCTCTCATTATGTCCCCATTTCTAAAGAGTAAAATATCACTTGCATTAAAAAAAAAAAAAAAAAAAAAAAAAAAAAAAAAAAAAGAGGAAAATTCCCACCACCAACTCCAAATTTAAGAAAACTTTCTTCAAATGAAAAATTAAGAGAAAGGGAAAAAGAAAGTTCTGAGAAAGCGAAAATTCACGTTTTTTCAATATTAAATATATGATCAATTAATGACCAAAATAAAAGGGCTGGGTCAATCGCTTTGTATGGGGACAATATCGATGCGCTTTCCTGTTCCTGCGGACGATGAACACGATCATCTCTCATTCGATTCTTGGGTGTGTTGTTGTAGAACACGCGTGAAGATAGATGCGAACAAATGCACGATCCACAAGACAAGACAAGGCATGATTTGGCTGTGAGACGTGCACAGCTTTGACCTATCACGATTGAAGTTGGCATAAATCATCGGGACAATTGTCCAAAAACAATCTTGCACCGATTGTGCAGGTGCCGATTGGGTTCCAAATTCATCAATTTGATCAATTTAATTTTAAATTTTTCATTGAATTGGCCAACTTCGACTATAAATCACTAATGCAACGATTCAGTCAATATAGACCATCCCTCGAACAACGTTGTTTCACATTTTTTTAGAAAAAAAAATTCTGGATTTTTTTCCCAATTTTCCTCACTGGACAATCAATGTTGATAGGACCGTCACATTAGTAATTTACATCCAAACTCAATTGGATGGACTAAGTTGAGAAATCGTCAAAAGATCTAGGACTAAACTAACTAAATTGAGGGCGGTATAATAGATTTAGAACTTTATGGATAAATTTCCAAAAATTTATTGGTGCGCTTAGTACATGTATTAAGGATCCGTTTATTTCACAAAAAATGTACCAATTCTAGAATACATTTTCTAGAAAAATGGCTTTTATGTATTGGTGTTTGGCCAAAACCCAAAGATCTTAAAGTATTTTCTATTGTTTGATAAAGAAAATCCGAGGACAAAAATTAGCAAAAAATTTGTATCTATCATTTATTTTCTACATTTGTTATTTTTATATATTCTTTTATTTTTTTTTTTTTTTTTTTTTTCTTCTTGTTTGGCCGGTCGCCAGCCACAGTGACAACTAGTGAGCGCCCCTGTGACGGCCAGTGAGTTTCGAGCAAGGCCTCTAGTCTCACAAGTGTCCTAACATTCTTCATTCCAATTTATATGCAAAAGGGGGGTATTGAATACAATATTGCATCACTTACATACCAGGTTCCAATTCCCCTTTATATAATAAATAATAGTCTTTCTAATGGGGATTTTAATTTTTACAATCGATTATAAATAGTCTCTTTCATTCTAATAACTAAGACTTTTTTATAAGACTTTCTAAAGAGCATTTAAAAAAAATCCATTATTTTCACAATTAATAAGGGGAATTTGATTGATGTTAGTACCTCAAGACACTACTCATTCAAGTACATACCATGCACTTTTCCGGCAAGTGTTATTCCATTGATTTTGTTTCACTATTATATTTATACCATGACCATGACTGGATAAAGCGAAATTTCTCCTCAAATTTTGCATATATCTCTCCTTCTATTCCCATTTCAAATGATTAACACATCACATGCATGAAAAAGCGAAATTCCCATCATCAACCCCCAAATTTTACCAGTAAAATCGATTTGCTAATCACGGTATTAACATAAGAAAATTAAGAAAAGACATTACTTCAGATGAAAAATCAAGAGAAAAGAGACAACGGGAAAGTTCTAAGAGAGAGAAAAATTCATTCTTATTTTAATTAAATATATGATCGATTAACGACAAAATCAAAGGGCTAGGTCAGGCTTTTGGTATGGCCACCATCCAGCAAATTCGAATGGCGAGAGACAAATATTGATTGATGCGCTTTCCTGTTGCCGCGGATAATTAACGCGACCGTCTCCTTCGATTCTCGGGTGTGTCGGCCCATGTAGAACACGCGTGGTGATGTGAAGACACGGACAGTCGACAAGGCCAGGGCATGATTGGCTATGAACCTGTAAGGACGTGCACGGCTTTGACCTATCACGATTGAAGTCGGCAGAAATCAATTAGGACAATTGTCCAATGGAGTCCTGATCCTATTGCTTGGGCCTCCATTCTAATCCTGACTTATCAATTTACTAATTTTATTATAAACTTTTCAACATTTTTCATTATAGTCCTTTTGCCAGTTTCAATTAATTTTTTCAAATTTCAAAACAATGATATCTTGTCCACATTAGTTGTTGGTTGTGCTACATAGGATAGTGAAGGGAAAGACTAGAAAACCATTTTTTAAAATTTCAACCAAACTTGATTGGATTGACTAAATTGAAAAATTGGTAAAAGGCCTGGGACTAAATTGACTAAATTAGAAAGTTAATGATTGAATTGAGATCAATACAATAAATTTAAGACTTTCTGGATGATTCTTTAGAAAGTAATTCAATGCACCTAGTTCATTTATTAAGGATCCATTTGCTTTGTGGAAAATGTATCATTTCTAGAAAATATTTTTTAGAAAAATAACTTTTATTTTTGGTGTATGGTTGAAACTCAAAAAAGATTTGGAAAGTATTTTTTGTTGTTTGGTAAGGAAAATCTAATGGGAAGAATTATTTGAAAAATTCATATTTTTTTCAATTACTTTTAATTACTATTTTTTTATATATATTATATTCTTATTATTTTCCTTTTCTTCTTCCTTAGCCAATTGCCCGCCACAACAATGGTTGGTGATCAACCACAAGCTAGCTTGAGCTTGCCTAAGGCCAACAAGTTTCAAGTAAGGCCTTCAATCTCATTGGATATGGCAAGGTTTGAGCTCACTGGCCTTGGACAAGCTTGCTTGCTAACCATCGCTGTTAAGACAAAAAAAAAAGGAAAAGACAAAGAAAAGAATATATAAAATGACAAAATAATTAAAAAATCGATTTTTTAAAATAGAACAAAGTTTCAATAATGAAGGACCCAAGCCCAAGTATGGAGGACCTATGCATGGCCTTTGCGAACCTAGGCCTAGGCATGAGCATTGATCCCGAGTTAACCCCAAATCAACTCTGGACTAGTTCAATCCTACCGGTCCTGGTTTGGTTTCAAAGGACATTGGGTCGATCATTGGTCCTAAGATCCCTAGACCAGCACTATGTGAGTTGGTTATTGATCCCGAGAGTTTAGGGTCGGTCTAATCCAGACTAACCATAATCGTATATATTATTATAATATATTTAATATATTATATATCTAATATATTATTTATAATTATATATATATATATATATCTATTATTCTAAAGAGAAAACCCTAAGTCAAACGGCATCAACAGCTTTAAACATCTTCTCACGGCGTCCAAAACAACATAAACAATATTAAACGGCTCTTGACGATGCCCTCCTCTAGTACTTGTTCTCCTCTGTCTTTTTTGTTCTCTTAGTCTTCAATTAAAAAACAACTTCTCCACTTGCCGCTCGATACTTGTCCCGCTTAACTTCCCTACTTGTTGCTTAATTTTCCATCTTGTCCTATATCTCTATGAGTGGTATTAATTGTTTCTATGGTTTCTTACTTTTAGCAAGTATGGAATTTCTATTGATACCTTATCTTAAATTTATTGAATATGTAGTGGTATTTATATTTTGGTTGCATAATGCCACATTGTCGATGGATATATAATTTGAAATGGCAGGTTTGCCTTTTTAAGGAATACAAAAAATGAAACAAAAAAATTATTGGTTGACCTAGGAATCGGCTTGAACCCATTAGGTCGGTTCGGTCCTTGGTCCCAAGCTCAATAGGGTTGGTTTTCGGTCTCAAAAATTGAGAACTAATATTGTGTGAGTTGGTCCTAGAGTTAGGGGGTGGACCGGTCCAACTCGATTATGCTCACCCCTACCTAGGCTAGGCCTAAGGGTTGGGACCAAAGTTTGAGCGTTAAGGACCCGAGCACGACCTTTATGGACTAGAGCTCGAGTGTCGAAGCATCGAGTATGGGCACCAAGAGTTCAAGCTTGGCCTCGATGGGCTAGGGTGTGGGTGTTGGGGGCCTAGGCCCGAGCACCAAGGTCCTAGGCTTGGTCGTCAAAGACCTATTCTTGAACGCCGGAACTTGGGAGTCAACATTGGGGCTTTCATGTCCAAATGTAGAGTTTTGGGTTTAAGGCTAATATTTAGTCATATTTTGGAAAATGTTTTTTGATTCTTTCAAATAGATAATCATTTTAATGATTTTAAGTTTCAGTATGAAAAAAATTTCCATTGACTTATTTTTATAAGCAAACAAAATGCCAAAAAACTATGAAATAAACGAACCCTAAATCAAATTAAAATAGTCAAATTTGAAGGGATATACGAGGAGTCCATGCGAAACTTGACAGGTCGCATTTGAATGTCCGGATTTGGATTGGGATAGATCAGAATAAGGAAGGATTAGAAATCCTCCAAATATCCTCCAAGTTATAAAAAAATTTCAATCATATGTTTGGTACAATCCAAGATATGATTAAAAATCTTTGAAAAATCTCATTTGCGTAGGGCAATCTCTCGTGATATACAGATCTTACCTCTTAAGCCTCCTGATCAGCTCATCAAAACCACTCTCCCTCTGATTTGTCTTCTTCGCCGCCGGCATCGCCAAATCCATCGCTAGGCCATACTCCTTGCTCAACTTCACTACGTCGGAGGCTAATTGAATGCCAGCGAAGACGAGCCTCGAGTCGCCGAGGGATCATAAAGTGACCAAGGGAGGTGTTGGGCGACCAATTGGAAGACGAGGTGGTAGCAGACGAGGCAGAGTTGAAGGATGGCAATGGGTGGTATATGCCGCACGCGAAGCTCGGACGCCACTTGATGTGGGAGCTAATCTTGGGTAGTGAGGGGCACCAAATATCTTGAAAAATCTTGATTATTGATCTGTAATTTACCTATGTCAAATCTCTTTGATTTGGTTTTAATGGACGAGATTACCGTTTGATATAAGATCGTTTTGGCAATTTGGGTATAGACATAATGCAATTATGATGTGGTTATTCCTTGCCAGAGACAAAAAGTCACCATTGTTGCACCGCCATAGATTACCAACGGCAATGACAATATGTTGTTGTAATATGTGACAACCAATCTATTTTCATCGTCAGAGCTAGATATTATTTTTTTTTTCAAATTTTATGGGAGGATGTGCACTGTGGACGATGATCATCAGCAATGTCCTCTCCTTTTCACCTTAGTTGTCGGAACAAGATCGACTGACGAAGACGATCGGCGATGGTCGAAGGCAATGATGATAGGTTGTCATGAAGGTGATCCTTGCGCGGTGGCCGAATGTGTTGCTTTATCATTAGAAGATAAGTGTTGAATTATTTTTTAATTTTTTTATCCAATCCAAATTTATACCACCCATTAGCTTGGGTTTTTTTGGCATTTTATTAGATGTGTCCAAGTTTATCCGAATTGCAGGACATTGCCAAATATCAAATGGATATCTTGTTATTTTATTTAGACTCAAATTCGGATTACCAAATGCGATTTTGATTTGGATTAGTTTCTAACTTCCTACATAGTGCGCATGTGATGATACGCCTATGTAATAGTTTGTCACATGGTGGGGATATCCCAATCTCTCCAAACTCCGCTTGCATTCATTTTTCCATTAGTGATGTACGGGATGTGCATAGAGCAATAAAACACAAATAAGAAAGGAAGGTCGCTGTCGATTGTCTTACTTAACCATTAAAATTTAAGGAGAAATATCAAAATAAATACATCAAGTCACCAAGTAAAATATCAAAGACACGGACGTAATTTTTTTTCCAAATTAAAGGCGTAAATTTAAGAAAAAATCTCTCTTTACCTTCAATATTATTGAGAAATAAGAAATCCGGTGTGGCATCGGTATTGACTCGTGGACGTTAATTAATTAAATAGTCACTCTCATATGTCGACGTTCTTAATGAACTCCGTGGATTAAGGATCTTGTCGGTTCCTTCTATCTGAATTTTCTCTAGAGCCTTTCTCTACGTTAGCGAAATAATGGCAAAAGAAGACATTATTAGCGAGGTCGACATCAAGTTTCCATTTGCGACCTCGTATATTTGGTTTATGTAATTTGCCACAAAGCAGAAAAGTTGCTAAATGTTAAAATATTTCATCTTTATTTTTCAACTGAAAAAGAATATGGCATAATAAATTCATCACGCAATGTCGAAATATATGCAGCAACTCAGCATTTTGAAAACATAAATTCGCCAATTAGCCGCATCTCATGTTCCCAAAAGTGTTTCCAGTTCTAGGTTTAGGCAATTTATTCCACAATAAGTTTCCAACTAATCAGTCTAGAGTTACAAGCTAAGCTACTTGATCCTAAGTCGTTTGAAAACCTAATATTAGGCATAGAGAGAAAGTGACCTAACCACCTAAATCGAGATGAAAGCAACTGGTGGTATTCATAAAAGCCTAGATTTTGTGTGCAGGAAATATTAGTAATCCATAATGCTCTTTTCATACCATAGTTTTTTTCATCAACTAAATATATTCGCCATTAACTTGCTAAGTGCGGATTAAAATGTATAGTAGTAAATTTCCATTGTATTAAACACCAAAAAATTGTAAAGATATATCTAACGTCAGTTTAGTTTTTTCACAATCTTTCAACATCTAAATATGCTTCTTCTTTTTTTGTGATAAGATTTTTTTTTTTTTGCTTGATTTAACTAGAACCAAAAGAACAAATATTTTATGAGTTTATCTATGATAATAACCTAAGAAAATATACTTAAGAGAATCATAAAAGTTATAGAGAAATTTTTTTTTTTTTTTTGTACAATTGGCTTAGTAAAGTATGTGTTTTCTTTCTTTCTTTTTTTGGAGTTGGCCCTTCAATCAAAACTAAAATTGGAAATGCAAAGTGGACTAACTCGTAATTATCGAGTCAACACTAATTGGATATATTATTTTTAAGTGTTGACTAGATAAAGTATTTGATTTTTTTAATAAAAAATAAACTGGGAAGGGGGGACAAGGGAGGCGATTAGGTGCAGTACTAATGCTAGTGACGCCCACACATCGACGAGGACCATTAAGCCTAGAATTGATTAGTTCTTGGTCCGATCCGGTTCCAAGATGGAATTGGGAACTCGACTGTGATGACGGTTCCTAAATTCTAGGATCGTGAACTAGACCGATTGGTCCTAGAACTGGGAATCGGATCGACCGACCGATTCGGTGGAATCGGTAATTTGTTGTTTGAGGGCAAAAATAATTTATTGTTTGGATACGATTCATATTTTCTTGTTCTCCACCGTGCTCTCTTCCATATTGACTCCTTAGAGGGCCTTGGGAATGTTTTGGAAGTTTTGATCTCTTCATTACTTCATAAACATGGAAGAAATTGATCTGCTCAGCGTGACCCAGAACACGAGTGGCATTGTTGAGGTCCCTTGTTACAAAGGTGACACAAATCTGAATTGTAAGAACCGTGCCATGAAGAAATAGAGACGGTGTGGCGGGTGTAGTCGATAATCTGGATGATGGAGGACTCGAGGTTGTGGAGGAGGCCACCGTTGGGACGAGACGGATGAGGTTGGACTTAGGGCAAAGCAGAAAGCAAAAAGGTAAGGTAAAGCAGAAAGGAAAAAGGGAAGGAGGGGAAAGCAAAACCTAAAATGGGCAAAGGGATCTTCTTAGTTTGTTTGTTTGTTTTGTTCTTCTTTTTTTTTTTTAATATCAACCAATCTAGTCCGGTCGGTTCAATTTCCACCTTGGAACCGGGAACCGGACTAACCGGCTACTGGTTTTTAGAATGGAAATTGAGATTTGAACTGCCATTTTAGGAATTGCCCAAAACCAATCGGCTCGGTCTGATTTGAGCGGTTCCCGTTGTACACCCCTAATTGAGCCCTTGTTGGCTATCAACAATTTAGAGGACTATAGGAGATGGTTGGCTAGGGTCGCTTGACCTTGGTGAATCGATGATGGCAAGATCTAGTCTAAGTCGCACTAGCTTGGGCCAAATTGGGCTGGGGTCATGCGAACCTGCAAGGCCCATGAAGGGCTTTTTTTGAGTTTATTTTTTTTCCTATTTTTTAACATGTACTTTTAATATTACGACAAAAAAAATGTACTTTTAGTATTAATTTAAAGTTCCAATTACATAGAAAAAAAATCCAGCAACCTGATTAAACTATTTGAAGAAGTTCGGCCACCTTTTATAAACATCATTCTTATTTCTGTCCCTCTCTTCTCACCTTAATCAATAAACAAACATTCATTCGCATACATCATACCTAACACGGTATGACAACAACAATCCACTACATCATATCATATATTGAAACGAGTTATTCTACAAAGTGTTTGACGCGCTATATTTCGCCCCTTTTGAGTTTTCTGTTTGGTAGCATTGCTAGGGACAGAAACGTAGCTGTTACTGTTAGGCGGTCCACGCTACATCACATTCCTAGAACCTTCGTATGTCATTTTCAATACAATTATTCCAATAAGAGCAAACGCAATATAAAACCACATTGCCGACGCCAAGTGAAGAACAGAACGAATTTGAAAATCCTACCGACCACGTGAAAATTAAAATAAAAGAAAAGAAAAAGAAGAAGAAATCTCGTTGTTCTGGAACTGTCTCTCTGTAAATTCAATCGAAACATATGACAAAATTCAACGATGTTCAAATTCAAACCCCCCAAAAAAGAAAAAGCCCAAAATATTTCAAACTGAAAAGGACAGGGCCCCCGATCGATGCGCATTCGAATTTCCATATAGGCCCTCCGGCAACACCGAAATTACCACATGTGCCCCGCGCTTTTTGAAAAAGTCGGAAAAAGAAATATTCAGAAAAACAGCGTCGCCAACAGCAGAGAAACGCCGCCCCACGCCGCACCGCGCACGCCCGCTCCCCCGCCGGATCCGCCGGATCCGCTGTTCCCCGGCGCATTCACCGCCGTGCCGGGCGGATTCCGCCGCGCCCGGGCCGGGCGGCGTGGCGTACGGGGGCGGCGGCGGCTGGTTGAGGCTCGGCGGCAGGCCGGAGCCGTGCTGGACGTCGATCTGGAACCGCATCCCGCTCTGGCACTGGACGCCGTCGTCGGCGTCGGAGAAGAAGCAGTTCGTGCCCTCGTGGGTCAGCGGGACCGCGACGCTCAGCGCCTCCCCGAACTGGTCGCTGCCCCCGCCGTACTGGAAGAAGTCATCGTCGGAGGCGTCGTCGACGCTGCAGGCCTGGTAGGTCGTGAGGTTGTAAGTCTGGATCACGGTCTGGTTGGAGTTCGTGTTGAATACTGCGCACGCACAGATCGCCCAAGTCAGGAAGAAAAAAGAAATCAGATTCGGAAATCCGACCGAATCGAGCGGTTCGCGACGAATCGGAGCGTCGAAATTAGCGACAATCGAAACGAGTGCGTTGACCTAATGCGTACATTCTCGGATCAATCGGTGCTGTGGATGCGCAAGATGGAGTTGAGAAACGGAGGGAGGTGCTTACGGAGGTAGTCGCCGAGGTTGAAGGTCTGGGAAGCGGCCCAGGCGGAGTAGTTGGTGGAGGTGGCGTTAGTGGTCTCGTTGAACAACCAGCCGGAGTTGCCGCCGACGGTGTAGTTGGCGTACGCGGCGACGGCGGAGGGGGCGGAGGAGGCGGCGGCGAGGAAGAGGAAGAGCGCGAGGGCCGTCGGATTGGTAGCGGCGGCCATCGCGAGGCGTCTGATCTGGCGACTTTTTTGGGGCCGGTCTTTGCGTGGGTCTCTCTCTCTGGTGTCGCTGATCTCCGCGAGAGGTTTTGAACTGACGATGATTGATTTCGCTTCGAGTTGACTTTTTAAGGAGGAGGAGGAGGAGCAGCTGTTGACTCGCATGATGGGCGTGTTTACACTTCCTTTAGATGTGAAATCCTATCGGCGACGCTGAAGAGGTTGTTAGCACTTAGCACTTAGCATATTTTACTTATAAAAAGATATAGGCTTTTCTGTCTAGAGGATCCATCAGTTCGATTGTCGCTATCTTACTTTGTGAATCTCATATATGTCTTCGTGTCGATTTGACATATTATATGATTGTGATGAAATTGGTCTGGAAAGATGAGATCATAAGTTGAAAACCTTTAGCAGGAGCATCATGTATATGTGGTTTCTTGAGGATCGGTTTTGAATATCTAGCACCTTGATGCAACTATGGTTATGGATTCTCTAGCCTTAAATTTCTGGGCCATGGGTAGTACCCAGTTGTTATGATCTATGAAGCACAGATATGATGCCCGTGTTGTGTCAAAAATGTGTTAATGTGTTAGACACGCTTGGACACGTGGTTAACACGTGTCAGATTTTTCAATATATGGTCAACTCTTCTCAACATATTCCGAAATGCGTATCCAAGAGACAGGATCATTAAAGAAGATCATAGAGGGTGGAGGCAAGGGTGAGGGAGCTGAGGCTAGGCCACAAGCGACGGTGAGGGAGTGCCATAGGAAGAGTAGACACCAAGCCACAACTACGATGGAAGGCCAGCGGTGAGGCTACGGCTGCGAAGGAAGAAGGGCCAGAGGGCTTGAGGCGAGGCAATGAGCAATTGTAATGAGGCAACCGAGAGAGAGCAGAGATCGAGAGGAACGGGGTCGTGCGAGGGGGAGGCAACGGCTAGGGTTTGTGAGGGAGGAAACTAAAAAAAAGATAAAAATGGGATTTGATGGGACTTTGGCGTGATTCTTTCTTTCCTGGAGGGAGGGGAGGTGGGGTGGACAAGAGTGTGTTCAATTTTCAAGAAAGAAGTCATGGATTTAGGGAAGGGGGAGAAGAAACAAACGAGGGAAAGAATGAGAAACGATGGAAGTGAAATAAATTTGGGGGTGAGCGTTGGAGGTGGATCCCGGTAGACTTTCTTTTATCGGAAAAATAAATAAGGGACGCTAGGAAATTATTTCAAAAAATAAAAGTACTGAATGTTGAATAATTGTTAAAAATCATAGATTTATTTAAATAAGTTAATTCTAATTTTTTGTTAATCATTAATTTCATCAATAATTGTTGTTAGAGTTAGAAATATGTCCCCAAATATGGATACACATTAATTATAAATGTCTTTCAAATTTCCTATAAATAGATTTATTACTATTATTAGTGTAAATTCATTGTAGACTCTTTTTTATTATTATTCATTTAATGGTGAATTTGAATCAAATTAATTAAAAATAAAAATATTCATTTGATATACAACATATCTCCACGTGTCAGAATTTTCTATTTGTGAGAATTGTCGTGTCGGATGTTATGTCATATCGTGTTACGTGTTACTATCGCGTGTCTGTGCTATTTAGTTTAGCAAGAGTACTATGCATACGTGGTTTTTTGAGGATCGGTTTTGAATGTCTAGCACCTTAATACCATTATGGTTATGGATTCTGTAGCCTTAAATTCCGGGCCACGGGGCAATACCGAGTTGTTATGACTCAAAAGTCAAATTGGACATCCCATAACACGTTCATACTTTGAAGGTAAAAATGAAATTTCTAATTACACGGATCACCTCTCTTCGCCTTTTGTTTTGTTTTGTTTTTTTTTTTTCCATACAAATTGTAAAATATCATGCAGGCTAGTTCCATCAATGACATGTATAGAAATGGTCCAAGAACTCATGGTATTTTTTTTTCTTTTTGTGGGATTCGATTTGGGAGTGCACACATGCGAATGATTAGGCATTGGTAATGATTGATTTGACTGGCCGTTAGGCAACACCATGTGTCCTCATTATGCCCAACAAAAGGGATTTTTTTTTAAAAAAAATTAAACATATTATATTTGTATTAATTTAATCTTAAATCTATTTATTATACTAATTGAATTCTAAATATTTTTACATTTTATCAATTGAGTCCATTTAATCAACTTTGATTTGAAAACTAGTGGCACCGCCGGCATTGATATAGACATTTTTAAATAATATTTTCATAATTTTTTGAATTTTATTATTTCATTTTCTTTAATTTTTTTATGAAGTGCCGATAAAGGTTCAGCGTTGTGTGCGGGTTGCCCTTGCTAGGCACAGGCAAGGCCACCTTGCCCAGATTTGGCAAGGGCGACCCTCAGACAAGCGGGACATCCCTTGCTCGTGGCTAGCGAGGGCAACCTCGCCCAACCCTCTTCAACCATCGCTAATACCTAGCCATCACTTGAGACAAGCCACCAACAAAAAAGTAATAAAAAAATAGAAAATAGAAAAAGAGAAAAAAAATGCAAAAAACTTTTAAGAAGTTACCCATGTCAACTCGGATACATTTACGACCAAAAAAAAAAAAAAGACTCGGATACATTGAATAGGACAATTGGAGGCGCTGACTGGATTGTCGTAAAAATTGACTGGATAGACTCAATTAATAATATATGAAAATATTTATGATTTAATAGGCACAATTAAAAGACTTAAGATTGAATTGACATGAGTGTATTAGATATATCACTGTTTGTAAGTATAATTTTTCCTTTGACAAGACGAGTGACACTTCTTCATGGGTATAGCTAGTCTCCACCTAAATCTCATTTTATTGCAGGAGGCAAGATGTTACCACTATCTAAATACCAAGTGCCTGATGCCCTCTAAGAACGGTTTTTTTTTTTTTTTTTTTTGGTAAATGTAAGATATATATTGACTTTAAACCAAAAAGCTATACAAAAGACTCGGCATCAAAAACTTGCACTCTGGATGACAGACAAGTCAAATTGAGTGGAAGGTTGCCAAGAAAAGAAAGGAGGGAAAGACTAAACATTGGCAACCCTGAAAACTAAGACAAAGGAAGGACTTGACACCCAAAAATGATGCACGAGAAAAAGCAGCGGCAGCACCAACAACCCAAATTACAGGGAAATATCGGACAACACAAGAGAGAATGGAACGGTCAATTCTCCAGCTGTGTTGAATCCTTCTATTTCTTGAAGTGTCTGCAATGTTACTGAAAGTCAAGGCTTTGTCCTTGATGACTTTGACGAGGTGATTCTTCAAGGCCGAAAGAAACAAAGCTTGTTTCCGAAAAAGAATACTGTTCCACGTTTCCTAGATCACATGGCATAGGGCTCCAAAAGAGAAGTGAGCAATGCATTGATAGAATTCATTGCCTGAGAGAAACTTCAAGGCCCATTGGAGATTGTCGGTCCAAGTCTTGTTTCTGCCAAGGGAGGTTGCATCTAGCCGCCCAAAAGGACGCAAGGCTGGCAGTAATGCGACAACCAAAAATTGAATGATCAATAGAATCTGGCCTAGAATTGCAAAAGGCACACAAGATGTCTTCAATCCTCCCATAGGAAAGTAAAAGAACCTAGGTAGGAAGCCGGTTCTTAACAATGAGCCACAGGTTGAATTGATATCGCGGAGTGAGCGAGTTGCTCCAAATAAACGAGAACCAAGGAACTAAGGTTCTCTTAGGCTGAATGGTTTCCCACGCAGATGCTATTAAGAAGGTTCCTAAGGTACTCTCGATCCAATGGAAATGGTCCAGGTTTTGCGAAAGGACGGGGAGAGGAAACTAACACGACTCCAAAATGGCCTTGATCTCTTGGCCTGTTGCTGAGAACAGGTCCACAACTGAAGCCATCCTGGGTAGACCCGATTGGTAGATGCGAGTGTTTGAGAAAAACAAATTAAGGGGGCCTCTAGGATGCCAATGATCGAACCAAAGGGACATAGAGTGGCCATCTCCAATACTCCATTGAAAGGAGTGACAAAAGTCTCTCCTAAGATGGAGTATCTTCTTCCAAGTCTTTAAGAACGGTTTGATCGCCACTATTCAAAAAAAAGTTACACTAGTTGTGACATATGGTCACTTGCCGTAATTAGCTTATACTTGTGACGACTAGGCCCCCACCTATCGACAATCATCCTTGGTGACAAAATGGAATCACTCACTTATAATAGGTTCACACGCTTAGATTTTACTAAAAAGGTAAGGAGCTTTGTCGAATTCCTCAAGACTAGATCGTGCATCGATCAATAATGCCAAAGTTCTTGCTTGAGATGTAACAAAAAACCTTAAGGAGATTTTACTATTCCATTCTTAAGGCCCAGAAATAACGAAGAATGGAGCTATAAGGACGGAAGCTGTTGCATGTAGCAAGCACTATCTAGGATTAGAGCTGTAGATGATGAGCCACAAAAACGACGAATAAGTAGATCTCCCAAATGCCAATCACATGCCTAGTCAATCACATTCGAATTCAAGACTAAAAGTCTCATCACCTGAACCTAAATGAAAAATAAAGGAACAACTTGATTGTAAAGATGCAAGGGTCGCCGGACCCCATTGAAAAAAAGAGATTATAAAAAATTGTGAAATTTGTCGATGTTATTACCAATTGTGCCATGAAAGATGGCTGTTATTCACGTCGGCGATTTTTGACTACATTGATAAATCATTAAAAGGTGTAGGACTCATGGATAAGAAAACGTGTTTCGAGGAGGTCTACATTGGAGTCAAGCTTCCGAGAGAAGCCATCTTGGAATAGCATATGCTTCTTATATTATGCCTGTGGGCGGAAATAGAAATGGACAAAGCCAAGTACTCGTGGTGATTTGGGGGCCAAATGGCGTCCGGCGCCGCCGGCCACCAATTCATTACTTGATTACTTAACACTTTCCTGGCTTCTTTGGGGGATGAAATGACTATGGTGGTGATGCTCCCTAGCTCTAGGGTCATTATGGATCCATATGTTTTGGAGAGTTCAGGGAGGGCATTATGGTGATGTTCACCAAGCTCGATGACGGTTCCGATGACCGGAAGAGAACGATATCAGGAGGGAGGCAACGAAGATTATCACTCTTGAAGATGAATGGCTTCATGCGGTGGAAGAGGAATTGAATGCATTTCAACATAACAATAAGCAAAAGAATCTTTCTGAGGCAATTCATCCAAATTCGCTTTGACCAGAAAGGACTTGGAATCTTTACCAGCACAACATATAAAAGGACACACAGTAAAACGTTTGTCATTGGTACTTGAAGTTGAAAACTCTCTTCGCTTCCCAGGGTCCATCCAAGAAAAAGACGAGACAAAAACAAGACAATGAGATTGAAGCTTCTTGCAAGACAATGAGATTGAAGCTTCTTGCCCTTTTCAGGTATGTTTGACATTTGGCCATAGGACATGTATTCTTCTGTTTTTATCCAATGAAGAGTGAAATTCGGTGAAGGCATTGAAGGCTGGAATTATTGCCCTTTTCAGGCATACTTGCCATTTGGCCAAGGCGACAAAGTGTTACTTTTACCCAGATAATATGGAGTCTTGGCATCTTCAGCTTGACTTTCCTTTCTATGCACGCAAACCGCCTCGCCGCACATACAGATGGAGGGCATGGCCTCCAAGGTTATAAGACACCAATGTCCCAACACGAGATCTGTCGCATCTAGTTTAAGCGCTTGATCACTCAGTCAACACTCGGACGTCAGGGGACAGCATTTCGCTTTAACCAAACCATTCGGTTGGAGTAATTGCACTTTTCGGGAATTTTTGACATTTGGATTAGTGGTGCAAGTGGCCCTTTGATCCACTCAAAAGGAGTTAAATGAACCTTTTGGCATGTTTTTCATTTGGTTTAGAAGGCAAGCATCTGCTTTTTTAAACAATTGTAGCTTCTCTGCATTATTTGTTGTTCTTGGTCATTTCATATTCCTGTTTGTATTGTGGTAGCTCAACTTGCCAAGGAAAGTCACTTGTTTCACCTGGAAATATCAGGGGAGTTGTCCTCTGCGACACACTATCCGAAAGTGCAGTGTTTTCCCACTGAGTTACTGACGAATATACCAATCGATTCTTCCGCAAAGGGCTTATGCCTTCCCTTTTAACATCGAAGTCAGTATTCACCTGTGACTATGAGACAATAATGAAGTGAAAGACCCAGAAAATGGACAGAGACTACACAACTGATCGGTTGATCTCCATTTATACAGCTCAAACTGAATTTGTCACAAGCAACTGCATATGCATTAAAACTTCTTAAACCACCAAATTCAGGATGTCTTCAAGCAAGCATATACTGATAAGCATCCTAGGGATTCTTCAAACTTAAGCTGAAAATATTTAGATCGATAGATGGAAGGTATGTAACATTTTCGGCAATTACTCGAATCAGATAGTAGGTATGGAGAACATTTTGTCTGAGGGAATATATTGCTTTTATGGGCAAGCATTGTCACTGAGAAAGAAGACTGCAGAATTGTAGAGGTACAGAAGGCCTGCATGATCTGATGACGATTTTTCATTTTTGTTTTGGGCTCTTCTGCCACTTTATTAACATATGCAGCGTAAACAGATTGGCGAACTTAACTCTCGTATCTGCAGGTGACGGAAACATGGAGACCTCCATCGATGTGAAGAGTGATCATCGTTCTGTAGTTGACAGGTTTCTTTTCATCGGCTAATTTGAACGTAAAGCATCTCAGCAGCACAGCGGAAAATATCTTCATCTGCCAATACGCGAATTCTTTACCGAGACAAATCCTCGGTCCAGCCTGCAAAGCAAAAATAGACGAAAAGATAAACAAAATTTTAAGGGGGGAAAAAAGAACAACTGGGCTGCTACTTGTATAGGTTGATATAAAAATATTGTGTTTCCTCGATCTTAGAGAACTTGAATGTAGGTATTAATATTGGAATGAAGACCGTATATGGAGAAGAAATGAACGAGATGATGCACGTAATCTTGTTCCCATTCAGATTACTTGACTCTGGCACTCCACCAGGTTACCAACATAAAGGTCAAACTGAAGGTGCATGCAGCGAATGAAGGTCCGGCCCAGGTCAATGCCAATGAATTTAAGTGCACTCTTTTCTGACCTGAAAGGCTGTAAACTTGAAAGGGCTTTCGGGCTGGAATACTCCATTCGAATCTAGCCATCTCTCTGGACGAAAATCTTCCGCATCATCGCCCCATATGAATTTCATCCTGCCCATCGCATATGGCTGAAAGGATACCGAATCTCCTTTCCTTACACTGAACCCATCTGGGAAAACATCATCAGAGAAGCAGATTTTCGGGTCCTGATTGAGCAACAATTTCAAAATTTATTGGAAAATCCAACAGCTAGGTCTAAATTGAAAAGCGAATTGATAGCAACCATAACAGAGTAAAAGAATAGGATCACAAGAGCTTAAGAAAAACTCTAACTGATCATCTTTGTTATCATTTTCTATGTGAAAAAAGAAGGCGTTTGAATGCATTTTGTGCAAGCTAAGATGAGGGAAGGGTTGAGGCTTGAGCATGGGTCTACTTCCCGAAGAGAAGTGGTCTTTACCCAGGGGGCCTACCCTTAAAAGTTCAAAGCTAACGTGACTAACCAGTGAGAGTCAAATAACTCAATAATGCAAACTTATATATCTTTTACGAATAAATTTAGGATCACAAGCTTTCCATGGACTGTGGATGAAGAAAAAATCGAGATACTCCTCACCAATGGAAGTGCAGGATAGAGCCGGAGAGTTTCTGTTATCGTTGCATGGAGGTAGTGCATCTTTTCTAGAGACTCTTCACCCATACTCGCAGCAAAACTGGAAAAATCTGAAATCTCGTTGACATTGCCCATTTGTTTTACTTCTTGTGCAACCTTTTCTTGTATCGCTGGATATTTGCAGAGCATGTAAATGAACCAGGAAAGCGTGGCTGCAGTTGTGTCTTTGCCAGCAATGACGAAGTTGAGTGTTATATCCCGCAAGTATGTCTGGTCAGTCTCTGTCATTTGGAGAAACCTAGACAATATGTCTTCTTTCTTCATCTGCAAGGTCCATGCAACATTCCGTCATGATATTTCCATTAAGAAGTGGAGCTGGAGGATTGTTAACTTACAGAAGGATCGTCTGTCGAATTGTGCATTTGCTCAATCTTCCTCCTAATGAGCTTATACACGAAATTGTCAATTATCCTGATGTTTTTCTTCAGCGATACTTCTGATCCAATATTCAGAAATTTCTTAATCTTCCAGGAGATGTCAACATATCGCCATAGGGTGATTGCACTTGCATCATCAAAAGCACGACTGAATTCAGCGCCGTCTTCATTTGTTCCACACATGCTATTTAGTTCGACTCCAAATGCAACTTTAAATATGGAATCCAGAGTTGACTTCATAAATAAATCCTGCATAAAACATCTGGTTATATATATGATGAAGAAACTACAGCAAGATTAGCTGAGTCATATCTGATAATGCAAAATTTACCTGTATGTCTACAATTTGGTTAGTACTTGCTGCTTCAGACAATATGTTTGCTAATTTAGCAGCATTTCTTCGGAAGACCACACTGCTGAAGTCTCTCAACACTTTTGTGGAGAACTCGTAGCTTGACACTTTCCTCTGTTGGCGCCACTTGTCGCCATCGACTGAGAAAATTCCATCCCCTAATAGATCCTTTAGAAGGCTGTAGTTGTACCGTCCCTGCGCAAAGGTTTTTACTTTTAAGTCATACCATGCAATCCTCAAACTTGGGCTTCTGCACTAAAATCTCCATGAAAACTAGCTGTTTTTCATCCAACTCTCTCACAGCTCCTTTTTTTTTTTTTTTTTTTGGTCGGTACTCTCACAGCTCCTTTAATATCCAGAAATGATATCCAGGAATGCTTTACCTTGTTATGACAATTCCAGATTTAAAAGCATAACTATTAAGTAGATTTCTTGCGTGAATGAAATCAACAAAATCTTAAAACCCCATTAACCAGTGTAATCTCCTACTCTTTTAAACTAGTAAATTGAACACTAATTGACTGTCTAGCTCTTGCCTAGCTAATGTCACTAGTATTAGTTAGGGCTGTCAAATGGGTGGGTCGGGTCGGTTCGAGTTTGGGTTAGGTTGATAATAGTCTAACCTATATCGACCCATTTAAACCGTTTTAACTTGTTTCAACCATTTTTCATACGATGTAAATTTGATGACTCATATTCAACTCGATCCGACCCATACCTAACCCAACTCGTATTACTGAAATACATTAATATTCAACTCAATATAGGTCAATCCACTCTCGCTCATTTAATTCACTTTAAGCTCTTCACCTATATGTTATTTAAATAAAACCTTCACATCAAATTTAAAAAGTAAATTAAACAATAAAAAATTAATAAATAAAACAAAAAAGCGAAAAACCTTTAATTAAATTTAAGAAAGCTTATTTCTAATCATATTTTAAAAAATAATATTTCCAAAACACTTTCATATAATAAAAATAATATATATTTTAAATATTTTTAAAAAGGGAAAATTTTAATTATTTTTCTCTTCTTCTTTTATTTTTCTTCTTCTTTAGCCGGTTGCCAACCGTGACAAAGGTGAGCTTGAGGTTTGCCGGATCGGTAAGATCGAGTTTGCTCGACATTGACAAGCTCGAGTCTCGTTAGATTAGTGAGGCTCAAGCCTCACCAGTTGTTTGGTGACCTTGAGGTCGCTTGATGCCAGTGAGCTCGAGCCTCTCCTGGCCGGTCACTAGCCATCGCTGTGCCAGCCATTGGCTAAAGAAGGAGGAGGAAGGGAAAAAAATAGAATAAAGAAAATGAAATATAAAAAATAATTGTAATTTCAATTTTTAGAAAAAAATACAAAGTTAAAGAGGGAAAGAGAGAGTGTGAGACTTGCGTTGAAAATGGATCTTAAGTCCAACGCATTTAAGACCCATTTATCTTAAATTTTCAAATTTTAAACCCATTTAATTAGTCTATTCAAAATATAAGTAACTTATATATGACCTATTTATGGTTTAAGACCCATTTTGACACATCTAGAATTATCTAACAAACAGCCACCACAACTAGCTGCCTACCCAGCATGCCACGATAATTTGTGGTGACAACATTTCACCAAGGCCACTGGCTCTAAAGGGAACCAGCCCACCCACCCCATTAAAAGGAGTGCTGGACACTTGAAGTGCCAAAACTTAGCAGGAAGGGACATTTAAGTGTAAAAATTAAGAAAGT
Organism: Eucalyptus grandis; assembly: GCF_016545825.1. NCBI lineage: Eukaryota > Viridiplantae > Streptophyta > Magnoliopsida > Myrtales > Myrtaceae > Eucalyptus > Eucalyptus grandis. The sequence continues at coordinate 36,367,284 of NC_052615.1, forward strand.
GACACTTAACTGTCAAAATCATAATAAAATGGATCACTTAAGTATCAATCAGGCCAAAATTCGGCCAAAATGTTGACGTGGCGATTTTCCAGCGAGGTAAGTGCAAAATGACATTGTTTTGCATGTTGACGTGGCTAAATAAAAGCAAAAACGACGTATTTTTATTTTTCACGTGGTATATAATTAATATAAAAATTAATTTAATTTAATTATAAAAATAAATAATTATTATTTAAAATTTATTAAAAAGTACCTCCTCCCCCTTTTTAAAATTTTAAATAATAATTATTTATTTTTATAATTAAATTAAATTATTTTTATATTAAAATTCAAATCTGCTAAAAATGATGTCATTTTTGTTTTGTTGAGTCAACACTCCAGCGAGCCACGTAAATGAAAAAAATAATAAAAAATTGTCACGTGGAATTTTCGGTAGGGTTCGTTGGAGATGTCACTTAAGTGTCCCACTTTTAGAAAAAAAGTGGCACTCAAGTGTCACTTTTCTAACTTTTGACACTTAAGTGTTAATTCGTGCTAAGTTTTGGTACTTGGGTTGTACTTTTTTCCCATTAAAAGAAATAAATCGCCCACGTTGCCCTGCAAAAAATAAGACCACCAGCATCGCAAAGGGATAACCAATCACTAGCCCATCAACACCAAATGGCAAGAATCTTATGGTAAACATGTTTGAGACATTGCCAAATATTTCAAGTGCATGCCCCTTCGTATTTCAAAAATGATATTATAGAATTATGAAATATTAAATTACGTTTTATAATCTAACAGTTCAGAACACTTGACAATCGTTCCACGGAATTTTATATGATATCTGAACATAAGGTCATAAGTTCAAGGTATACATATTCATTGACATGGGCACGTTGACTATAGTCACCCAGTTGTTTGGATCAATAAATCATATAATCAATCTTTCAACTGAGCGAACTTTCTTCCCCCAAGGGAAAAGTAGCCCCATTACGTCTTCTCCCGTAGGCAGTAATAAACAACAAACTAATCATGGCCACTTTATAATATCCATCAACAACCCTGCACCCCAATGTACCTTGCCGTAATTCTCAAAGTTGGTCTTGAGCATGTACTCCACGTTGGCCGGGTCGCAGGTGTAGACCTCGCTCCTAAAAGGGCGGAGCAACCTGTAGGTCCTGTGCTTGCCCGCGAGGTCAGTCATGTAGTCGTGCATGCGGCCGAAGTTCAGGAGGTTGTTCAAGACTGTCCCAGCGACGGGGTGGTACTTCTTGGCGGTCGCCACTGCCACCGTCTTGCTGCGGTGATGCTTCCATGTCTTGGCGAAGAGATGGGCCAAAGCTAGAGCCAAGACCAGGGCTGAAGCTGTGAAGAAGGTTGGATCGGAGATGAAACCCGGGGCCATGTTTAGAGCGGGCAGCGGAGGGGGAAGTGGTCGTTGTCAGTGGGATTCGTGGTTTCTTAAAGGCGGGTTTCTTGTTCTGTTTGAGGAGGGAGTACGGGAAGCCAAGTTGCGAGATAAGAAGTCATTATGACGGAAAGGACCAAGTAGAATGTCTGAGGCATAGAGCTGGCAAAGTGGGTTATAAACTCATATTATAACCCATTTTTAGTTAAATGGGTTATATAAGAGTTAAGTAAAAGTTGAATATGAGTCAGAAATAGATCAAATGAAAGTTAAATATGAGTCAGAAATGGGTCAAGTGAAAGTTAAATATGGGTTAAAAATGGATCTGAGAAAATAAAACACATAAAAGAGGGTATAAATGGGTTGTTAGGAAAGAAAAGGAAACTCACTTTAAAGTTTAAACCCATGGCCTTTTATAACTTTATAAAAATGTTTTTTTTTATATAAAAGATCAAAATTATAATTATTTTTCATATTTCAATTTTTTTCTTTTCATTTTTCTTTCCTTTTCTCCTTAGCCGCCGGTGACCACCGGCTGCGACAAGCCGGGCGAGGCTCGAGCTTGCTGGCAGGTCGTTGACGAAGAGCCTCGCCGGCATTGGGTGGGGCCTCGGCCTCGCCCGGATTGGTGAGATCGAGCCTCGCTTGATGCCGGCGAGCTCGAGTCTCGCTAGATCCGATGAGGCTTGGCCTTGCCAACGATTGGCGAGGCTTGAGCCTCGTCGAATCAGGCGAGACTTGAGCTCGCCAGCATGGGTGGGGCCTTGGCCCGCTAGATCAACGAGATCGAGCCTCGCCCAATGCCGGCAAGCTTGATCTCGCTGTAGCCGGTCGCCGGTCGTCATCATGGCCGAGCCAGGAGAAGAAGAAGAAGAAAAAATAAAAAATAATTATTAAAAATTAAAAATAATATTTTTTCCCTCTTTTTTTTTTTTGAAATGATGGATACTAGGTGCTGTGCATATTAACCCGTGCAATGCTGTAGCTAACGCACTTTTGTGAAACACTTTAGTAGTACTCCTGAGTCGAAACTCACTCAGCATACCCTTTAAAGGATTATGTGGTACGATTGGATCGAATAAGCCCTTATGGAATAAATATTCAGTCGCTGGGAATATGGCTTCTCAAACAGTCAAAAGGTAGGTTTTGGTTGGAGGAGTACAAAATGGGAATAAAAATCATATTTAAAAAATTAAAATTTTGATTTTTTTAAAAATATTTTTAAAATAATTATAAAAATTTTCCATTAAATTTGTATTGCATAAAAATTGTTAAAAAATTTGTATTGCATTAAAAATGTTTTAACAATAATGAGCTTTTTAGGTTTAGTTAATTTTTTTCATGTTACGGTTTTTAGTTATTCAATGATATGTTCACTTAAAATAAGAGAAGCATGTGCATAGTCTAATTTTTTTTTATAAATATTTCAATTTATAGGTTTTTTTAACTTTATTTTATTTTATTTACTATTTTTAATTTAATTTGAAGTTTTAATCCAATTAGCATATGGTAGAAGTGAGTTTTCCTAGAATCTTAATAGATTTTAGCAATATGTGTCAGATATGGGTCGGGTCGGGTATGGGTCACTAGATTTACACTACAAGAATATATGTCAAAATTGGTTAAATGGGTCAAATATGGGTCGACCCATTTTCGACCCGATCCACTCATTTGCCTTCCCTACCAACACATGACATGAGAAGCACCCAATCTTCTGTCTGCTTGAAAAGTGTAATAACTCCAACAAAAAATTTGGTGAGAGTGAAATGCTTTGTCCCCTAACCTCCAACTATCGACCAAGTGATCAAATGCTGGAATCGGATGTGATAGATGTCGTGTTCGAATCTCGGTGTCTCACACTCAGGTAACCCTGGAGGCGGTGCCTTCTGTTCTATATGTGCGGCGAGGCGATTTGTATGTATACGAAGGAAAGTCGAACCTAAAATTCCGAGACTCCATATTAATTGGGTAAAAATAGTACTTAGTACCCTTGGCCAAATGGCATATGTGCCAGGAAAGTGCAAGAATTTCAGCCTTCTATGCCTCCACCAAATTCCCTCTTCAATGAATAAAACAGAAGAATGCACGTCCAGGGGGGAATCCAGTAGATGCTACGAATGCAGTGGTAAAAGCCAATTTTGCAAGAGGTTGCGTGCAAGCCAGGAAAAAATGGAATTCGCCTGGTTCAACAAATTGAGTACCAAACAAGCATTGCGCTTCAAGAAGATCCAATCCATACGCCACACACTCTCATCTACATGGATGATATTCTTGGCCATGCATCTCGAAGATGGAAAGTTCAAGCCATGAGAAGACATTGCAGAGGAACTTTCGAAATTTCCTAATCAATATCTTCCTCAAACGCAAATTATCTACCTTTGCAGAAGATGCTACCCTAAGTAGCACCGACACGCAACACGACATGACACGTTGACGCGTCATTTCTTAAAAATAAAAAATTCCGACACGTTGGGACACGTTGTATATTGAATGAATATTTTTATTTAATTAATTTGATTCAAATTCATAAATAAATAATTAATTAAAAAAGAGACTACATTGAATTTACACTAATAATATTAATAAATCAATTCATTGAAAATTCAAAAAACATATTCATAGTTAATGTGTATCTATGTTTGGAAACAAGTTTTTAACTTTAACAAAAGTTATTGACGAAATTAATGATTAATAAGAAATTAGAATCAATTTATTAAATAAATCCATGATCTTCTACAAATGACCAAAATTGATCATTATTCAAAATTCAGTATTTTTATTTTTCAAAATTATTTTTTAATCTCATTTATTTATTTTAACGTTTAAGAAAAAAAGTCCCCACACCCTCAACTCCTTTCTTTCCCTCATCCGTTTCCCTCCACCCCAAATTTATTACACTTTTATTTTCCTCCCCCACCACCTGACAGTGATAGATAGGCTGTTACTTCCCCTCCCCCAAAATTAAAAGTCACGCCATCAAATCCCTTTTATTATTATTATTATTATTATTTTTAAGTTTTCTTATAAAAAAACCTAGTCATCCCTCCTTTTCCTCCTCCTCCTCACCTCTCGCCGCACGACCCCCTTCCTCTCCTCTTCCTCTTGATCCTTCTCCTCCTCCTCGCTGCATGACTGCCTTCCTCTCCTCTTCTGTCTCTCGTCATCTCTCGCCGTCACGAGCTCGTCGTTGCTCGCAGCCTCGTCTCTACTCCATCACCCTCGCCTCCACCCTCCATCTTCTGGACACACATGTCAAAACATGTTTGATCATGTGTCGGAAAATCCGACACGCAATGACCATATGTCCGATCGTGTCCAAGCGTGTCAACGTGTCCGACATGCTCCGACACGTGTTGGACATGACATGGAAGCATGGGCAACGTGTTCGTGCTTCATAGTTGCCATCTAAGTAGCACCGACACGCAATACAACGCGTCGACACATTATTTCTCAAAAATAGAGAATTTTCACACGTTGTGACACGTTATATATTAAATGAATATTTTTATTAAATTAATTTGATTCAAATTCATAAATAAATAATTAATTAAAAAAGAGCCTACAATGAATTTACACTAATAATATTAATAAATCAATTCATTGAAAATCCGAAAAATATATTCATAGTCAATGTGTATCTATGTTTGGAAACATGTTTTTAATTTTAACAAAACTTATTGATGAAACTAATGATTAATAAGAAATTAAAATCAATTTATATAAATAAATCCATGATCTTCTACAAATGACCAAAATTGATCATTATTCAAAATTCAGTATTTTTATTTTTCAAAATTATTTTTTAATCTCATTTATTTATTTTTCCATTTAAAGAAAAAGTCCCCACACCCCCAACTCATTTCTTTCCCTCATTTGTTACCCTCCTCCCCCAAATTTATTACCCTTTTATTTCCCTCCCCCACCACATGACAGTGACAGATAGGCAGTTACTTCCCCTCCTCCCAAAATTAAAAGTCAAGCCAGCCATCAGATCCCTTTTTGTTTTTTTTTTTTTGTTTTTAAATTTTCTTATCAAAAACCCTAACCAGCCCTCCTTTACCTCCTCCTCCTCCTCCTCCTCGCCGCTTGCTGCACGACCGCCTTCCTCTCCTCTTCCGTCTCTCATCGTCTCGTCATCGCTCGTAGCCTCGTTTCTGCTCCCTCACCCTCGCCTCCACCCTCCATCTTCTGGACACACATGTCAAAACGTATTTGATCATGTGTCGAAAAATCTGACACGTGTTGACTGCGTGTCCGACTGTGTCCAAGCGTGTCAACGTGTCCGATACGCTCCGACACGTGACGGACATGACACGGAAGCATGGGCAATGTGTTCGTGCTTCATAGCTGCTATCTAAGTAGCACCGATACGGAACACAACGTGTCGACACATCATTTCTCAAAAATAGAGAATTTCGACGTGTTGGGACATGTTATATATTAAATGAATATTTTTATTTTTAATTAATTTGATTCAAATTCATAAATAAATAAATAATTAAAAAAGAGCCTACAATAAATTTACACTAATAATATTGATAAATCAATTCATTGAAAATTTGAAAAATATATTCATAGTTAATGTGTATTTATGTTTGGAAACATGTTTTTAACTTTAACAAAAGTTATTGATGAAACTAATGATTAATAAGAAATTAAAATCAATTTATTTAAATAAACCCATGATCTTCTACAAATGACCAAAATTGATCATTATTCAAAATTATTTTTTAACCTCATTTATTTATTTTTCTGTTTAAGGAAAAAGTCCCCACACCCCCAACTCCTTTCTTTCCCTCATCTGTTTCCCTCCTCCCCCAAATTTATTACACTTTTATTTACCTCCGCCATCACATGACAGTGATAGATAGGCCGTTACTTCCCCTCCCCCAAAATTAAAAGTCACGCCAACAGATCCTTTTTTTTTTTTTTTTTTTATTATTATCAAAAATCCTAGCCAGCCCTCCTTTTCCTCCTCCTCCTCCTCCTCCTCCTCACCGCTTGCTGCACGACTGCCTTCCTCTCCTCTTCCGTCTCTCGTCGTCTCGCGTCGTCACGAGCTCGTCATCGCTCATAGCCTCATCTCTGCTCCCTCACCCTCGCCTCCACCCTCCATCTTCTGGACACGCATATCAAAACGTGTTTGATCATGTGTCGAAAAATCCGACACGTGTTGACCGCGTGTCTGACTATGTCCAAGCGTGTCAACGTGTCCGATACGCTCCGACACGTGATGGACATGACATGGAGGCATGGGCAATGTGTCCGTGCTTCATAGCTACTATCTAAGTAGCACCGACACGCAACACAACGCGTCGACACATCATTTCTCAAAAATAGAGAATTTCGACATGCTGAGACACGTTATATATTAAATGAATATTTTTATTTTTAATTAATTTGATTCAAATTCATAAATAAATAATTAATTAAAAAAGAGCCTACAATGAGTTTACACTAATAATATTAATAAATCAATTCATTGAAAATCCGAAAAATATATTCATAATTAATGTGTATCTATGTTTGGAAACATGTTTTTAACTTTAACAAAAGTTATTTATGAAACTAATGATTAATAAGAAATTAAAATCAATTTATTTAAATAAATCCATGATCTTCTACAAATGACCAAAATTGATCATTATTCAAAATTCAGTATTTTTATTTTTCAAAATTATTTTTTAATCTCATTAATTTAATTTTCCGTTTAAGGAAAAAGTCCCCACACCCCCAGCTCCTTTCTTTCCCTTGTCTGTTTCCCTCCTCCTCCAAATTTATTACACTTTTATTTCCCTCCCCCACCACATGACAGTGACAGATAGGCCGTTACTTCCCCTCCCCCAAAATTAAAGGTCATGCCATCAGATCCCCTTTTTATTATTTTTGAGTTTTCTTATCAAAAACCCTAGCTAGCCCTCCTTTTCCTTCTCCTCCTCCTCCTTGCCGCTCACCGCATGACCCCCTTCCTCTCCTCATCATCTCTTGCTGTCGCAAGCTCGTCGTCACTCGCAGCCTCGTCTCTGCTCCCTCACCCTCGCCTCCACCCTCCATCTTCTGGACACGCATGTCAAAACATGTTTGATCATGTATCGGAAAATCCGACACGCGTTGACCGCGTGTCCGATCGTGTCCAAGCGTGTCAACATATCCGACACGCTCTAACTAATGTCGGACATGACACGGAAGCACATGCAATGTGTCCGTGCTTCATAGCTGCAATCTAAGTAGCATCGATATGCAACAAAACGCGTCGACACGTCATTTCTCAAAAATAGAAAATTTCGATATGTCGGGACACGTTATATATTAAATGAATATTTTTATTTTAATTAATTTGATTCAAATTCATAAATAAATAATTAATTAAAGAGAGCCTACAATGAATTTACACTAATAATATTAATAAATCAATTCATTGAAAATTCGAAAAATATATTCATAGTTAATATGTATTTATGTTTGGAAACATGTTTTTAACTTTAACAAAAGTTATTGATGAAATAATGATCAATAAGAAATTAAAATCAATTTATTTAAATAAATCCATGATCTTCTGCAAATGACCAAAATTGATCATTATTCAAAATTCAGTATTTTTATTTTTCAAAATTATTTTTAATCTCATTTATTTATTTTTCCGTTTAAGGAAAAAGTCCCCACACCCCCAACTCCTTTCTTTCCCTCGTCCATTTCCCTCCTCTCCCAAATTTATTACACTTTTATTTCCCTCTTCCACCACATGACAGTGACAGATAGGTAGTTACTTCCCCTCCCCCCAAAATTAAAAGTCAAGCCAGCCATCAGTCCCCTTTTCTTTTTCTTTTTTTTAGTTTTTTTTTTATCAAAAACCCTAGCCAGCCCTCCTTTTCCTCCTCCTCCTCCTCGCCGCTCGCCACACGACCGCCTTCCTCTCCTCTTTCGTCTCTCATTGTCTCTCGCCGTCGTGAGCTCATCGTCGCTCGCAGCCTTGTCTCTGCTCCCTCACACTCGCCTACACCCTCATCTTCCGAACACGCATGTCAAAACGTGTTTGATCATGTGTCGGAAAATCCAACACGCGTTGACCGCGTGTCCGATCATGTCCAAGTGTGTCAACGTGTCCGACACGCTCCGACACGTGTCGGACATGACACGGAAGCACGGGCAATGTGTCCATGCTTCATAGCTGCTATCTAAGTAACACCGACATGCAACACAACGCGTCGACACGTCATTTCTAAAAAATAGAGAATTTCGACACGTTGTGACACGTTATATATTAATTGAATATTTTTATTTTTAACTAATTTGATTCAAATTCATAAATAAATAATTAATTAAAAGAGAGCTACAATGAATTTACACTAATAATATTAATAAATCAATTCATTGAAAATTCGAAAAATATATTCATAGTTAATGTGTATCTATATTTGGAAACATGTTTTTAACTTTAACAAAAGTTATTGATGAAACTAATGATTAATAAGAAATTAAAATTTATTTATTTAAATAAATCCATGATCTTCTACAAATGACCAAAATTGATCATTATTCAAAGTTCAGTATTTTTCATTTTTCAAAATTATTTTTTAATCTCATTTATTTATTTTTCCGTTTAAGGAAAAAGTCCCCACACCCCCAACTCCTTTCTTACCCTCGTCCGTTTCCCTCCTCCCCCAAATTTATTACACTTTTATTTCCCTCCCCCACCACATGACAGTGACAGATAGGCCGTTACTTCCCTTCCCCCAAAATTAAAAGTCACACCATCATATCCCCTTCTCTTTTTTTTTGAGTTTTCTTATATAAAACCCTAGCCAACGCTCCTTTTCCTCCTCCTCGCCGCTTGCCACGCGACTCCCTTCCCTCTGATCTTCCTCTCAATCCTTCTCCTTCTCCTCCTCGCCGCACGACCCCCTTCCTCTCCTCTTCCTCTTGATCCTTCTCATCCTCCTCGCCGCACGATCATCTTCCTCTCCTCTTCCGTCTCTCGCCGTTTCTCGCAATCGCGGGCTCGCCGTCGCTCGCAACCTCATCTCTACTCCCTCACCCTTGCCTCCACCCTCCATCTTCTGGACACATGTGTCAAAACGCATTTGACCATGTGTCGGAAAATCCAACACGCATTGACCGCGTGTCTGATCGTGTCCAAACTTGTCAACGCGTCGGACACGACACGGAAGCACGGGCAATGTGTCCGTGCTTCATAGGCTGCTACAGACTCATACCAAAGCCATCTAGGTTTGGAAAGAAAAGCTGCTGCACCTTCGCCTCTACAAATCCCTTCTCATGGGAGGAGGATTCTCCATAGTTGCACAGCAGCACCTTAAAAATTTAACTGCAACATGTAGCAAAATGGTGGGGTCAATTGGTAAATAGGAAAAGTTATAAAAACTAATTGAAAAATATTTAAATTGAGTGGGGTCCATTTAATGGCACATTCTTATTTGAATAAAGTATAACAATAGTGGAATAATTATATGAGTAAAATAAAACATGAAGCATAGAATATATACTTCATGATTTAATAACAATTCAAATACTATGATTTTGTTTGGTTCGTTAGAACTGCTCCGAGGAATAATCTATGTCCTTTAATTAAGGTTAAAAAACGTTCCCCATATAGCTTAAACTGTATGACCATTAAAGCCAAAATTTCTCTGCATTTCCTTTTCATTTCATCCTAAATTTGTGAGTTATAAAAATGTTTTTCTAATTGGCTGACAACGGTCTATTGATATAAGCTCCAACACATTTATTTCTAATTAGAGATTAGATATGTGGTTTCTCAATTACTCGTATTAACAAGTATGCCGTTATCACATTATATCAGAATTGGTGATAATATTAAATTACGATTAATTGGAAAATCTTGTCATTGGGATCTGTCAATTTGATAATGTTAAACTTATGCTATTTAAATTAAATTGTGGAAGAAGTTAACATTTCAATTTCTATTTAAATAATAATAACCAAAATGACAATAATAGTAATACTAACAATAATATTTGTAAAGACATAATATACAAATATATGTATATGTATAGTGAAAAGCTGAAGCTAATTGGTCAAGTGTCGAGGGATGACTCTAGATTTGGAGAAAATCGCAACTTCATTAGAAAGATAAATTGAAAACAAAATAATTATTCCTTTCAAACAGACGCATTCCATAAGAAAATGTTGGCTAGATTCATTTTTTAAATGATACGATGAATACATCCCATTACATATATGGCAACTTATTAATTTTTTTGTGAGATCCAATGAAAGTCCTATTTCTCATATCTCGACATGTGTATTAATATAATTTCAATAACCTAAGAGCATGCTCGACACAAATGTTCTCGTAATAATCAAACAGTTTGGAAAAAAAGGGCGTTAAGGTACTTAAAAGATGTTTGATCAACTCCTCACACCTTATATTGTTTAGTTTGGAAATATCGGGACTTCTGTAAGAATGAATAAGCTTTGCGAACAGCTGTCTTTTCAAGTCCTTATCTGGAAATGATACTAAGGGGAACTTTTGATATTACACCCAATACTAAAAGCAATTCAAATAACAGCTTAGTCAGCTTTTAAAATAATTGACATGGACTCACAATATCTCACAAAAAATTCATTAACAGATGAGCTTGGGTGATTCCATGGTTCTGGCAAGGTATTGTCACTCTATGTTTCTTTCATCTAAGCAGGAACGGTTTAATGGTTGTTAGAGAGGTATTGTCACTTCATGTTCTTTCATTTTCTCTTTTAAGCATGTTTGACATTTGGATTAGAGATGTAGTTATTTCCTATGATCCACTTAAAAGAAGTTAAGGGTGCATTTATTTTGCAGAAACTCAAGATTTGAAAAACATTTTTTTGAAAAATAATTAATTATATCACTTAGAAAAATTAGTTAATGGAAAGTTTTTTCATTATCGACAACAATTTATATCTAATTATTTTCGTGGATGATGAAAATCTATTTATTTCATTAATTTTTTTTAAGTGATACAAACAATTGTCTTTTGAAAATATTTTTCAAATTGAGAGTTTTTCGTGAAACAAAAGCACCTATATGAACCTTCTAGTACTTTTTTCATTTGGTTTAGAAGGAGAGTATCTGCTTTTTATAACATTAGTAGTTTCTTTGCATTATTTGCTGTCTTGGTCATTTCATATTCTGTTTGTGTTGGCAGCTCAACTTGCCAAGTAAAGTCATCTCTTTCTTTGCATTATCTGCTGCCTTGGTCATTTCATATTCAGTTTGTATTGGCAGCTCAACTTGCCAAGTAAAGTCATGTGTTTCACTTGAAAAATCAGATTAGTTATTTACTGTGAGACATCATCTGTTGACACCTAAATTTTGGTGATCTAGTTATTTGTTCATAGAAAATTATGGATTGATTTTTAAGTCCTAAAAAAAAAAAATTACATCAGAGCAAATAAAAGGAAAAATCTGATTGATTATGAATGAAAGGTAGAAATTTCGATTAACTACCCTTGCTCCGGCGAATATTCAAATCATAGTAATACTATGGAAGCAAATTATCGGTCAAAGAAATCGGGTGAATAAAAAGGCAAGAAGTCCGGTAAAAGGCAAAATATCGAGGAAAAATCGAGTTGATTGTAAAAAAAAAAAAAAAAATCGAAAAAAATCGTGTAGGAGAGTGAAAAAGGACGAGAGAAAAGAAGCCCCCTCCCTCGAGCAGATAGAGAGGGAAAAGGCAAATAAACATTAAAAAAAAAAAAAAAAAGGAGTGTCTTCTTCCTTGGCTTCTGCCCGACGCCCCACCTGCGACCTCCGCCACCCTTCCGTCGCCGAGCGCCATCCACCCTCCGCGCCTCTGCCGAGCGCCACCCAGCCGACGCCCCTGCCTCCCTCCTTCCGGCGAAGCCACACCGCCGACGTTGCTGCACCACAGGAGCACTTCCGTCGCCGCCTGCAGCAGCTGCCTCTGCGATCCGGCGCCTGACGCCTGCTGCCCTCTGCCCGAGCATCTCTGTCTGCCGCTCAACACCGCCCCGACGCCTGCTCCTCCCGGCCACCACCGCTCCGTCTCTGCCTGTCCCCGACGACTACAGCCCTGACGACCGCGCCTGCAGCCCCGACGACGCCGCCGCCATCGCTCGCCTGCCACCATCCGCCCGGCGTCCGACGTCCTCGCCCCTGCTGCTGCGCCTCCGCCCGTCGCCGGCGCTTGCTGCCGACGCCTCCCTCTGCCCGGCGCCGCCCACCATCGCTGTTGCCTCTCCGTCCACATACCAGCAGCACCACCCCGAAGCCTGTTGTGTTGAGTCACTTAGGTGGTTTATTTTTATTTTATTTGTTATTATTTTTTTGAGTTTTGTTATTATTGCTTAAGTTGGAAGATGGTATGTTGATGTTAATTATTTGAATATTTTAGGCATTATTTTCGTAAGATGTCAGATCATTTTTTAATTATATTGATTTTGAGGCATTTTGATAATGTTTTGATTATTAAATCATTATAATTACTAATTTGGTTCGTAAGACTTCGGATCAAATTTCTAATTATTTTGAACTTTCTCATATGTTGTGATGTTTAGGGTTAAAATAATCATTAATTTAATCCGTGAGATGATGGATTATTTTTTCAATTATTTTAATATTTCGTTTGATGAATATCTTGGTTAGTTTAGATATAATGTTTATATGATACTTGCTTGTCATACACTAATAAAATCAAAAAATCAAATCTTGCATCTGAACATGTTCGTTTCGTAAATTATGATTGCATTTTTAGATTACACGTTTAGATAATTTTTGGAATAGATTAGGGTTGGATTTAAATAACATTTTATAGATAGGGTCTTAGATAATGTTTGCACATTTTAATAATCATTTTTCTTTAAAAAATAGTTTTTTTAAGGTAAGATAGGGTTTAAGTAAAATTAACCCCTAAAATAGATTAGAAAATTATTCATTTTAGATAACTTAATTAGTTTTTTTATTACGAATCTTAAAAAAAATACAAAAAAAATTAGGTGCATGTCACATAGTTCGCATGTTAGGTTCATTTAATTGGAATTTGCTTGTTAGTAAAGTTAGGTCATATAGTTAAAGTGCATAATATATAGGTAAGTTTTAATTTCAAGATAAGAAAAAATCCCAAAAAAATAATTACTTACTTTAGTGCGTTGAATTCCTTTGGTGCAATTTATTTTATTCAATGTTTAATAATGGTTGAGCATCCGTGTAATCACCCCATTGCATGCTAGTGATTTAGGTTAAATAAATCCAAATTGCATGCAAAAAACATTTTTGAAAATAAAAGAATAGTACATAAAGGGTATTGGAGAAATCTAGTGTCCCCGTACCCAAAGTCTCTGGTTTGTAGTACTTGGGTGTCTAATTGACTTACCGTAAATTGATTAGTGACAACTCCTAAATAAAATCCATTTAAAAAAAAATTGAATTTAAGTTGCAAATTGGTATAGGCTTGAATTGGTATGAGCTTGAATTGGTATGGGCTTGGGAGAGCTGAGCTAAGTTTAAGATTTAGTAGTCTATTAACCTAAAACCTTAGGTGGTGCACCTAAAATTTAGGTCGCGACAGCATCTGTTCACCATGAATTATTGACGAATTTTACTGATCAACACTTCGTTGAAGTGCTTGCGCCTTCCCTTCAACTTCAAAGTCATCATGCCATCTTCAAGCAAGCACATATTAATAAAAATCCTCTGAATTCTTCAAACTTAATTGGGAGAAATTTAGAAATGGAAGATCTGCAAGGTCTTTACAAATACAAATCAGATATAAGTCCGAAGATTATTTTGCCTCTTGAATAAATTGCTTTCATGGACAAGCATTGTCCAGAGAAAGAAGACTGCAGAACTTTAGTGGCACAAAAGGTCAGCATTATTTGATAATAGTTTTCCTTTTTTGTTTGGGTTACCACTTTATTGACACATACAGCATTAACAGATTGGTGAACTAAACTCTAGCATCTGCGGGTGACGGAAACATGGAGACCTCCATCGATGTGAAGAGTGATCATCGTTCTGTAGTGGACAGGTTTCTCTTCATCAGCCAATTTGAACGTAAAACAGCTCAGCAACACGGCGGAGAATATCTTCATCTGTCAATAAGCGAATTCTTTACCGAGACAAATCCTTGGGTCAGCCTGCTAAGCAACAATAGACGCTAAGATAAACAAAATTTAAGGGGTATAAAAAGAACTGGGTTGCTACTTGCCATAGGTCGATATTCAAATAGTGTGTTTCCTTGATCTAAGAGAACTAGGTGTTCCAATTGAAATGAAGACCGTATATGGAGAAGAAATGAACGAGATGATGCACGTAATCTTGTTCCCGTCCAGATTACTTAACTCTGGCAATACACCAAGTTACCAACATAAAGGTCAAACTGAAGGTGCATGCAGCGAATGAAGGTCCAGCCCAGGTCAATGCCAATGAATTTAAGTGCATTCTTTTCTGACCTGAAAGGCTGTAAACTTGAAAGGGCTTTCGGGCTGGAATACTCCATTCGAATCTAGCCATCTCTCTGGACGAAAATCTTCCGCATCATCGCCCCATATGAATTTCATCCTGCCCATTGCATACGGCTGAAAGGATACCGATTCTCCTTTCCTTACACTGAACCCATCTGGGAAAACATCATCAGAGAAGCAGATTTTCACGTCCTGATTGAGCAACAATTTCATAACTTATTGGAAAATCCAATAGATAGGTCTAAATTGAAAAGCGAATTGATAGCAACCATAACGGAGTTAAAGAATAAGATCACGAGCTTAAGAAAAGAACTCTTAACTGATTATCTTTGTTATCATTTTCTATGCGAAAAAACAAGGGGTTTGAATGCATTTTGTGCAAGCTAAGATGAGGGAAGGGTTGAGGCTTGAGCATGGGTCTACTTCCCGCGGAAAAGTGGCCTTTACCTAGTGGGCCAACCCTTAAAAGTTCAAAGCTAACGTGACTAAGAGTATCAAATAACTCAATAATGCAAACTTATATATCTTTTACGAATAAATTTAGGATCACAAGCTTTCCATGGATTGTGCAGACAGAAAAAATCGAGATATTCCTCACCACTGGAACTGCAGGATAGAGCCGGAGAGTTTCTGTTATCGTTGCATGGAGGTACTGCATCTTTTCTAGAGCCTCTTCATCCATACTCGCAGCAAAACTGGCAAAATCTGAAATCTCTTTGCCATTGCTCATTGTTTCACTTCTCGTGCAACCTTCTCTTATATCGTTGGATGTTTGCAGAGCATGTAGCTGAACCAGGAAAGCGTGGCTGCAGTTGTGTCTTTGCCAGCAATAATGAAGTTGAGTATTATATCCCGCAAGTATGTCTGGTCAGTCTCTGTCACTTGGAAAAACCTAGACAATGTGTTTTCTTTCTTCATCTGCAAGATTTAGCCAACCTTTCGTCAGGATATTTCCATTAAAAATTGGAGCCAGAGGATTGTTAACTTACAGAAGGATCGTTTGTCGCATTGTGCATTTGCTCAATCTTCCTCCTAATGAGCTTATACACAAAATTGTCAATTATCCTGATGTTTTTCTTCAGCGCTGCTTCTGATCCAATATTCAGAAATTTCTTAATCTCCCAGGAGATGTCAACATATCGCCATAGGGTCATTGCACTTGCATCATCAAAAGCACGACTGAATTCAGCGCCCTCTTCATTTGTTCCACACATGCTATCCAGTTCGACTCCAAATGCAACTTTAAATATGGAATCCAGAGTTGACTTCATAAATAAATCCTGCGTAAAGGGTCTGGTTATATATATGATGAGGAAATTACAGCAAGATTAGCCAAGTCATAACTGATAATGCAAAATTTACCTGCATGTCTACAATTTGGTTAGTACTTGCTGCTTCAGACAATGTGTTTGCTAATTTAGCAGCATTTCTTCGGAAGACCACACTGCTGAAGTCTCTCAACACTTTTGTGGAGAACTCATAGCTTGAGACTTTCCTCTGTTGGCGCCACTTATCGCCATCGACTGCGAAAATTCCATCCCCGAATAGATCCTTTAGAAGGCTGTTGTTGTACTGTCCCTGCGCACAGTTTTAACTTTTAAGTCACATCATGCAATCCTCAAACTTGGGCTTCTGCACTGAAATCTCCATGACTAACCAGCTATTTATCATCCGTCTCTCTCACAGCTCATTTTAATATCCAGAAATGATATCCAGGAATACTTCACCTTGTTATGACAATTCCAGATTCTTTTTTTTTTTTGGTCATACAATTCCAGATTTAAAAGTATAACTATTAAGTAGATTTCTTGCGTGAATGAAATCAACAAAATCTTAGAACCCCATTAACCAGTGTAATCTCATATTCTTTTAAACTAGTAAATTGAACACTAATTGACTGTCTAGTTTCTGCTTGGCTAACGTCACTGGTATTAGCTAACAAACAGCAACCACAACTAGCTACCTGTCCAACATGCCACAAACATCGGTGGTGCCGACATTTCACCGTGGCCACGGGCTCTAAAGGGGACCTGCCAGCCCACCCCATTAAAAGAACTAAATCGCCCACGCTGCCATGCAAAAAATAGGACCACCAGCATCGCGAATGGACAACCGGTCACTGGCCCATCAACACTGAATGGGAAGAATCGATGAATTGATGTCGTTTTAGTGGTAAACATGTTCCAGCCATTATCAAATATTTGCAATGCACACCTCTCCGTATTTTCGAAGAGATGTGATAGAATATTTAAATATAAAATCATGCCTTGAATCTAATCATTTAAATTTTTAGAACATTTGATGGTCATCTAATGAAAACCTCATATAATATTAGAGCGGAAAGTCTTGAGTTCAAGACATACGTGTTCATTGACGTACGCACTTTGACAATAGTCACCACTTCATAAAATCCATTATCAACCCTGAACCCCAACGTACCGTCCCGTAATTCTCGAAGTTGATCTTGAGCATGTACTCCACGTTGGCCGGGTCAGAGGTGTATACCTCACTCCAGAAAGGGCCGAGCAACCTGTAGGTTCCGTGCTTGCCCGCGAGGTCGGTCATGTAGTGGTGCAAGCGGCCGAAGTTCAGGAGCTGGTTCAAGACCGTCCCGGCAATGGGGTGGTACTTCTTGGCTGCCGCTGCTGCCGTCCTGCTCCGGCTACGCATCCATGTCTTGGCGAAGAGATGGGCGAAAGCCAGAGCCAAGAACAGAGCTAAGGCTGTGGAGAAGGTCGGGTGGGAGACGAAATCCGGGGCCATGTTTGGAGGAGGAAGTGATCGTGGTCGCTGGTCAGTGGGATTCGTGATTTTCTTACAGCCTGGTTCTTGTCTCGTTTTGTTTGTCCACACGTTGCACGAGGGTGCATGCGAAGCCATGTCGCGAGACAAGAAGTCATTGTCATGACGCAAAGATTTGAGGCACGCCTAGATAGTGAGAGAATATTAGGTGACGGCGTCTCTCCTAACAACAATCGAATTATTTGTGCTCGGGTGAAACACAAAGTGACGATGCCTCGCGACAGCCGTGGAATCACTCGCGCTCGTCTTTATAATGGATATTCTAAAGTTGAGGGATTTGCCCGTGCTCGGTGATTACACCTCCTAAGAACCATCGAATCACTCATGCTTGACTTTATAATGGATATTTTGAAGTTGTGAGATTTGTGAGACCATTTCTGATTATTTTTAAAGCTGACTAAACTGTAATATAAATCGAGCTTAATACTAGGTGTAATATGTAGGGGCGTATATATATATAGTACAAGGACTAAAGGAGAAACCTATTTAAAGAATATATAGAGTTTTTTTTTTTTTTTTGTTACCTAAGGAGTCCCGTACAGCCGGCAGCCGGCGGATAAACCCTGGACGATAGGTAGAGTCGTCACCACCCTTGCTTGCCGGGTAAGTCGTGAGTTCCTTTCCTTCAAAACAGACGATGCCGTGGATCAAATACTGGACCTTTCGTGAGAGGAACCAGCGCCCAACCACCTATGCCGCCACCATGGGTGGTAAGAATATATAGAGTTAATATCATCAAAAACCTCAAAATGGTATACCTGTGATAATTTTATCCCAAACTAATTTTTTTACCACTAAAAATTCTAAACTGGTACATTTTTAACAAATAAACCATTTGTTAGTTTGCATTAAACTAATACAGTTTGCTCATACTAGGTGACAATACCTCTTAAGAGCCATAGAATCACTCATGCTCAGCTTTATGATGGATATTTTGAAGTTGTGAGATTTTGTGGGACAATTTTTTATTATTTTTAAAGCTGGCTAAACCGTAATATGAATTGCGCTTAATTCTGGGTGTAATATGCACGAGCGCATATATATATATATATAGTACAAGGGCTAAAAGAGAAACCTATTAAAAGAATATATAAGGTTAATACCATCAAAAACCCCAAAATGATATATTCGTGACAAATTTATCTCAAATTAATTTTTTTGCCACTAAAAATTTCAAGCTAGTATATTTTTGGCAAATTTACTCAAAATTGGTACACTTGTGACAACTTTACTTTATCTTTTGTTAGTTTTTGTTAAATTTTACAGTTAAATTACTGAATCAGATGACAAGTGACAATTAACTAGTGTACCGGTTTGAGATTTAACTTTCCGTTTGTCATAATTGTATTCGTTTTGTAGTTTTTTGTGGTATTAATTCAATTTAATGGATGGTATATTGGTCATAAATATATTAGTTTAGGGTTTTGGCGGTCAAAAAATTAGTTTGAGAGTAAATTTATCACAAGTATACTAGTTTGAGATTTTTTTGTAGTATTAATCCTATACACACACACATAAATATATATTGTGTCTTTACAATTATTATTGTTAGTATTACTACTATTGTTATTTTGGTTATTATTATTTAAATAGAAATTGAAAATTTTAAAGTCATTCTGGAATTTAGTTTAAATAGCATAACTTAAACATCACCAAATCGAACACTCGTAATGACAAGGTTTTCCAATTAATCCTAATTTAGAATTGTCACCAATCAATTCTGATATGAATGTGGTAATGACATATTAATGCAAGTAATCGAGAAATCACATATCCAATCTCTAATTAGAAATAAATGTATTAGGGCTTATATCAATAAACTATTGTCAGCTAATTAAAAGAATATTTTAATAACTCACAATTTAGGATGAAATGAAAAGGAAATGTGGAGAAAATTTTAATTTAATCGTCAGTTTAAACTATATAGGGAATGTTTTTCCAACTTTAAAGGACATAGATTATTCCTCGGAGGAATTCTAATGAACCAAACAAAATCAAAGTTTTTGAGTAGTTATGAAATCATGGAGTATATTCTATGCTTATACGCTCTATTTTGCTCATATAATTATTCCATTATTGTTATACTTTATTGAAATAAGAATGTACCATTAAATTGACCCCACTCAATTTAAATATTTTTCAATTAATTTTTATGACTTTTGCTATTTAACTATTGACCCCACTATTTTGATACGTTTTGGAGTTAAATTTTGAAGTGCTGCTGTGCACCGTTTGGAGAATCCTCTTCCCATGAGGACGGATTTGTAGAGGCGGAAGGTGCTGCAGCTTTTCTTCCGAACCTGGATGATTTTGGTTTGAGTCTGTAGCCATGGCGGTAGATTCTTTTTGAGCAGCTTCTGCAAAGGACTAAGATAGTTGACAATGCGAAGGAATTGCTGGGTTTGCTTTCGAGAAAGATATTTTGATTAGGAAATCTCAAAAGTTCCTTCACGATGTGCTCTCGTGGCTTAAACTTTTTGTCTCCGAGATCCATGTAGATGAGAGCATCGAGGAGAATAGGTGGGAAATTCTTGCACATGGCCCTCTTGAAATAGCGAAGGTTTGGAAAAAAAAATGAAGATGAAGGTTCTCCTTTTAAATCCAAGCAACATCACCGTCCATGGAAAATGTTCAATCAGAATACAAAATCCTATTCTAGACCTTTCTTCTTGTTGAATGCCCAATTGTCAACATCCTGCTTTGATATTGAATCTAGAAACTATTTTGGTTTATGGGATACTTGAGAACTTGTTTGGAAGGGGAAACTAATCATCCTACAAGTGATAATTCATAACAAGTCTCATATCTCCTATGACTTGTTTGGTATAAAGAATGCTTCACAAACCCATTGGGCAATTTGAGGGTTTTCATCAAATTTTATGGAAGTAATTCAGCACATTCTAGTAGGGCTAGCTTTGCATGTTCTAGATTCATCCCCTAAACGATTTGTCTTGCCTGGATTAATGTCTTGAAAGAAAGTCGAAGTAAGAACCCCAGATTCTTCAATAATGGATTAGGACATTTGCGCGAATCTATTCAAGCTATCGTTAGGGTTTCAAAGTGTAGTGGAGAACCCGGAACAACAATTCACCACGAGCTTAATATGATCTAGGATCAATTTCTCCCCCGAAACTAACCCGACCAAAATCAACTTACCCCAACAATAATCAGCCAATATAAGCTCGGAATAAGCAATATAACACCAACTCGATAAGGAAATAAAGTCAACAATAACACCAATGATTTTACATGGAAACCCAATACAGGAGAAATCATGAACCGCCAAAAAATTCCCCTAATCACTAACGATAATAAGATACATAAAATAGTTTTCTATAATTACACATTAGAGGCTTCATATAAGTATTATAAGCTCATTTCCTCATCACAAAAATGGATAAACATAAATGGTACTAAAAAATCCTAATCGAAATTAAGGAATTCGGACAATTCTCGATGAACGAAAACAACATACTAAAATTTGAGCGATTCCCTCAATATTTAGCCTTCCGATGGGGACCACAAAATTGCAACTCTCTTCTTCTTTTTCCTCGGTTTCTTTGGTGCTCTCGGGTGAGGGGGTCACCTTTTCGCTCCTCTATCCTCTGGTCTCCTGTACGAAGCAGCAACTCGCTTTTTCTTTTGACTTTTCTTCTTTTTTCTCTTTTGTTTTTCTTTTGTTTTGTTTTATGTTAGCTGGGCTCTACAAGAGGTGGACCCAGCCGACACAATGATTGGTTCTAGTTGAGAGAATTGGGCTAGGTAAACCTCTGAATGTCAACAAAAGGTTGGAATCCACTTTTCAATCAAATTTTCTTTAGGCAAAAGTCTTAATTTGGGCTGGTCAGGATATCTCAATTAATGACAAATTATATTTCAAAGAGTTTGCTCCTCAATTGATTAGCCAAAGCTTTCCCCCCAACTGATTGGAAATACTAGGTACAGTTTTCCCATAATTTTTCAGGAAGAATTTACATAAATTACTGCTATTCTAGTATCCCTGAATGCCACAAAGGGGATGGGCTTATCATACTTGGCAAGGAAGATATAGATTGGAACATGGAGAGATGCTTGGATGCTCTAGGTATCAAGGATTTGGATTAGGGTTAATATCACGAAAAATTCAAAACTAGTATAAAAAATTTCACATTAGTATATTTGTGACAAATTTACCATCCGTTAATTTTTACTAAATTAGATTAATACTACAAAAAAAACCACAAAATCGGTACACCCGTGACAAATAGCGGATAAAACCCAAAATTGATTCATCCATCAACTGTCAATTGTCATCCAACTCAGCGATTTGATGATAAAATTCAATGGCAACTAACAAATGGTGAATTTGTCGAGGTTTACAAGTTTGCAGTTTTTTGTGGTTAAAAAATTAGTTTGTAATAAATTTATCACAGATATAGCAGTTTGATATTTTTCGTATTATTAACCTCTACAATATATAGGGGTGATGATAAAAATCTTGTCACTCGATTAATTATTGTTACTGGTATCAGGTCAGGCCGAGAGAACAAAGATTGATTTTGGAGTTAGTCTTATCTTCTAAGGAGAAGACTAACTCAAGATTATCTTCTTAAAGCGTGACACTCGTTGGTACTCAATTTGTTGAATCATACGGATTTCATTTTTCCCTGGCTTGCATGCAACCTCTTGCAAATTGGCCTTTCCCACCGCATATGTAGGCATCTACTGGATTTCCCCCTCGACATATCCGACGAAGCGGAATTTCGATGGAGGTATAGAAGGCTGAAATTATTGCTATTTCCAGGCATTCATGCCATTTGGCCAAGTGGACTTAGTATTATTTTTACCCAAGTAATATAGAATCTCGAAATATTCAGCTTGACTTTCCTTCGTGTACACAAAAGCCTCCCCACCGCAAATATAGAATGGAGGACACGGCTTCCATGTTTACTTGAGAGTAATCCATCACGTCCATTTCAGTCATTTTTTTTTTTTTAAATAATTAGTTATATCACTTTCAACAATTAGTCAGCGAAAAGTTTCTTTATTGTCGACGACGTTTTATACCTAACCAATTTCATGGATAATGAAAATCTTTTTCTTTCATTAATTATTTTAAATGATATAAATAATCATTTTTTGAAAAATATTTTTCAAATTTAGAGATTTTGTGACAAAAGCACCCTAAATAAACCTTCTAGCATGTTTTCCATCTGCTTTTTTTTTTTTTTTTTTATAACAGTAGTAGTTTCTTTGCCTTATTTGCTGTCTTGGACACGTTTCATGTTCCGATTGCATTGGCAGCTCAACTTGCCAAGGAAAGTCGTGTTTCACCCGAAAAATCAGGGAATTTAATTCATTGTGAAACACCATCTGAAGCATGGTGTTCACACGTGTTACCGACGAATTTTACCAATCAAACCTTCCGTGAAGAGCTTGCGCCTTCCCTTCAACTTCGAAGTCATCATGCCATCTTCAAGCAAGCACATATCAGTAAGAATCCTCAGAATCCTTCAAACTTAACTGGGAGAAATTTAGAGATGGAAGGCCCACAAT
Source organism: Eucalyptus grandis (assembly GCF_016545825.1). Lineage (NCBI taxonomy): Eukaryota > Viridiplantae > Streptophyta > Magnoliopsida > Myrtales > Myrtaceae > Eucalyptus > Eucalyptus grandis. The sequence goes on from NC_052615.1 coordinate 36,390,457, forward strand.
GTCTTTGCAAATACGAATCAGATATATGTCTGGAGATCATTTCACCTCTTCAATAGATTGCTTTCATGGACAAGCATTGTCATCGAGAAAGAAGAGTGCAGAACTGTAGTGGAACAAAAGGTCTGCATTTTTTTATGGTAGTCTTCTTTTTCTGTTTGGGTTCTTCTACAACCTTATTATCATATACAGCATTAACAGATTGGTGATCTTAACTGTCATATCTGCGGGTGACGGAAACAGGGAGACCTCCGTCAATGTGAAGATTGATCATCGTTCTGTAGTTGACAGGCTTCTTTTCATCAGCCAATTTGAACGTAAAACAGCTCAGCAACACGACGGAGAATATCTTCATCTGCCTATAAGCGAATTCTTTACCGAGACAAATCCTTGGTCCAGCCTGCTAAGCAACAACAGAGACTAAGATAAACAAAACTTAAGGAAAAAAAAGAAAGAAAAAAGAACTGGGTTGCTACTTGCTAAGTTCAATATTCGAATAGTCTTTGTCCTTGATCTGAGAGAACTTGAATGTAGGTGTTCATATTGAGATGAAGATCGGGAGAAGAAGCGTACGAGATGATGCACGTAATCTTGTTCCTATCCAGATTACTTAATTCTGGCAATACGCCAATATAAAGGTCCAACAGAAGGCGCGTGCAGTGAATGAAGGTTCAGCCCAGGTTAATGCCAATGAATTTAAGTGCATTTTTTTCTGACCTGAAAGGCTGTAAACTTGAAAGGGCTTTCGGGCTGGAACACTCCATTTGAATCCAGCCATCTCTCTGGATGAAAATCTTCTGCATCATCGCCCCATATGAATTTCATCCTGCCCATTGCATACGGCTGAAAGGATACCATATCTCCTTTCCTCACATTGAACCCATCTGGGAAAACATCATCAGAAAAGCAGATTTTTGCGTCCTGATTGAACAATAATTTCAAAATTTATTGGAAAAGCCAACAGACATGTCTAAATTGAAAAGCGAATTGATAGCAACTGTAACAAAATTAAAGAATAAGATCACAAGAGCTTAAGAAAAAGAATTCTAACTAATCATCTTTGTTATCATTTTCCATGTGAAAAAAGAAGGGGTTTGAACGCATTTTGTGCAAGCTAAGATGAGGGAAGGGTTGAGGCTTGAACATGGTTCTACTTCCCGAAGAAAAATGACCTTTACCTCGTAGGCCAACCCTTAAAAGTTCAAAGCTAATGTGACTAACCACTGGGAATCAAATAACTCAATAATGCAAACTTATATATCTTTTACGAATAAATTTAGGATCACAAGCTTTCCATGGATTGTGCAGAAAGAAAAAATCGAGATATTCCTCACCACTGGAACTGCAGGATAGAGCCGGAGAGTTTCTGTTATGGTTGCATGGAGGTAGTGCATCTTTTCTAGAGCCTCTTCACCCATACTCGCAGCAAAATTGGCAAAATCTGAAATCTCTTCGACATTGCTCATTTGTTTCACTTCTTGTGCAACCTTCTCTTGTATCGTTGGATGTTTGCAGAGCATGTAGATGAACCAGGAAAGCGTGGCTGCAGTTGTGTCTTTGCCAGCAATAATGAAGTTGAGTATTATATCCCGCAAGTACGTCTGGTCAGTCTCTGTCACTTGGAGAAACCTCGACAATATGTCTTCTTTCTTCATCTGCAAGTTCCATGCAACATTCCGTCATGATATTTCCATTAAGAAGTGGAGCTGGAGGATTGTCAACTTACAGAAGGATCGTCTGTCGAATTGTGCATTTGCTCAATCTTCCTCCTAATGAGCTTATACACAAAATTGTCCATTATCCTGATGTTTTTCTTCAGCGCTGCTTCTGATCCAATATTCAGAAATTTCTTAATTTTCCAGGAGATGTCAACATATCGCCGTAGGGTGATTGCACTTGCATCATCAAAAGCACGACTGAATTCAGCGCCCTCTTCATTTGTTCCACACATGCTATCCAATTCGACTCCAAATGCAACTTTAAATATGGAATCCAGAGTTGACTTCATAAATAAATCCTGCATAAAGCATCTGGTTATATATATGATGAGGAAATTACAGCAAGATTAGCTAAGTCATATCTGATAATGCAAAATTTACCTGCATGTCTACAATTTGGTTAGTACTTGCTGCTTCAGACAATGTGTTTGCTAATTTAGCAGCAGTTCTTCGGAAGACCACACTGCTGAAGTCTCTCAACACTTTCCTGGAGAACTCATAGCTTGACACTTTCCTCTGTTGGCGCCACTTATTGCCATCGACTGCGAAAATTCCGTCCCCTAATAGATCCTTTAGAAGGCTGTTGTTGTACCATCCCTGCACAAAGGTTTTTACTTTTAAGTCATACCATGCAATCCTCAAGCTTATACTTCTGTACGAAATCTCCACGAATAACCAGCTATTTTTCTACCGACTCTCTCACAGCTCCTTTAATATCCAGAAATGAAATCCAGGAATGCTTCACCTTGTATGACAATTCCAGATTTAAAAGCACAACTATTAAGTAGATTTCTTGCATGAATGAAATCAACAAAATCTTAGAACCCCATTAACCAGTGTAATCTCACTCTTTTAAACTAGTAAATTGAACACTAATTGACTATCTAGCTCTTGCTTGGCTAATGTCACTAGTATTAGCTAGGGCCATCAAATGAGTGGGCCGGGTCGGGTTGAGGTGAGTTTGGATTGGGTCGAAAATGTTCTAACCCATAGTGACCCATTTAACCCATTTAAACCTATTTTAACCATTTTTCATGCAATGTAAATTTGATGACTCATATTTGACTTGACTTGACCTATACCCGACCCGACCTATATTATGGGAATACATTAATATTTAACTCAATTTAGGTCAATCCACTCTCACTCATTTAATTCACTTTAAGCTCTTCACATATATGTTACTTAAATAAAACCTTCACATCAAATTTAAAAAGTAAATCAAACAATAAAAAAATTAATAAAAAATAAAAAAAAAATGTGAAAAACCTTTAATTAAGTCTAATAAAGCTTATTTCTTATCATATTTTAAAAAAAATATTGCTAAAACACTTTCATGTAATACAAATTTTATGGACAAATTTTATATTTTTTTAAATATTTTTAAAAAATCCAAATTTTAATTATATTTTCAATTATTTTTTTCTCTCTTATTATTTTTTTATTTTTTTATTTTTTTTTTCAGCCGATTGCTGGCCACGATGAAGGTGAGCTTGAAGCTTGCCAGATCAACAAGATTGAGCTTGCTCGACGCCGGCAAGCTTGAGTCTCACCAAATCGACGAGCCTTGAGCCTCGCCGGTCGTTTGGCGACCTCGAGCTCGCCCGATGCCAATGAGCTTGAGCCTTGCCTAGCCAATCACCAACCATTGTTGTGCTGGCCATTGGCTAAAGAAGGAGGGAAAAGGAAAAAAAAAAAGAATAAAAGAAAAAGAAAAATGAAATATAAAAAATAATTTTAATTTTAATTTTTATAAAAAAATTATAAAGTTAAAGAGGGAAAGAGAGAATGTGCGGCTTGGGTTGAAAATGGATCTTAAGTCCAACCCATTTAAGACCCTTTCATCTTGAATTTTCAATTTTTAAACTCATTTAACTAGTCTCTTCAAAATGTAAGTGACTCATGTATGACCCATTTATGGTTCAAGACCCATTTTGACACCTCTAGTGTTAGCTAACAAATAGCAACCACAACTAGCTACCTACCCAACATGCCACAAACATCAGTGGTGCTAACATTTCACCAAGGCTACTGGCTCTAAAGGGAACCAGCTCACCCACCCCATTAAAAAAACCAAGGGCGTGTTTGGTCATGATTTTGTTCTGGGGAACAATTTTTTATCTGAAATTTTTTTTTCTAATTCTGCTATCGGGAACAATTTCTAAGCAAAAGAATGCGTTTGGTAACTTCCTAAAATTTCTAGTTCTAGGATAGAAATACGTTTGGTAGGATTCTTGGATTTTTTTTATTTCTTTTAATTTTTAATTATTTTATTATATTTTCTTCTTTTTTTCCTTTTTTCTTTTTTCTTTGGCCAATCGCCGGCTATCGCAGTGGCTGATGATCCGTTGGGCAAGGCCCAGCGAGCTCACCGGAGGCCAACCTAGCCACGATGAGCCTCGGCCTCGCCAGGCCTAGCCTCGTGCCAACTAGGGAGGCCTAGCCTTGCAGTGGCTCGGCGTCTCCGAGGGCCAGCGATGCTCTAGCAAGGTTGCCGGCCCTCGTCTGGCTAGTTGCCGGCGCCGACTATGGCCAAGGCTGGCCAAAAGGAAGAAGAAGAAGAAAAGAGAAAAAGAGAGAAAAAAATGGATTCTGGAAATTTTTCTCGGAAACAAGAAGCTACTTTTTTCTACTTTTTATTTCTATTCCAAATTTATTCCCTAAAACAAAAATATAAATTTTTTGTTCCCGGAAATAAAAATTTAACCAAACAAGTTTATATTCTTTTTTTGTTCCCTGAAACAAAAGAATAGAAATAGTTGTTCCGAGGAACAAAAACAAAATTTACCAAACAAGGCTTAAATTGCCCACGCTAGCCTGCAAAAAAATAGGACCACCAGCATCGCAAAGGGTTAACCAGTCACCAGCCCATCAATGCCAAATGGCAAGAATTTTATGGTAAACGTATGTGAGACACTACCAAATATTTGAAATGCATGCCCTTCGTATCTGCGAAGAGATATGATAGAATTATTAAACATTAAATCACGTTTTTCAATCTAACAGTTTAAGTTTTTAAAATACTGAACGGTTATGATATCTGAACACGAGCTCATAAGTTCAAGGCATACATGTTCATTGACGTAGGCACTTTGACTATAGTCACCCAGTTGTTTGGATCAATAGATGTGAAGCATCATATGATCAATCTTTCGACTGAGCGAACTTTCTTCCCCCCAAGGGAAAAGGAGCCCCATTACGTCCTCTCCCATAGGCAATAACAAACAACAAACTATTCATGGGCACTTCATAATATCCATCAACAACCCTGCACCCCAACGTACCTTGCCGTAATTCTCAAAGTTGGTCTTGAGCATGTACTCCACGTTGGCCGGGTCAGAGGTGTAGACCTCGCTCCTGAAAGGGCGGAGCAACCTGTAGGTCCTGTGCTTGGCTGCGAGGTCGGTCATGTAGTGGTGCAGACGGCCGAAGTTCAGGAGCTGGTTCAAGACTGTCCCAGCGACGGGGTGGTACTTCTTGGCTGTCGCCGCTGCCGCTGGCTTGCTGCGGTGTTGCTTCCATGTCTTGGCGAAGAGATAGGCGAAAGCTAGAGCCAAGACCAGGGCCGAAGCTGTGAAGAAGGTTGGGTCGGAGATGAAACCCGGGGCCATGTTTAGAGCAGGCAGCGGAGGAGGAAGTGATCGTGGTCAGTGGGATTCGTGCTTTCTTATGGGCGGGTTTCTTGTTCTGTTTGACGAGGGAGTACGAGGAGCCACGTCGCGAGAGAAAGAAGTCATTGTCATGACGTGAGAGGTAACCGATACCTGGTCCGATTAAAAAGTGCAATAACTCCAACCGAAAATTTTGGTGAAATGCTTGAATTGAATGTTATATGTTGTGTTGGATCTTGGTGTCATACACTCAGGTTGGGGGTGTCAATGGTTCAATTCAATTTAATTTTTTTGAAAAATCGAACTGAATTAAACTATTAGAAAAATCTTTTGAACCGAACCGAATGAGAACCGAATTTGGTTCGGTTCGATTTTTTGGTTTTCAGATTTTGGTTTTTTTTTTTTTTTTAATGTTCAATTCAAAATAGTCGAAATTCAATATGTTACTGCACTTCAAGTTTAGAGGATTTTACAATTTAGATCATATACTTCATTCCCTTTTTTAAGTATTGGCCAAATAATGATATCCAATTTAAACAATTGCTTAACATAATCTCTCTTGATGATTCTATAAGAGACAATTCTATTGTTCAATATTCAAATAATTAACCTCAAATCCTTGCTCACAAATCAGGTCGATATAATTTACCACGAGAACTGCAGCATCTCTGAATATGTCAACATGAGAAGTATGAGATCAATATCACAAGTGTGCCAATTGCTGGGTAAATTAGAATTGACAGATAGATGGGCAAAACACATGAAGTACAGAGAGATTCATATGATCCTCATACTCAGTTAGGTACAACCAGTCAAAGGTAAACCAATAGTTAGACAATAACAGCTTTGACTGCTGTAATCTTTAATGTGATTCAAAACAAGATTAAGACCATACCTTGGTAATTGTGGAACCAAGATGGCAGTGGGCACCCACAAGCTTCAGCTCGTTTGGATGTGATTTTACAGCATCAAGAAACCACTGCAGCTTCTCATTCCTAATTCCAAACTTAGAGTTCTTGTTTCCCGTGGCAACATATGGATGGACCTGAATTAAAAAATAAATAAATAAAAAATAAAAAAACCCACAAAATTAGCCTGAGACTTTTTCAGGAGAAGGAAGGAACCAGTGACACACCAGCCATAATTCATATGAAATGCACACAACAAATACTGTAAAAAAAAATGAGCTTGACAGAGAATAGTATGTAAGGTATGAAATGTAAAGGTCTTATGAGTGGAAGAACCAAAACTACCTGAGGATCCACGTCTGGATAATACGAAGTAGGACATTAACCTTCTTGCCAGCTATTCTTGCAGCTGCAACTATGTTCTCCAAGTCAAATTCGCTGTCAACATTGACAAAGACACCTTCTTGTGCTGCTAGAACCAAATCTTCCTAGAGTGTCCCGTTTCCATTAAAAATGCATCTATCATCATTTCCAAAAAACAAATATATAAATTCACTTTGTCATCCAAAAATTGCAAACAAAGTCAAAGCTGGTGCATGTCCTGATTAGCGACCACTGTCATCCAGAAAACAAGAATTAGAATGGTCATAACTAACCCGATGTTCCACCAACCAACAACTTCGTGTAAGCTGTTATCCCATTCAATCATTAAAAGAAGCACAAGCACACGAACTACTTAACATAGACTATCTTGCTAGACTCTGCAATACTCGGCAGTCCTCGACGAGTTCAAATCCTCAGTCAAGAGTCTAAGCCCTCCACACAAGATCATTGGAAATTCAGAACCCATTCGAGCAGCCGCAAAATATTGCCCGATGAACCCCCAACCACAACGTTCGTAACCACATATTGGCTAGACTATACTTAGTCTGAAGCATTCCTCCCACAGAAAAAGTTCCACGATTTACACGTGAGACAAACTTGGGCAAGCTCACTCCCTCATCATCCACGAGCTACAAAGGAGTAAACCCATTTCTAGGACAGCCTGGCCTCCGAGATCACACCCCCCGGGGGAGACAATTAAGAACCAAAAAGCCAAGCCAACCCCAATCAATCATTCGCAATCGTTGGAAAGAGAGAGGGAAAGAAAGAAAAAAGAAAACTTTCTCGCAAAATTGCACAACAAGACATCCGCATTTCGATGCCGATCAAATGGGCATTAAGGGTTCGCGATGCGAGGACGATACCAGGTTTCGCTTCGATAATCAACCGAAACGAACAGCACGCAGGAGCGGAAGGAGCAATCGGCTGTAACTGGGCTCCGAAGCGAATCATGATCGGCCGCCAAGAATCCCTCAATCGGTCGCCGTCCCTGCCGCCGTCGCCGTCGCAGTTGCCGTCGCTGACCAAGACGAGACACGAGAGGAGAGGAGGAGACGGGAGTCGGGAGAGATAAAAACAGTTTGTGGATTTTATTGGTTCGTGGTTCAGTTCGTGGTTCAGTTCGGTTTGGTTGACCGATAAAAACTGAACCAATAAAAAATATTAATTTTTAATGAGAACTGAACCAAAAAAATTGAATTTTTCGATTCGGTTTTCGGTTTGATTCCTGATACCCTTACTCTCAGGTAGCCCTGGAGGCGGTGCCTTCTGTTCTATACGTACAGCGAGGCGATTTGTGTGTATACGAAGGAAATTCAAGCCGAATATTCCGAGACTTTACATTACCTGGGTAAAAACAGTACTTAGTCCCCTTGGTCAAATTGGATATATGCTTGGAAAGAGCAATAATTTCAGCCTTCTATGCCTCCACTGAATTCCCTCTTCAACAGGTAAAACAAAAGAATGCATGGGGAAATCCAGCCGATGCTACGTATGCAGTGGTAAAAGCCATTTTTGCATGAGGTTGCATGCAAGCCAGGAAAAAATGGAATTCGCATGGTTCAACAAATTGAGTACCATACAAGCGTTGCGCCTCAAGAAGATGATCTTGAGTCAGTCTTCTCCTTAAAAGATAAGACTAACTCCAAAATCAGTCTGTGATCTCCAGGCGTTACTTGATACCAGTAACAATGATTAGACTAGTGACAGTATATATATCATCACCCCCATAAACCAAACCCTTGGATATCTAGAGCATCCAATCATCTCCTCATGTTTCAATCTATGTCTTCCCTACCAAGTATGATAAGCCCATCCCATTCAGGAATACTAAGATAACAGCAGCAACGACTGATGTAAATTCTTCCTAAGAAACTTTGGGAAACCTTTGCCAGTATTTCCAGTCAGGCGGGGGAAAAGCTTTTGCTACTCAATTGAGGGGCAAACCCTTTGAAATACAATTCATCATTAGTTGAGATCTCCTAACCAAATTGCCCAAATTAAGACTTTTGCCTCGAGCAATTTGATTGAGAAGCCAATTCCAATCTTTTGTTGACATCCACAGGTTTATCTAACCCAATCTTTTCAACTAAAACCAATCATTCAAACCATAATGGTAGCCTAAACGGATTTGCGCAAATGTCCTCCTCGATTGTGGAAAAATCCAGAGTTCTTCCTTCATCTTACTTTCAAGAAAAATGAAGACATTAATCCAACCAAAGCCAATCATTTGGGAGATGAACTGAGAACATGCAAAGCTAGCCCTACAAAAATGCCATTAATTAGTTCCGCAAAATTTGAGAAGAACCATCAAATTCCCAATGGGTTTGTGTAGCATTCTTAGTCCTAAACAAGTCAGTGGAGAGGTGAGACAATTATCAGGTGATCAACCGTTTCTTGTAATATGATAAGTTTCACCTACCAAACAAGAACACCTTGTTTCTCAAATCTCCCGTGAATGAATATAGTTTCTAGATTTGATATCAAAGCAGGACCTGGCAATGGGAATTCCCCCATAAGAAAGGTCTAAAACAGGATTTGTATTTCGAACCAACATTTCCAATAGATGGTGATGTTGTTTGGACTAAAAGGAGCACCTTCATCTTCACTGTTTTCAGAACTTCACTATTTCAAGAATACCATGTGCAAGATTTTCTAGCCCATTCGCCACGCGCTCTCATCTACATGGATGATATTCTTGGACATGCATCTCGAAGACAGAAAGTTCAACCCACGAGAACACATTGCAGAGGAACTTTCGAAATTTCATCATCAATATCTTTCTCAAAAATAAATTATCTACCTTCGCAGAAGCTGCTACGGACTCATACCAAAGTCATCCAAGCTTGGAAATAAAAGATGCAGCACCTTCCGCCTCTACAAATCCCTTCTCATGGGAAGAGGATTCTCCAAGCAGTTGCACAGCAGCACCTCAAAAATTTAACTGCAACATGTAGCAAGATGGTGGGGTCAATAGGTAAATAGGAAAAATTATAAAAATTAATTGAAAAATATTTAAATTGAGTGGGATCCATTTAATGGTACATTCTTATTTGAATAAAGTATAACAATATGGTGAGAGTGAAATGCTTTGTCCCCTAACCTCCAACTATCGACCAAGTGATCAAATGCTGGAATCGGATGTGATAGATGTCGTGTTCGAATCCCGGTGTCTCACACTTAGGTAACCTTGGAGGTGGTGCCTTCTATTCTATATGTGTGGCGAGGCGATTTGTATGTGTATGTATACGAAGGAAAGTCAAGCCGAAAATTCCGAGACTCCATATTACTTGGCTAAAAATAGTACTTAGTACCCTTGGCCAAATGGCATATGTGCCATGAAAGTGCAAGAATTTCAACCTTCTATGCCTCCACCGAATTCCCTCTTCAATGGGTAAAACAAAAGAATGCACGTCCAGGGGGGAATCCAGCAGATGCTACGAATGCAGTGGTAAAAGCCATTTTTGCAAGAGGTTGCGTGCAAGCCAGGAAAAAATGGAATTCACCTGGTTCAACAAATTGAGTACCAAACAAGCATTGCGCTTCAAGAAGATGGTCTTGAGTTAGGCTTCCCCTTAAAAGATAAGACTAACTCCAAAATCAGTCTGTGATCTCCAGGCCTTACTTGATACCAGTAACAATGATTAGACTAGTGAGAGTATATATATGATCACCCCTATAACCCAAACCCTTAGATATCTAGGGCACCCAAGCATCTCCTCATATTCCAATCTATGTCTTCCCTACCAAGTATGATAAGCCCATCCCACTCAGGAATACTAATGCGGCAGCAGCAGCAACTAATGTAAATTCTTCCTGAGAAACTTCGGGAAAACTATGCCCAATATTTCCAATCAGCTGGGCAAAAAGCTTTTGCTACTCAATTGAGGGGCAAATCATTTGAAATACAATTCGTCATTGGTTGAGATCACCTAACCGAATTGCCCAGATTAAGATTATAGCATCGAGCAGTTCGATTGAAAAGCCAATTCCAACCTTTCGTTGACATCTACATGTTTACCTAGCCTAATCCTCTCATCTAAAACCAATCATTCAAGCCATAATGGTAGCCTAAACAGATTTGCGCAAATGCTTTCTTCCATTATGGAAAAATCTAGAGTTCTACCTTCATCTTACTTTCAAGAAAAATGAAAAGACATTAATTCGACCAACACCAATCATTTGAGGTATGAATCTAGAACATGCAACGCTAGCCCTACAGGAATGCCATGAATTACTTCCGCAAAATTTGATAAGAACCATGGGTTTGTGTAATCAATTATAAAGCGCTCAACCATTTCTTGTATGATGATAAGTTTCATCTACCAAACAAGAACACCTTGTTTCTCAAATCTCCCATGAATGAAAATAGTTTCTAGATTTGATATCAAAGCAAGACTTGGCAAGGGGAATTCCCCCAGAAGAAAGGTTTACAACAGGATTTGTATTCCGAACCAACATTTCCAATGGATGGTGATGTTGTTTGGACTTAAAAGGAGCACCTTCATCTTCAATGTTTTCGGAACCTTCACTGTTTCAAGAAGGCTATGTGCAAGATTTTCCAGTCCATTGACCACACCCTCTCATCTACATGGATGATATTCTTGGGCATGCATCTCGAAGATGGAAAGTTCAAGCCATGAGAAGACATTGCAGAGGAACTTTCGAAATTTCCTAATCAATATCTTCCTCAAACGCAAATTATCTACCTTTGCAGAAGCTGCTATCTAAGTAGCACCGACATGCGACACGGACACGCAACACGACACGACACGACACATCAATACGTCATTTCTTAAAAAATAGAGAATTCCGACACATTAGAACACATTGTATATTAAATGAATATTTTTATTTTTAATTAATTTGATTCAAAATCATAAATAATTAATTAATTAAAAAAGAGCATACATTGAATTTACACTAATAATATTAATAAATCAATTCATTGAAAATTCAAAAAACATATTCATAGTTAATGTGTATCTATGTTTGAAAACATGTTTATGACTTTAACAAAAGTTATTGACGAAACTAATGATTAATAAGAAATTAGAATCAATTTATTTAAATAAATCCATGATCTTCTACAAATGACCAAAAGTTATCATTATTCAAAATTCAGTATTTTTATTTTTCAAAAATATTTTTTAATCTCATTTATTTACTTTTACGTTTAAGAAAAAAGTCCCCACACCCCCAACTCCTTTCTTTCCCTCGTCCGTTTCCCTCCACCCCCAAATTTATTACACTTCTATTTTCCTCCTCCACCACCTAAGAGTGATAGATAGGCTATTACTTCCCCTCCCCCCAAAATTAAAAGTCACGCCATCAAATCCCCTTTTTTTATTATTATTTTTGAGTTTTCTTATAAAAAAATCCTCCTCCTCCTCCTCGCCGCTCGCCACACGACCCTCTTCATCTCCTCTTCCTCTTGATCCTTCTCCTCCTCCTCGCCACATGACCGCCTTCCTCTCCTCTTTTGTCTCTCGTCGTCTCTTGCCATCGCGAGCTCGTCGTCGCTCATAGCCTCGTCTCTGCCCCCTCGCCCTCACCTCCACCCTCCATCTTCTGGACACGCATGTCAAAACGTGTTTGATCATGTGTCGAAAAATCCGACACGCGTTGACCGCGTGTCCGATCGTGTCCAAGCGTGTCAACATGTCCAACACACTCCGACACATGTCAAACATGACACGGAAGCACCAGCAACATGTATGTGCTTCATAGTTGCTACCTAAGTAGCACCGACATGCAACATAGCACGTCGACACGTCATTTCTCAAAAATAGAGAATTTCGACACGTTGAGACACATTATATATTAATTGAATATTTTTATTTTTAATTAATTTGATTCAAATTCATAAATAAATAATTATTTTAAAAGAGTCTACAATGAATTTACACTAATAATATTAATAAATCAATTCATTGAAAATTCGAAAAATATATTCATAGTTAATGTGTATCTATGTTTGGAAACATGTTTTTAACTTTAAAAAAGTTATTGACGAAACTAATGATTAGTAAGAAATTAAAATAAATTTATTTAAATAAATTCATGATCTTCTACAAATGACCAAAATTTATCATTATCCAGAATTCAGTACTTTTATTTTTCAAAATTATTTTTTAATCTCATTTATTTATTTTTCCATTTAAGAAAAAATCCCCACACCCCCAACTCCTTTCTTTCCCTCGTCCGTTTCCCTCCTCCCCCAAATTTATTACACTTTTATTTCCCTCCCCACCACCTGAAAATGATAGATAGGTCGTTACTTCCCCTCCCCTGAAAAATTAAAAGTCACGCCATCAGATCCCCTTTTTTTATTATTTTTGAGTTTTCTTATCAAAAACCCTAGCCAGCCCTCCTTTTCCTCCTCCTCCTCGTCGCTTGCCGCACGACCCCCTTCCCTCTCCTCTTCCTCTCGATCCTTCTCCTTCTCCTCCTCGCCGCACGACCCCCTTCCTCTCCTCTTCCTCTTGATCCTTCTCCTCCTCCTCGCCTCACAACTGCCTTCCTCTCCTCTTCTGTCTCTTGCCGTCTCTCGCAATCGCAGGCTCGCCGTCACTCGCAACCTCGTCTCTGCTCCCTCACCCTTGCCTCCACCCTCCATCTTCTAGACACACGTGTCAAAACGTGTTTGACCACATATCGGAAAATCCTACACGCGTTGACTGCGTGTCCGACCGTGTCAACATGTCGGACACGACACGGAAGCACGGGAAATGTGTCCGTGCTTCATAGGCTACTACGGACTCATACCAAAGCCATCCAGGTTTGGAAAGAAAAGCTGCTGCACCTTCGCCTCTACAAATCCCTTCTTATTGGAAGAGGATTCTCCATAGTTGCACAGTAGCACCTTAAAAATTTAACTGCAACATGTAGCAAACTGGTGGGGTCAATAGGTAAATAGGAAAAGTTATAAAAACTAATTGAAAAATATTTAAATTGAGTGGGGTCCATTTAATGGCACATTCTTATTTGAATAAAGTATAACAATAAAGGAATAATTATATGAGTAAAATAAAGCAGGAAGCATAGAATATATACTTCATGATTTAATAACAATTCAAATAATTTGGTTTTGTTTGGTTCGTTAGAATTGCTCCGAGGAATAAGCTATGTCCTTTAATTAAGGTTAAGAAACGTTCCCCATGTAGTTTAAACTGTATGACGATTAAAGCCAAATTTCCTCCGCATTTCCTTTTCATTTCACCCTAAGTTTGTGAGTTATAAAAATATTTTTCTAATTGGCTGATAATGGTCTATCGATATAAGCCCAACACATTTATTTCTAATTAGAGATTAGATATGTGATTTCTCAATTACTCGCATTAACAAGTATGCCATTACCACATTTATATCAGAATTGGTGATAATATTAAATTACGATTAATTGGAAAATCTTGTCATTGGGATCTGTCAATTTGATAATGTTAAACTTACGCTATTTAAGTTAAATTGTGGAATTAGTTAACATTTTCAATTTCTATTTAAATAATAATAACCAAAATGACAATAATAGTAATACTAACAATAATATTTGTAAAGACATAATATACAAATATATGTATATGTATAGTGAAAAGCTGAAGCTATTATATTGGTCAAGTGTCGAGGGATGACTCCTTTAGATTTGGAGAAAATTGCAACTTCATTAGAAAGATAAATTGAAAACAAAATAATTACTCCTTTCAAACAGACGCATTCCATAAGAAAATAATGGCTAGATTCATTTTTTTTGTGAGATCCAATGAAAGTCCTATTTCTCATATCTCGACATGTGTATTAATACAATTTCAATAATCTAAGAGCACGCTCGACGCAAATGCTCTCGTAATATTCAAACAACTTGGAAAAAAAAGGACGAAGGTACTTAAACGATGTCCGATCAACTCCTCACACCTTATATTGTTTAGTTTGGAGATATCGGGATTTCTGTAAGAATGAATAAGCTTTGCGAACAGCTGTCTTTTCAAGTTCATATTTGGAAATGATACTAAGGGGAACTTTTGATATTACACCCAATACTAAATGCAATTCAAAAAACATCTTAATCAGCTTTTAAAATAATTGGAAATGGACTCACAAAATCTCACAAATTATTCATTATAAAGACAAGCATGAGTGATTCCATGGTTCTGGCGAGGTATTGTCACTCCATATTTCTTTCATCTAAGTAGGAATGATTCAATTAGAGACGTATTGTCACTTCATGTTCTTTCATTTTCTCTTCTAAGCATGTTTGACATTTGGATTAGTGACGCAGTTATTTCCTTCGATCCATTTAAAAGAAGTTAAGGGTGCATTTATTTTGCAGAAAACTCAAGATTTGAAAAAAAAAAAAAAAAAAAAAATTTGAAGCTTGAAAAACATTTTTTGAAAAATAATTAATTATATTACTTAGAAAAATTAGTTAATGGAAAGCTTTTTCATTATCGATAACAATTTATATTTAACTATCTTTGTGGATGATGAAAATCTATTTCTTTGATTAATTTTTTCTAAGTGATACAAACGATTGTCTTTTGAAAATATTTTTCAAATTTAGATTTTTTCATAAAACAAAAGCACCTATATGAACCTTCTAGCACTTTTTTTCAGGAGAGCATCTGCTTTTTATAAAATTATTAGTTTCTTTGCATTATTTGCTGTCTTGGTCATTTCATATTCTGTTTGTATTGGCAGCTCAACTTGCCAAGTAAAGTCATCTCTTTCTTTGGATCTGTTTCTTTGCATTATTTGCTGTCTTGGTCATTTCATATTCAGTTTGTATTGGCAGCTCAACTTGCCAAGTAAAATCATGTGTTTCACCTGAAAAATCAGTTTAGTTATTCATTGTGAAACACCATCTAAAGCACAGTGTTCACCACGAATTATCGACGAATTTTACCGATCAACACTTCCTTGAAGTGCTTGCGCCTTCCCTTCAACTTCAAAGTCATCATGCCATCTCCAAGCAAGCACATATTAATAAGAATCCTCTGAATTCTTCAAACTTAACTGGGAGAAATTTAGAGATGGAAGATCCGCAAGGTCTTTACAAATACGAATCGAATATAAGTCTGGAGATTACTTTGCCTCTTGAATAAATTGCTTTCATGGACAAGCGTTGTCACAGAGAAAGAAGACCGCAGAACTGCAGTGGAACAAAAGGTCTGCGTTCTTTGATAATAGTTTTCCTTTTTTTGTTTGGGTTTCCACTTCATTAACATATTCAGCATTAACAGATTGGTGAACTTAACTCTCGTATCTGCGGGTGACGGAAACATGGAGACCTCCATCGATGTGAAGAGTGATCATCGTTCTGTAGTCGACAGGTTTCTCGTCATCGGCCAATTTGAACGTAAAACAGCTCAGCAACACGGCGGAGAATATCTTCATCTGCCAATAAGCGAATTCTTTACCGAGACAAATCCTTGGGCCAGCCTGCCAAGCAACAATAGACGCTAAGATAAACAAAATTTAAGGGCTACAAAAGAACTGGGTTGCTACTTGCCATAGGTCAATATTCAAATAGTGTGTTTCCTTGATCTAAGAGAACTTGAATGTAGGTGTTCCAATTGAAATGAACGGGATGATGCACGTAATCTTGTTCCCGTCCAGATTACTTAACTCTGGCAATACACCAAGTTACCAAAATAAAGGTCAATCTGAAGGTGCATGCAGCGAATGAAGGTCCAGCCCAGGTCAACGCCAATAAATTTAAGTGCATTCTTTTCTGACCTGAAAGGCTGTAAACTTGAAAGGGCTTTCGGGCTGGAATACTCCATTCGAATCTAGCCATCTCTCTGGACGAAAATCTTCCGCATCATCGCCCCATATGAATTTCATCCTGCCCATCGCATACGGCTGAAAGGATACCGATTCTCCTTTCCTTACACTGAACCCATCTGGGAAAACATCATCAGAGGAGCAGATTTTGATGTCCTGATTGAGCAACAATTTCAAAATTTACTGGAAAATCCGACAGATAGGTCTAAATTGAAAAGCGAATTGACAGCAACCATAATGGAGTTAAAGAATAAGATCACAAGAGCTTAAGAAAAGAACTCTAACTGATTATCTTTGTTATCATTTTCTATGTGAAAAAACAAGGCGTTTGAATTCATTTTGTGCAAGCTAAGATGAGGGAAGGGTTGAGGCTTGATCATGGGTCTACTTCCCGAAGAAAAGTGGCCTTTACCTAGTGGGCCAACCCTTAAAAGTTCAAAGCTAACGTGACTAAGAGAATCAAATAACTCAATAATGCAAACTTATATATCTTTTACGAATAAATTTAGGATCACAAGCTTTCCATGGACTGTGCAGAAAAAAAAAATCGAGATATTCCTCACAACTGGAACTGCAGGATAGAGCCGGAGAGTTTCTGTTATCGTTGCATGGAGGTAGTGCATCTTTTCTAGAGCCTCTTCCCCCATACTCGCAGCAAAACTGGCAAAGTCTGAAATCTCTTTGACATTGCTCATTTGTTTCACTTCTCGTGCAACCTTCTCTTGTATCGTTGGATGTTTGCAGAGCATGTAGATGAACCAGGAAAGCGTGGCTGCAGTTGTGTCTTTGCCAGCAATAATGAAGTTGAGTATTATATCCCGCAAGTATGTCTGATCAGTCTCTGTCACTTGGAGAAACCTCGACAATATGTCTTCTTTCTTCATCTGCAAGATTTAGGCAACCTTTCATCAGGATATTTCCATTAAAAATTGGAGCCAGAGGATTCTTAACTTACAGAAGGATCATCTGTCGAATTGTGCATTTGCTCAATCTTCCTCTTAATGAGCTTATACACAAAATTGTCAATTATCCTGATGTTTTTCTTCAGCGCTGCTTCTGATCCAATATTCAGAAATTTCTTAATTTTCCAGGAGATGTCAACATATCGCCGTAGGGTGATTGCACTTGCATCATCAAAAGCACGACTGAATTCAGCGCCCTCTTCATTTGTTCCACACATGCTATCCAGTTCGACTCCAAATGCAACTTTAAATATGGAATCCAGAGTTGACTTCATAAATAAATCCTGCATAAAGGATCTGGTTATATATATGCTGAAGATATTACAGCAAGATTAGCTAAGTCATATCTGATAATGCAAAATTTACCTGCATGTCTACAATTTGGTTAGTACTTGCTGCTTCAGACAATATGTTTGCTAATTTAGCAGCATTTCTTTGGAAGACCACACTGCTGAAGTCTCTCAACACTTTTGTGGAGAACTCATAGCTTGAGACTTTCCTCTGTTGGCGCCACTTATCGCCATCGACTGCGAAAATTCCATCCCCTAATAGATCCTTTAGAAGGCTGTAGTTGTACCGTCCCTGCGCACAGTTTTAACTTTTAAGTCACATCATGCAATCCTCAAACTTGGGCTTCTGCACAGAAATCTCCATGAATAACCAGCTATTTATCATCCGTCTCTCTCACGGCTCATTTTAATAGCCAGAAATGATATCCAGGAATACTTCACCTTGTTATTACAATTCCAGATTTTATTTTATTTTTGTCATACAATTCCAGATTTAAAAGCATAACTGTTAAGTAGATTTCTTGCGTGAATGAAATCAACAAAATCTTGGAACCCCATTAACCAGTGTAAACTCATATTCTTCAAACTAGCAAATTGAACACTAATTGACTGTCTAGTTTCTGCTTGGCTAACGTCACTGGTATTAGCTAACAAACAACAACCCCAACTATCTACCTGTCCAACATGCCACAAACATCGGTGGTGCCGACATTTCACCGTGGCCACCGGCTCTAAAGGGGACCTGCCAGCCCACCCCGTTAAAAGAACTAAATCGGCCACGCTGCCATGCAAAAAATAGGACCACCAGCATCGCGAATGGACAACCGGTCACTGGCCCATCAACACTGAATGGGAAGAATCGATGAATTGATGTCGTTTTAGTTGTAAACATGTTCCAGTTATTATCAAATATTTGCAATGCACGCCTCTCCGTATTTTTGAAGAGATGTGATAGAATATTTAAATATAAAATCATGCCTTGAATCTAATCATTTAAGTTTTTAGAACATTTGATTCAAGTTTTTAGAATATTTGACGGTCAAAAACATCGTATGATATCAGAGGCGAAAATCCTGAATTCAAGACATACATGTTCATTGACGCACGCACTTTGACAATAGTCACCACTTCATAAAATCCATGATCAACCCTGAACCCCAACGTACCTTCCCGTAATTCTTAAAGTTGGTCTTGAGCATGTACTCCACGTTGGCCGGGTCAGAGGTGTAGACCTCACTCCAGAAAGGGCCGAGCAACCTGTAGGTTCCGTGCTTGCCCGCGAGGTCAGTCATGTAGTGGTGCAAGCGGCCGAAGTTCAGGAGCTGGTTCAAGGCCGTCCCGGCAACGGGGTGGTACTTCTTGGCCGCCGCGGCCGCCATCCTGCTCCGGTGACGCTTCCATGTCTTGGCGAAGAGATGGACGAAAGCCAGAGCCAAGAACAGAGCTAAAGCTGTGGAGAAGGTCGGGTGGGAGACGAAATCCGGGGCCATGTTTGGAGGAGGAAGTGATCGCGGTCGCTGGTCAGCGGGATTCGTGACTTTCTTACAGGCTGGTTCTTGTCTCGTTTTGTTTGTCCACACGAGGGTGCATGGGAATCCATGTCGCGAGATAAGAAGTCATTGTCATGACGCAAAGATTTAAGGCACGCCTTGACAGTGAGAGAATATGAGGTGACGGCGGCTCTCCTAACAACCATAGGATTATTCGAGCTCGGCTGAAATACAAAGTGACGATGCCTCGCGACAACCGTGAATCCCTCGCGCTGGTCTTTATCATGGATATTCTAAAGTTGAGGGATTTGCTCGTGCTCAGTGACGACACCTCCTAAGAACCATCGAATCACTCATGCTTTTTGAAGTTGCGAGATTATGTGAGACCATTTCTGATTATTTTAAAAGCTAGCTAAATTGTAATATGAAGGTGTAATATGTGCGCGCACGCGTGTGTATATATATTTTGATCAAACACTCGCGTATATATTTATATAATACAAGGGTTATAGAAGAACCCTATTAAAAATCCCAAACTGGTACATCTTTAACAAATTTATCTCAAATTGGTACACTTCCAACAAATTTATCCTTTATTAGTTTTCATTAAATTTTACAGTTAAATTACTAAATTAGATGATAAATGACAGTTGACTAGTGTACTAGTTTGAGATTTTACTCTTCATTGTCACAGTTATATCCGTTTCAAAGTTTTTGTGATATTAATCAAATTTAACAAAAGATATATTTGTCATAAATATTTCAATTTAAGGTTTTTGGCTGTCAAAAAATAAATTTGAGAGTAAAATTATTACAAGTGTATCAGTTTGAAATTTTTCGTGATATTAACCTATATATGCACACACGCAAGCATGGCGCACTCACACATATTATTTCTTTACAATTATTATTGTTAGTATTACTACTATTGTTATTTTGGTTATTATTGTTTAAATAGAAATTGAAGATTTAAAGTCATTCTGAAATTTAATTTAAGTAGCGTAACTTTAACATCACCAAATTGAACACTCCCGATGACAAGGTTTTCCAATTAATCCTAATTTAGAATTATCACCAATTTTGATATAAACGCGGTAATGACATATTGCTTAATACAAGTAATCAAGAAATCACATATCTAATCTCTAATTAGAAATAAATGTATTAGGGCTTATATCGATAAAATATTGGCAGCTAATTAGAAAAATATTTTTATAACTCACAGTTTAGGATGAAATGAAAAGGAAAGGGGAGAAAATATGGATTTAATCATCATGTAGTTTAAACTATACGGGGAATGTTTTTCCAACTTTAAAGGACGTAGATTATTCCTCGGAGGAATTCTAATGAACCAAACAAAATCAAAGTTTTTGAATAGTTATGAAATCATGGAGTATATTCTATGCTTATACATGCTCTATCTTGCTCATTTAATTATTCCATTATTCTTATACTTTATTCAAATAACAATGTACCATTAAATTGACCCCACTCAATTTAAATATTTTTCAATCAATTTTTATGACTTTTGCTATTTAACTATTGACCCCACTATTTTGCTACATTTTGGAGTTAAATTTTTGAAGTGCTGCTGCGCAACTGTTTGGAGAATCCTCTTCCCATGAGAAGGGATTTGTAGAGGCGGAAGGTGCTGCAGCTTTTCTTCCAAACCTAGATGATTTTGGTTTGAGTCTGTATCCATGGCGGTAGATTCTTTTTGAGCAGCTTCTGCAAAGGACTAAGATAGTTGACCATGCAAAGGAATTGCTGGGTTTGCTTTTGAGAAAGATATTTTGATTAGGAAATTTGTGCTCTCGTGGCTTAAACTTTTTGTCTCCAAGATCCATGTAGATGAGAGCACCGAGGAGAATAGGTGGGAAAAATCTTGCGCATGACCCTCTTGAAATAGTGAAGGTTTTGAAAACATGGAAGATGAAGGTTCTCCTCCTAAATCCAAGCAACATCACCACCCATGGAAAATGTTGGATCAGAATAGAAAATCCTATTTTAGGCCTTTTTTTCTTTGTGAATACCGAATTGCCAAAATCCTACTTTGATATCTTATATAGGAACTATTTTGGTTTATGGGATACTTGAGAACAAATGTGTTCTTGTTTGGAAGGGGAAACTAATCATCCTACGAGTGATAATCGATAGCAAGTTTAGACTCTCCTATGGCTTGTTTGGTACAAAAAATGCTTCACAAATCCATTGGGCAATTTCAAGGTTCTCGTCAAATTTTGCGGAAGTAATTCATCACATTCTAGTAGGGCTGGCTTTTCATGTTCTAGATTCATCCCCTAAATGATTAGCCTTGGCTGGATTAATGCCTTCATTTTTTCCAAGCCGAAGTAAGAACTCTAGATTCTTCCATAATGGATTAGGACAATTGTGTGAATCTATTCAAGCTATTGTTATGGTTGCAAAGTGTTGGGGAGAACCGGGGATACCAATTCACCACAAGCCAAACATAATCTAGAATCAATTTCTCTCCTAAAACTAACCCGACCAAAATTAACTTAGCCCCAACAACAACCAGCTAATATAATCTCGGAATAAGCAATATAACACCAAATTGATAAGAAAATAAAGTCAACAATAACACCAAAGATTTAATGTGAAAACCCAATGTGGGAAAATTCACAAACTGTCCAAAAACTTTTACTAATCACTAAGAATAGTAGGATACACAAAGTAATTTTTTGTAATCACACACTAGCGACTTCACATAAGCATTACAAGCTTATTTATTCACCACAAAGGTGTGTAAAACATAAATAATATTAGAAAATTCTAACTGCAATTGAGGAATTCAAAGGCAGTTATTGACGAACAAAAACTATCAACTCATAGCCATCGGTTTCAGGGACAACATATTAAAATTTGAGCCGATCCTAACAATGTTTGACTTTCAAATAGGGACCACAAAGTCGTAGTCCTCTTTATTCTTCTTTCTCCTCTGTTTTTTTGGTGGTCTCGGACGAGGGGGCTCACCTTTTTGCTCATCTCTCCTCTGGTCTCCTGCACGAAGCAGACACTCACCTTTTCTTTTTGGTCTTTTCTTTTCTTTTGACTTTTCTTTTGTTTTGTTTTATGTTAGCTGGGCTCCACAAGAGGTGGACCCCCAGCCAACACAATAATTGGTTCTCGTTGAGGGGACTGGCCTAGGTGAACCTGTAGACGAAAGGTTGGAATTGGCTTTTCAATCGAATTCCTTGAGGCAAAAGTCTTAATTTGGGCTGGTCATGGGATTTCAACTAATGGTGAATTGTATTTCAAAGAGTTTGCTCCTCAATCGAGTAGCCAAAGCTTTCCCCCAAGCTGACTGGAAATACTAGGCACGATTTTCCCATAGTTTTTCAAGAAGAATTTATGTTAATTGCTGTTACTCCAGCGGCTCTGAATACTGCCAAGGGATGGGCTTATCATACTTGGTAAGGAAGATATAGATTGAAACATGAAGAGATGCTTGATGCTCTAGGTATCAAGGGTTTGGATTATCACAAAAAAAAAAAAAAATCCAAAACTAGTATATTTATGATAATTTACCTAAAATTAATTTTTTGAAAAAAATTCAATATTAATACATTTGTGATAAATTTACTTTATATTAATTTCCGTTAAATTAGATATTACGAAAAACTTTAAACCGGTATGCTTGTGATGAATAGCGGATAAAACCCAAATTAGTACACTCATCAATTGTCAATTGTCGTCCAACTCATCAATTTTATGGTAAAATTTAATAGAAAGTAATAAAATATGAATTTGTCAAGGTTTACAGGTTTGTAGTAATTAGTTTGCAATAAATTTATCAAAAATGTAGCAATTTGATATTTTTCTTATTATTAATCCTCTGGAATATATGGGGGTAATCATAAAAATCTTATCACTGGATTAATTGTTGTTGCTGGTATCAAGTAAAGCCGGGAGAGCAGAGACTAATTTTGGAGTTAGTCTTATCTTCTAAGGAGAAGACTAACTCAAGATTATCTTCTTAAAGCGTGACACTCGTTGGTACTCAATTTGTTGAATCATACGTGTTCCATTTTTCCATGGCTTGCATGTAACCTCTTGCAAATTGGCCTTTCCCACCGCATATGTAGCATCTGCTGGACTTCCCCCTTGACATATCCAATGAAGCGGAATTTCGGTGGAGGCATACAAGGCTGAAATTATTGCTATTTCCAGGCATTCATGCCATTTGGCCAAGGGGACTAAGTATTATTTTTACCCAAATGATATAGAATCTCGAAATATTCAGCTTTGACTTTCCTTCGTATGTACACTAGCCGCCCCACCGCACTTACAGAACGGGGGACACGGCCTCCATGGTTACTTGAGTGTAATCTATCACATCCATCACTCAGTCAATATTTATTTTTCAAAAAATAATTAATTATATCACTTAAAAAAATTAGTTTCTTTATTATGGACGACATTTTATATCTAACCAGCTTCATTGATAATGAAAATCTTTTTTCTTTCACTAATTATTTTAAAAGATATAAACAATCGATTTTTGAAAAATATTTTTTAAATTTAGAGTTTTTGGTGACAAAAGCACCTAAATAAACGTTCTAGCATGTTTTCCATCTGCTTTTTTATAACAGTAGTAGTTTCTTTGCCTCTTTTGCTCTCTTGAACACATTTCATATTCTGATTGTATTGGCAGCTCAACTTGCCAAGGAAAGTCGTGCTTCACCTGAAAAATCAAGGAAGTTAATTCATTGTGAAACACCATCTGAAGCATAGTGTTCACACGTGTTACCGACGAATTTTACCAATCAAACCTTCCGTGAAGAGCTTGCGCCTTCCCTGCAACTTCGAAGTCATCATGCCATCTTCAAGCAAGCACATATCAGTAAGAATCCTCAGAATCCTTCAAACTTAACTGGGAGAAATTTAGAGATGGAAGGCCCACAACGTCTTTGCAAATACGAATCAGATATAAGCCTGGAGATCATTTCACCTCTTCAATAGATTGCTTTCATGGACAAGCATTGTCACAAAGAAAGAAGACTGCAGAACTGTAGTGGAATAAAAGGTCTGCATTCTTTGATGGTAGTCTTCATTTTCTGTTTGGGTTCTCACTACTACTTCATTATCATATACAGCATTAACAGATTGGTGATCTTAACTCTCATATCTGCGGGTGATGGAAACAGGGAGACCTCCATCAATGTGAAGATTGATCATCGTTCTGTAGTTGACAGGTTTCTTTGCATCAGCCAATTTGAACGTAAAACAGCTCAGCAGCACGGCGGAGAATATCTTCATCTGCCTATAAGCAAATTCTTTACCGAGACAAATCCTTGGTCCAGCCTGCTAAGCAACAATAGACGCTAAGATAAACAAAACTTAAGGAGAGGGGGGGGGGGGGAGGAGGAGAAAAGAAAAGAACTGTGTTGCTACTTGCTAAAGTCAATATTCGAATAGTCTGTTTCCTTGATCTGAGAGAACTTGAATGTAGGTGTTCATATTGAGATGAAGAACGGGAGAAGAAGTGAATGAGATGATGCAAGTAATCTTGTTCCTATCCAGATTACTTAATTCTGGCAATACTCCAGTATAAAGGTCCAACTGAAGGCACGTGCAGTGAATGAAGGTCCAACCCAGGTTAATGCCAATGAATTTAAGTGCATTTTTTTCTGACCTGAAAGGCTGTAAACTTGAAAGGGCTTTCGGGCTGGAACACTCCATTTGAATCCAGCCATCTCTCTGGACGAAAATCTTCTGCATCATCACCCCATATGAATTTCATCCTGCCCATTGCATACGGCTGAAAGGATACCATGTCTCCTTCCCTCACATTGAACCCATCTGGGAAAACATCATCAGAAAAGCAGATTTTCGCGTCCTGATTGAACAATAATTTCAAAATTTATTGGAAAAGCCAACAGATATGTCTAAATTGAAAAGTGAATTGATAGCAACTTTAATAAAATTAAAGAATAAGATCACAAGAGCTTAAGAAAAGAATTCTAACTGATCATCTTTGTTATCATTTTCTATGTGAAAAAAGAAGGGGTTTGAACGCATTTTGTGCAAGCTAAGATGAGGGAAGGGTTGAGGCCTGAGCGTGGGTCTACTTCCTGAAGAAAAATGGCCTTTACCTAGTAGGCCAACCCTTAAAAGTTCAAAGCTAATGTAACTAACCACTGAGAATCAAATAACTCAATAAGGCAAACTTATATATCTTTTATGAATAAATTTAGGATCACAAGCTTTCCATGGACTGTGCAGATAGAAAAAATCGAGATATTCCTCACCACTGGAAGTGCAGGATAGAGCCGGAGAGTTTCTGTTATCGTTGCATGGAGGTAGTGCATCTTTTCTAGAGCCTCTTCACCCATACTAGCAGCACAACTGGAAAAATCTGAAATCTCTTTGACATTGCTCATTTGTTTCACTTCTCGTGCAACCTTCTCTTGTATCGTTGGATGTTTGCAGAGCATGTAAATGAACCAGGAAAGCGTGGCTGCAGTTGTGTCTTTGCCAGCAATAATGAAGTTGAGTATTATATCCCGCAAGTATGTCTGGTCAGTCTCGGTCACTTGGAGAAACCTCGACAATATGTCTTCTTTCTTCATCTGCAAGATTCATGCAACATTCTGTCATGATATTTCCATGAAAATATTGGAGCCAGAGGATTGTTAACTTACCGAAGTATTGTCTGTCGAGTTGTGCATTTGCTCAATCTTCCTCCTAATGAGCTTATACACAAAATTGTCAATTATTCTGACGTTTTTCTTCAGTGCTGCTTCTGATCCAATATTCAGAAATTTCTTAATCTTCCAGGAGACATCAACATATCGCCACAGGGTCATTGCACTTGCATCATCAAAAGCCCGACTGAATTCAGCGCCCTCTTCACTTGTTCCACACATGCTATCCAGTTCGACTCCAAATGCAACTTTAAAAATGGAATCCAGAGTTGACTTCATAAATAAATCCTGAATAGAACATCTGGTTATATATATGATGAAGAAACTACAGCAAGATTAGCCAAGTCATATCTGATAATGCAAAATTTACCTGTATATCTACAATTTGGTTGGCACTTGCTGCTTCAGACAAAATATTTGCCAATTTAGCAGCATTTCTTTGGAAAACTACACTGCTAAAGTCTCTCAACACTTTCGTGGAAAACTCATAGCTTGAAACTTTCCTCTGTTGGCGCCACTTATCACCATCGACTGCGAAAATTCCGTCCCCTAATAGATCCTTTAGAATGGTGTAGTTGTGCCATCCCTGCACATGGTTGTCATATCACGCAATCCTCAGACTTAGGCTTCTGCACTATATCTCTATGAATAACCAAATCTTTAGCATCCAACTTTCCCACAGCTGATTTAATATCCAGAATTGATATCAAGAAACACTTTCACCTTGTTATGACAATTCCAGTTTTAAAAGCATAACTATTAAGTGGATTTCTCGGGTGAATGAAATCCACAATTTTTTAGAAACCCATTAACCAGTGCGATCTCATATTCTTTTCAACTAGTAAATTTAACACTAATTGACTATCTGGCTTCTGCTTGGCTAACACCACTGCTATTAGCTAACAAACAGCAATCACAATTAGAAAGCTGCCCAGCATGCCACAGACTTCAGTCAGGCACCACCGACATCTCACCATGGCTACCAGCTCTGAAGGGAATCTGCCCGCC
The DNA here is from genome assembly GCF_016545825.1 of Eucalyptus grandis. Classification (NCBI taxonomy): domain Eukaryota; kingdom Viridiplantae; phylum Streptophyta; class Magnoliopsida; order Myrtales; family Myrtaceae; genus Eucalyptus; species Eucalyptus grandis. Next base: position 36,417,270 of record NC_052615.1, read on the forward strand.
CACCCCATTAGAAGAACTAAACCACCCACGCTGCCATGCAAAAAATAATAACTCAACTTTGTAACACCAACAGCACTGTAAATGGATAACCAGTCACTGGCCCATCAACCACGAATGGCAAGAATTGATGAATTGATGTCGCTTTTTAGTATAAAAAACACGTTTGAGACATTACCAAATAATCAAAATGCATTTCCGTCCGTATTATCGAAAAGATGCAACCAAAATCCCATTTGCGGGAAATTAATTACTAGAATTAAGATTCAACCCTTATCGACGACTCAAAATCAATACGTGCAGTTCAGCGCGGCCACATAGCAGATACATATCGAGACAAATCGAAACTCTGAAATGGGTACGAGACCGTGAACATATCTCCCATCTTTCCCCCTAAAATCCAAGCCACACATGTTCATCGACGCGGGCACTTTGCCTATGGACACCTAGTCGTCTGGATCGACAGATGCAGAGCACAATATTTCAGACCGAGTGAACTTGCTTCCCCCAAGGAAAAAAGAGCCCCAAACGCACTCACTCATAAACCCAAACAGTTCATGGGCACTTCGCAAAATCCATCATCAACCCCCGAACCCCAACGCACCTTGCCGTAATTCTCGAAGTTGGTCTTGAGCATGTGCTCCACGTTGGCCGGGTCGGAGGTGTAGACCTCGCTCCTGAGAGGGCCGAGCAAGCGGTAGGTCCGGTGCCGGCCCGCGAGGTCGGTCATGTAGTGGTGCAGGCGGCCGAAGTTCAGGAGCTGGTTCAGGACGGTCCCGGCAACGGGGTGGTACTTCCTGCTCCGGCGACGCTCCCATGTCTTGGCGAAGAGACGGGCCAAGGCCAGAGCCAGGACCAGAGCCGAAGCCGTGAAGAAGATTGGGTCGGAGACGAAACCCGGGGCCATGTTCGGAGCGGGTCAGTCGCGAGGGCGGCGGAGCGATCGTGGTCAGCGGGATTCGCACTACCTGACAGGCTGGTTTTTCTCGTTTTATTTGGTTGGGGACACGTCGGACGAGCGCGCACGACAGCTGTCGTGCTTAGACGAGGAGTCAGTATCGGGACGCGAAAAGCCATGTGCTTCGCTTCGGCAGGCGAGAGCTTAATCGGAGAAGCGAGAGGAGCTCGGTGCTTGTGGTTGGTCGGTCGGCCTGAAATCTGTTCAAAAGATTGCGACGTTTATCCTAACCGTCAAACATAACATTAATTACATGTGCTTGCAAGGTGCGCTGTTAGACTGGACGCATTGACATCTCGAAGCTGAACAGTGATTTCACAGTTACTACGAGGTGCGAGGAGTTTAATCGATTATCGTTGAAGGGCCGCGACACTCTCTTTCGCAATTTGTTAATTTATTCTTTAATTATACCGACTTAATTTAAGATATTTTGATGATTTATCAATTTAGTCTTTCTGAACAAATTTGACATAGCGGCCTAATTAGCGTTAGCTGATTTTTAACACATAGTTAATATTGATGTGGACAAATTTTGGTAACTTTTAAAGTTATGAATTTTTTTTTTCTTTTTTTTTCCCAACCTTGGGCCGACGACTCTTGTCTAGTTTGCCATGAGGAGCAAGGGTCGCCATCATTCAATTGGTGACGTCCTTTGAGCAATAATCCCATTTCGACGGCTTAGGGATGGTTCTAGGTATTAATTGATGTCTGATGGGAATCTGTTTTGAGTGACAAATAAGATATGTCGAACTTCGGAATATATATATTTTTATAAGTGGAACACCATTGGCCAAGATAAAGGACTTTTAGGCTTACTGAAAAAAATTTAATAAAGAATTGAAATAAGAAATTCGCTTACTTGATGAAAATTTTACATATATTCAAACGCAAGCAAGTTTGGTAGGCGTACGATGAGATTACAAAATAGGGGATCCTGCGGAACAAAAGAAATCGGCTTTTGGAATCCTAAAAATCAATATGACTATTAGAGCATTTACATAATTAAGACTCTTGAAATTGATATTGTAATAAAGATTCATAAATTCAATTGGTAACCAACCCTCAAGAGGCTTAATAACTTAATGCATTTAAAGGTGGTCGGACGGCCTCCTTAGATGATGACAAATAGCAATGGATGTAGATTACAACACACTCAAGCTTTTTTTTTTTTGGTCAAAAGAATACTCTTCAATTGCTAGGTAGGTGATTACTAATCTTCAAATCAATAACAAACTTGTAAAATCAACATCTTGATAGACGATCCACTATCGATCTATAGAGCCGATAATTAGCATGAAAAATGGACATCTTTAAATTTGGATTTATTGAATCACGTTGTGGCTGAAATTTATTTTCACTTGCATGAGTAATGATTGAGTGAATGTATTGATTAATTTGGAGTTGGGCTTTGTGTAATTATCTCATCCAATCCAATACTCCCACATCACTAATCTCACCCATTTCCGTCCAATTTACCAATAACAACAAAAAAAACTTTACATTTCGAGCAAATGAAAGCGGATGAAATCGAAGGCCACCTTAATTGGCAAATCAGTAAATTTGTGTTATTATTAACTCTGAAATGCACTACGCATTCGATAATTATGATTTGACAAAAAACAAGTCAAGTCGTATCAATTTCGATTTAGTCTCGAATTTGAATTTATCTCCTTTAAAATTAAAAAAATTAAAAAAAAAGAGGAAAAATTGAGGAATGTTGAATTGAGTTTTGCTGGCTTTTCTTCTAATGGACAACAAACAGACGCTTTCCCTTCCTCGAATCAAATGCACTCGCTCCTGAACTCTTCAATGGAACCTCAATTTCACGTAATCTCTCTCTCTCTCTCTCTCTCTCTCGTTGATTTGATTCGATTCGACCCGGTTTTGATCCGCTCCTCGCAGCGATGAGCTTCTTCCGGGGGATCGTCGACTCCCTCGGCTCGATCTTCGCCGACGGCGACTCCCCCCCGTACGGCTCCCACCGGCGGCAGGGCTCCGGCTCCCCCGATCCCCCTCCGTCCATGGACGCCGGCGGCGGCGGGGCCGCGGTGACCTCGGTCGCGAACGAGCGGACGGCCTACAAGCTCAAGGGGTACTTCGACTTGGCCAAGGAAGAGATCGCCAAGGCGGTCCGGGCCGAGGAGTGGGGGCTGGTCGACGACGCGATCGCCCATTACCGGAACGCCCAGCGCATCCTGCTCGAAGGCAGCTCGACGCCGGTGCCTTCGTATATCAGCTCTCGGTGAGCCGATCGTTGGAGTTTGAACGCGGTTTCTTCTTGCTTTTCTTGTGCTCGGAGATGATGTTTGCGTGGGGATAGTATGGTTTGCCTTTCGGATTGGTTGGCTCCATTTTGCTCTGGACAATTTAGCTAATTTTTTAGCTCCTGGAACTATCTTGTCGGAGAATTTAGCTTGCTTTAGCTACTAGAATCATCTTGTTTAGGTGATGATTGGAGTATGCGCTCGTGCATTCGTGCTTCCCCCTAAAGTCGTCGCATGTGCTCCGAGAGAGGTGATTGGAACATATGCATATTGAATTGGGTTATATAAGGAAAAGTTTAGATTTTCGGTGATGTGCTACATATGCAATTATGCCGTGTTTGCCCTAAATGGGCAACCGACATTATGTCTGCAGGGTAGTAGAGCAGTGCTAGTCGGGAAGTGTTCTATGCAGCAATTGGTGCAGAAGAGTTCTTGTAGTACATAATTTACGAGAAGCTCATGAATAAAGTCTACTTTATTTGAGATAAAATTGTTATGGCTTTTGCATGTGAAATAAATGAAACTAATTACATAAAATATACACTGTTTTATAACTCAACAGAACTAAATCTCACTGAGAGAGTGGAGTAATGCTAATTCATATACAAAAGAGGCACAGCATGTCTATATAGTTTGCGAACAAAATTGGAAATGTAATTTTTCTGTATGATTTCCTTAATTCTTTAGGGAGCAAGAGAAGGTAAAATCCTATCGACAGAAGATATCAAAATGGCAGGATCAAGTCTCGGATAGATTGCAAGCTTTAGGTCGGAGAGCTGGTATGTTGAGTACCTTCTATGAGGAAAACTGTTTCCATTCATCTGTCATTTTTTTTTTCTCTTTCATCTCTTACTTGTTCTTTGTCTTTCTCAAACAGGTGTTGCATCGACAAGCAAGGTGTGTCTGCTGTTGCATATATACTTCTTCTAGATTTCTTCTCCAAGAATTCAGTTGGCATTGCCCGAAAGATGCCAAGTGAAGATATCAATTATGAATGGAATCATTACTTCAGAGAATTACAAATCACGTGAATTGAGTAATAAGTTTCTACTCAGATACCTGAAAATGACTTTTCATAACATGATGGACGTAGGTCAAGTGTCATAACATGATACATATAGGTTAAATTGAATAACTGCTTAATGACTCTGCTTGCTAGTCTTTTTCTGGCTACTTCCTCTCGATCATTTTCTCTGCAATGTTTTTGTCTTCCATTGGAAAATTGAAAGACCTTTGCTCCCTTATAACTTCAATAAGTATAGTGCATCATTCATCCAAAAGTATGTCATCCTCAGGCGATTGAGCTAGATAATGGATACCTTTAGTTCATTTTTTTTCCTAACTTGTATGCAGAGCACCTTAACCAATGCACATGCTGCTCCAGTTTCATCAACGGCATCAAATGGTCTTGGGTACGCAATTCAGAATTCTCCTCCTAGTCGAAACAATAGACTAGTGAGGAGTCAGACAGAGAAAGCTGCTAGTGCAAAACCAGCACAGGATTCTGGTAATGGTTATGAAGCAAAACTGGTCGAAATGATAAATACTGCAATAGTGGATAGAAGTCCATCAGTCAAATGGGAAGATGTTGGTAAGAACTTATGATTTGACTCCTCTATCATTGAACGTTGCTGGTTGGGTTTTACTATCTTGAGTGATGGACCAATGATGTCTGTTTCAGCTGGTCTGGACAAGGCTAAGCAGGCTTTGATGGAAATGGTTATTTTGCCAACAAAGAGAAGAGATTTATTCACGGGTCTGAGAAGGCCTGCCAGAGGTAATATTTCATTTGATATATGTAGATGCTCTTGTGTAATCAACTTGTGACCTTCCAGAATTTGCCTAATGGGTGAATACTATGGACTTTGTTTTACAGGTCTGCTTTTATTTGGTCCACCTGGTAATGGAAAGACCATGCTTGCCAAAGCAGTCGCATCAGAGTCAGAGGCAACATTTTTTAACGTTTCTGCTTCTTCCTTAACATCGAAATGGGTTAGCTTTTCACCTGGATTCTCTTCATATACCACTAATAGCAGTAATATTTGACTATTTATTTGTGATTTGTGTACTAGGTGGGCGAGGGTGAAAAGCTTGTGCGGACTCTCTTTATGGTTGCTATTTCCAGACAGCCATCTGTTATTTTTATGGACGAAGTATGTTGAAGACTCTACAACCTTCAAAACTATATAATCTGCCTTGTCAGTTTCTGCTTCTTCTTTCTATTCAGACATTTTAATTTCGAAATAGCACATCAAAGTGAAGATAACTACTATTTGAAGGAAAAAAGCCACATGACATTTTGGACTTTTCTTTCAAGGCCAAATACCATAATGTGAACAATGTTGCTTTGCTTTGTCTTTATAATTCTGAATGTGTTCATGGGAATATTCTCTATTATGGCTTTCCCTTTCGCGGGTGTTCTTTTTCTTTGTTCTGTTTTTTTTTTTTTTTTTTTTTTTTTTTGGGGGGGGGTGTGTGTGTGTTAAGGGAGGGAAGGATGTTGATAAATGTTTTCCAAAGGCTATTCATCTTAAGTACTGCCTCATTTGTCAATTTGCAATCTCTTTATGGGTTATTTGGCACCATTGGCAGTATTTAGCATCAACAAGTGCAATTATATGTGGCTATAACGTGGGGTTTTTTATTTTGTCTATTTGTGTGGTGGTTTGAACTCTTGGATCTGACTTATTCATGAGAACTTGTTCAATGGACCTGGCTTATGTTGTCTGATTTGTCGGACATATTCTATATTTGCATGGTGACATATAGAATTTAAGTTGACTGAGGAATTGATACTTCTCAATTCTCAACAGATCGACAGCATAATGTCTACAAGATTAGCAAATGAGAATGATTCTAGCCGGCGATTGAAATCAGAGTTCCTAATACAGTTTGACGGTGTTACCTCTAACCCTAACGACTCGGTGATTGTCATTGGTGAGTTTGGATTCTTAGTTGAAATAGTTTTTCTCTTTCCCGTTTTTTGGGCAAAGCTCATGTCTTATGCTTTTACATTAGTTTTTTTTTTTTTTTTAAATTGGGCTAAACCACAAGTGCAAATGCAATTATTTCCTGATGCTTGTCCTTATTGATGTAGTCCAACAGAGGTGTACCTCCTTAATTTTGTCAACTAATTCATGAATTTGTAAACAATCCAACAATTGTTGGAATGTCAAGTGTGTTGGACTTTAGCTATCTAAATGCAATGATTGCTTCCAGAAAATTTCCAAGTTAGAGGCTTCTTCATCTCTTGGATCAATTGAGGACATGGTTCTTGTGTGTATGTTGATATTTGAATAAGCTTAAGACCTTCTGTGTGCAGAGATCTATATTGTCTTTAGAATTTATAAATATGTAATGCACTAATTTGAGAGGAAATTATCATGTATATTTGAAATTTGCTGTGTGATATCTGGGTCCTTTACTGACTCCTTGAAGTTAATGGCAACTGAACTGCTGCCTTTAAGATGTATGATTGTATCACGTGGCTCAGTTCTTTTCACTTTACTAGCATGACTTGTGTCAAATGCAGGTGCTACGAATAAGCCACAAGAATTGGATGATGCTGTTCTGAGGAGACTGGTGAGTAATTTTAACTGGCAAGAAAAATAGTGGCAAAATCGACTCTAGTCTGTGATGACTCTTTTGTTGATTACTTATAGTATTTTGTGTTTCTGAGGGTAATTGCTAACTTTATATATGCTTGGGATGTGATGTGACTGGTTACACGGTTGTGTTCGTTTATTGTAGTCATGATCGACATGAAAGTCTGCATCTGTATTTCTTATTTAAATGGCATTTTTGTCTTTTTGGTAGTCATGATCGACATGGAAGTCTGCATCCATGCTCTTTTATTGAATGGCATTTACGTCTTTTTGGTTAATGCACTGATTATAGTCGAGGAACAGCCTTATTATTTTCTAGTGCTCATTACTTATTTTTAATATCTTTCTAGGTATCTTGTTGTCCTAATACTGAGATTTGGTGAGTCATTGTCACAGCAAATGCATAGTGAAGTGCAATTCCAATTGTTAATCTATGCTTTTGGGATATGAAATAGGAAGAATCTTGACCGATAATGGTTGAGTTACTGGACTGATTTTACTCTGAAATTTGAAAATAAACAGGTGAAGAGAATCTACATACCGCTACCAGATGAAAATGTGAGGAGACTTCTTTTGAGAAACAAACTCAAGGGCCAATCATTCTCATTACCTAGTAAGGATACATGTTCTTACTCTGTTCTTTGCAAGATAGATGTCCGATTTTAAAGAACTACATTATTTGTGTTTGGTGATTTGTTGGGCAATGTGTCTAGACACCTTATGCACTTTGAGCCATTTGTAATTTGACCTCGTGATTTTTTTTTTTTTTTTTTGGGATAAAAAATTCCTCTTCATAGTACAGGAGGTCAACTAATAGGCAGAAACCATATAGCTGATTGATACAGAGGATGATCTTACATTCTGCCCAAACTACAGGAGGTCAACTTATAGACAGAAACCAAATAGCTAATAGATTCAGAGGAGTAGTCCATTTGTCAATGGTACAAATAGCTTTGGGTGAGAGGTTCTATACTGTGGCCAGTGTGACCGTTGCAAGGGGGTTCTTGCTGGCTTGATTCTCTTATTACTTGGCTGAGCAGTTGTGGATTTATTTTTTATTTTTTTTAATGGGTTTTATCTTGGTGATGGAAATGTAGTCAAACTTGCCTTAAAAATTGAAAGATATAGAAAGGGTGGGATTCTTGCTTATTATGGCGAATGGTGGAACTGCAAAGAATAAGTAGGATGCTCAGAAGAAAAAAGGATTCACCTTGGCTCACTGATACTCAATTTCTGCACTTACCAATTAGCTACGATTAGGTCAGAAAAGCTCAAATTGTGAACAAGGTCACCTGATTCCTATGATGGTACAAAGCCATAATCAGTGCCTGACAAAGCCAAAATTGCTTCTTTGCTACTTGCTTGTTTCAAACTTCTCTGATTCTTTCTATTCTAAGCTCCTGGCCGTCACCCACACTTCCATGAATATTCACATTTAGGAGAAATTCTTTTTGAATGATATTTTTGGAATTTTTCTTTTCAGCTTTCAAATCTCTTCTACCCTTTTGGGAAAAAATGATTCCTGCTCATCCACTTATACTTACATGTATTCTTACTGTATCAGTCGCCAAGAAAATATTTTGGTTTCTGCTTTTGGTGATGTATGTTATGTCATTAGAGCATTTTCTAGTTGATGTGCTGCTTTAATTTTTTTGCTGAAAGAAAGGTTTAACTTCATATCACGTACAGGTGGAGATTTAGAAAGACTTGCAAGAGATACAGAAGGTAACTTAGCTCTTTGCTCATGCTAGTCCTTGATGCTTCGCGGTGTAAACTTTGGGGTGATTCTCATTACTGTACCCCATAAAATTAATGTCAACTACCAATGTAGGGTATTCTGGAAGTGATCTGCAAGCCTTATGTGAAGAAGCCGCTATGATGCCAATAAGGGAGCTTGGAACAAATATTCTCAAAGTCAAGGCAAATCAGGTAGTATAATCAAGCTACTCTCTATACTTATTCCATTCTTGCGGGAACAAAGAGATTGGGTTTGGTAAAATTTGGCTTAAATGCAACATATTTGGCCGTGTCTGAGTTGTTAGGTTGCAAATTTTGGTTTTATGTGAGGGTGAAGGAAAAATTATTGCTAATGAAAAAATCCAGTGTGAGGGTGAAGAAAAAGTTGCTACTAATGAAAAAAATCCAGTGGTTGGATCTATTTTGGCATCAAACCTAGTAGTGAGTTTCTTCTTGCCAGAAGAAGATTTCTGGACTGTATTCAATATCTGGGAGCTTAGGAATTAGCTTATCTGTGGCTAACTAGGTTTTTACTGTCTCTGTATCTTTTTTGGCTTCAGCTACAGAAACCTGCATTAGTGATTAGTCTTCTATTTAACAATTGAATTAGACTTTTTGTGTATGATAGCAATCTGTAACAACTCAAATCTTCTAACAGATGGAAATCTACACTTAGTTGTTTAAATATTTTTTAATCATTAAAATTAGTATTTTGTCAACTAAATATAGGGATGGGCAAAGAACTGTTTTAAACAGTTAAAATAACAGAAGTGAACTGAAATTGTTTGGTTCAGATTGGACATGAGGGCTCTTTTTAAAACTGAATTGTTTTTGTATGTTTTCAGACTGGTTTATTGTTTTATAAGTAATCATTAATTTAGTAGACAATCTTACCTTAAGCGAAGATTACATAGCTAAATTAGTTACCAAAAGTAGGTTCTGTTCAGCGCTGTTCCAAATCCTTATTTGGTTGGAGTTTATTTTAGGTCTTGAATTCAATTGGCTTGGTTGTTTCAGTGTGGATTCTAAAACGAACCAAACTAAACTATGCCCATCCCTTTGAAAGATATAAAGTTAGAAGCCAACACCTAGCTTCTCGCTTCTAGCTCCTAGTTTTTATGCCTAGTGCCATAAGTTGGTGCCAAAAAGTCCCCCCAAGTCGCCCATTAAACATTCTCAAAGTGAACTGCCCTCCCATATTCAAATTTGGCCTTGGAACTAGGGATCCATAAAGAATTAGCTGATAATTGATCTCGGAGACTAAAGATTACAAGCTTTCCAACATGTGAGAATTGCTCAAATTGGAGGTCACACAGCGAAGTTATGCCTGTTCTGAGGTGACCATCTTTATCATCTAACTATCAGGCAAATCAGTTGCCTGATTGTAGGACTCCTTGCCTGACTATTGGGCGAGTTGCCTAATAGGAGTGTTATCAACTATTTGTTTTCATCCTGTCATCTTTGTACCCACCTTAGCCACATACATATCTTAAATATCCTTTGCTGCGGCCATCTGGTTTTAGAATCCAATGAGGAGAAATCTGCAGCATTTATTTTCCAGTAAAATGCAGCACTTTTGCTGTTGTATTTCATAAGCACATTGATTCATATACTAGCGTTAACCTTTCTCTAATACATCACCCTGGAAGTATCCGTGTTTGTGGAAATTGTGATTTAATTTGATGTTTGGAGCTTTTCCATTTACTGCTGCATTACCCGCAAGGGCTTCTATGGATATAGTTCGAAATTAGCATTGCATTTGGTGCAACTCAATGAAAATCCCTCATCGTCCTGTTTACCTATTGAATACCTCATTTCCCATGATTGGTATTCTGTTTTCACCAGGTAAGGCCTCTCAGATACGAAGATTTTCAAAAGGCAATGACTGTGATTAGACCAAGTTTACACAGAAGCAAGTGGGAGGAACTTGAGCAGTGGAACAAAGAGTTTGGCTCCAGTTAAAGGGTTCATCTCAGTTCCTCGACGAATTCCTGTCGAGGCTTGTTGAGAAGCCGTCGCCAAATGCAGAGCTTGACTGAATTGTATGCAGATATGTAGACTGTGTGGCGATGGATTAAGTTGTATATAAATTTCAATTCAGTGTAATTCATTTGTTGTATCGTGCTCTTCGGTTGAGCCAGTTCGCATTGTGTATATTATTCCGATTACTTCGTGTCGAATTATGGATGAGATGCACACGCTATTAATCGCACCACTTGATTTCTCTGCTTTTTCTTTTATAGTTTCTAATGAGGGCTTCTAATTTTGTTGGGGGAGAATGACAGCTCATTCATCGCTTCTGAAAATCGCACGTTACGTTCAAAGGGGCAAATTTAGGATTCTTTTTGTGTCGAACATGTTAGCAATTTGCACATTTGATCAAGCATCGATTGCAACTTGTTGACTCCATTGATTTTTATTTGGGGAGTGGAGCTTAACCTTTTTTTGATCACCAAAACCGTTCAATTAGTACACATTATAAATTTACCCTATATTAATTTTTGTTAAATTTTTCTGTTAAATTGCTGAGTTGGATAATACGTGTTAATTGATAGGTGTATTAATTTAAAATTTTACCTTCTATTTAGGGAAAATTTCATGAGGGCTGGAAGTGTCTTGTTTTCTTAAATAATGGCTCAAAGTAGTCAAATTGTCTAAAATAAGGATTTGAAGTAGCCATATTAGTTTTAAAAAAAAAAAGGGCTTAATCTACCTAATCAAAGGGCATTTCGTCTTTTAATTTTAATTTTTTATGTTTATTATTTTTCTTCCCTTTTTATTTTTCTTTTCTTTTTTTCATTTTCCCCTTTTTGTCTGCTGGCCATGGTGAAGGTCGCCAAACTCAAACAAGGATGTTGCTTATCGAATCTAGCAAGGGCAAACCCTCACCCTTGCATGGCCTTGCTAGAGGCAAGCGATGTCCACTGGCCACCAACAACAATAGTCAAGGGAGGGAAGAGGGAAAAAAAACAAAAATTAAAAAATTAAAAATAGTAAAGTTACAATTTTTTTTACCAAAATACCATTTCATCGATGGCCGGAATCGTTAGTGGTCAACTAAAGGCTCTTATTTGAGATGAATTGGCATTTTATATTTTTATTTGAGATAATGTTTACTTTGAACTCTTATTGGAAAAAACGAGGGCACTTCGAGGCCTTTTTGAAATTTCCACCTTCGTTCCAATTTTTGGATTTTCATAATATTAATCAAATTTAACGAAAAATAACATAGGGTAAATTTTTCATAGATGCAATAGTTTAGAATTTAAAATTAGTATGTGATATACTTTTAGTTTATGATTTTTCATGATATTAATTTATTTTATTTTATTTCTAGACATGTGAATTTATGTGATCATGCATACTCAGGTGTTGTTCAATAACGTTATGAGGAACACTTGTATTTTTTTTTCTCGAAATAAAAATATAACAAAAATGCGTTTACTAATTTTTTTTTGTTCTCAGAATAGATTTGGAACAGAAATAAGAAATAAAATATATATATTTCTTATTTCGGAAACAATTCAAAAAATAAGAAACAATTTTTTTTCTTTCTTTTCCTCTCTTCTTTCCCTACCCGGTTGCCAACCTCAATGATGGCTAATGACTAGCCAGACGAGGCCTGGTGAGGTCACTCAAGCTCGCCTAGCCACCGCAAGGTTGACGCTAACCTCATAGTGGCCAGGCGAGGTCGAGCCTCGCCCACCCAGGCAATGCCAACCTTGTGATGGTCGAGTGACACTCAATTTCGCTAGATTTGGGCAAGGTCACCTCATTAAGCCATGGCATGGCCAGCTATGGTGCATATGATAAAATTTCTAAAACATAAATTGATTTCTCAATTTCTATTTCAGAAATTGAAAAGTTAAAAATTTTAGCTTCGATTTTTTTAAAATCTATTTTTAGAATAAAAATATGTTCTAGAAATAGACAAATCAAATTGCTTTACCAAACGAACTTCTATTCCAAACCTGTTCCAAGGAACAGAGAAACAGAGAAATAGAGAAGTAGAAATTTTATCATGTGCACATGATCGGCTAAAGGAAGGAGAAGAAAAAGAATAAAATTATTAATAAATTAAAAGAAATTCTAAATTATAAAAATATTTAGGGTTTCCGCATTTTCTTCCGAAATAAAAATTTTGTTCAATTACTAAACGCTTTTAAATGCTTAGAAACTGTTCTCAAGAACAATAATAGAAAAAAAAAAAATATTTCTAAAAGAAACTATTCCTAAAATAAAAATGTTATCATACACACTCTCATTAAGGTTGTTGGGATGGCCCCAAACAAAGTGTGCAGATAATAAGGGTGTATTTGTTTGTGTTTTTGTTCAAAAATTGTTTTAACGTAAATAGAAAAAATTATTTCTATTCCAGAAAACAATTTTTGATCAAAAAGACACGTTTTGTAAACTTGTTCGAGAATAAAAAATGAATAAAAACATGTTTAGTAAATTTGTATTTTTTTTGTTTCTTTTAATTTTTTAATATTTTTTAATATTTTTATTTTATTTTTCCTTTCTTTTTTTTTTTTTTTCTTCTTTTGGTCAACGGCCTCGCCCAAAGCCTCGCCCAACCACGGTGAGGCTCGCCGGCCCTAGCGAGGCCGAGCCCGGCTATGGTTGGGTGAGGCTCGGCCGCCTTGGCTGGGCAAGCTTGGGCTCGCCAAGCCTCGTTGATGGCCGGGCGAGCTCGAGCTCGTTTAGCCAAGGCGAGGCCAAGCCTTGCCAGGGGTTGGTGACGCTCGGCCTCGCCGGGGCTGGCAACCCTCCAGCGAGGTCGCCGGCCCTCGACGGCCGGTTGCGGCTATGGCGAGGCGGCAACCGGCCAAAGAAAAAGAAGAAGAAAAAGTGTTTCTTGTGTTTTGTTCTTTCAATTCTTCAAAAGTGTTTCTGAAATAAAAAAAATAATTTTTTTGTTTATTATTTCTGTTCTAATTTTGTTCCCGAAACCAAAAAAAAAAATAGATTTTAACCAAAAACGTAAACAAACGCATTTTTGTTCTTTTTTTTTTTTTGTTTTTAGGAACAAAAAAACAGAAAATTTATTCATAAACAGAAAAAAGAAACACAAACATGCAGGCCCTAAAATGAAACGCCAAAAATATAATAAATCCGCAATCAAAACTAATAGGGTTAATACCCTAAAAAACCCAAAACGGGTACACTTGTGACAAATTTACCCAAAACTATTTTTTTGACCATGAAAAACCATAAACTGGTAAATCTGTGACAAATTTACCCCGACTGACTATAAAAAACCCTAAACTGGTACATTTATGACAAATTTACCCCAAACTAATTTATTTGATAAAAAAAACCCTAAACCTGGTAAATTTGTGACAAATATACTCTCTGCTAAATTGGATTAATACCACAAAAAAATCACAAAAATTGTAAACTGTGACAAACGGAGCGTAAAATCCTAAATTGGTATACTGATTAACTGTCACGTGTCATTTAACTTAATAATTTGAGAATAAAATTTAACGAAAACTAACATCAGGTAAATTTGTCACATGTGTACCAGTTTGGGGTAAATTTGCCAAAAGTATACCAGTTTGGGGTTTTTGGTGGTCAAAAAAATAGTTTAGGATAAATTTGTCACAAGTGTACCAGTTTAGGGTTTTTTAGGGTATTAACCCAAACTAATAATAAATGTAACCATCAAACGAGGTAATCCCCTTACGGCGTCGTTGGGCGGCAAAACGTCCGCGATTTCAAATTCCCACCTCTTCCCTCCCCTCCGCTCCCTTCAACACTCTCTCTCTCTCCCCCCACGTCGAAGACCGCCGGCGAGCAAATTCGCAGCGGAAAGCGCGAGCCCGACGAGCCGCGGCGGAGATGAAGCCGGAGGGGAGCTCGAGGAGAGGGTGGTCGCTGCGGGACTTCGAGATCGGCAAGCCCCTCGGCAAGGGCAAGTTCGGCCGCGTCTACCTCGCCCGCGAGATCAAGGTAAACTCCATTTCCTCCTCCTCTCCTTCCGATTCGCCGCGGCGGCGGCGGGGATCCGCGGAAGACGACGGCGGCGGCGACGGTTCGAATCCGTTAGCGCGTTGAACGGGGGACGGTTTCGCGGCGCGGTCCTATCGGCGTCCTCGCTCCGGGCGTTCGGAGTTTCGCCTCGATTCGGTCGGATCGCGCGCCGCGTTTCGTCCTGATCTGTGTAGCTATTGAAGCGAACGGACTTGGATTCGGTTGCTACTTTTGGCTCTCGATTGGTTCTGTAAATTGTCCTTTCAGGACCGTTTGCAGTTTCGAACTGATTTTTTTTTCTCTTCTTTCAATTGGTTTTGGCTTTTAGAGCAAGTACATAGTGGCGCTGAAGGTGATTTTCAAGGAGCAGATCGAGAAGTACCGGATCCACCACCAGCTGAGGAGAGAGATGGAGATCCAAACTAGCCTTCGGCACCCCAACATCCTCCGCCTCTACGGCTGGTTTCACGACAGCGAGCGCATCTTCCTGATACTCGAGTTCGCTTACGGAGGCGAGCTGTACAACGTGCTGAGGAAGCACGGCCGCCTCAACGAGAAGCACGCCGCCACGGTGACGCCCTACTTCTTTTCGCCGGATTTTTCTTCGTGTTCGATGCAATTTCGGAGTTGGGTTATGGCCTTAGCCTTGTTGTTTTTGATTGTGCCTCTTACTGTTGAACTTTCAGTACATTGCTAGCCTTGCGCAAGCGTTGGCCTACTGCCACGAGAACCACGTGATTCACAGGGATATCAAGCCAGAAAATTTGTTGCTTGATCATGAGGTACTCGCCCAATTCTATTTGTGTTCTTTAGTCGGTTCATTTCCTTGAAATTAAAATATGCTAACTTCATGTTCATATGGAGGTGGTAGGGAAAAAGTTTAAAGTTGTGACATAATTCGTTTTGAGAAAGTTTTGTTTGGGTTTCTTCGAATCTGCTCGTGGAAAAATTTTCTTCTAAGAATCACACATTAAAGGATGTGGCTGACATTATGAAAGATTAATTTTTTGAATTCTTGCTTTTTGGAGAGAGCTGAACCTGATTTGGTGTTCAGTTTGTGCTGAAGATCTTTGGAACTGGGTGATGGTTCTTATTTCTCTTATCTTCCTCATGTTGTTGTCCTGCTTTATCCCCATGTACGATTTCTATACAATAAAGCCATTTATCCAGTTATGAGATAATTAAGCATAACTAACTAGTCATTTAGAGGTGTTTCTGCTTGAACAAGCATTTGCATATTTACCCTCTCATGTTGTAGATCACAGTAACAGGACCTTGGAATCGTTGTTTATCTTTTGGAGTCTGTCAATATTGAGCTTCGATGAAATTGGACTCGTGTATTTAAGGCCATTCTATCACTGGTTAGATCATTTTCATTGTAGGTCAGCTGGGATAGATCTTCTAACCCATTGGCAAAAAAGATGAATGGAAGAATATTTCATTGATGTTTGGTGACACAAGTTATTTGTCCAGGGTAGGCTGAAAATTGCAGACTTCGGATGGTCTGTACAGTCGAAGAGCAAGAGACACACCATGTGTGGAACTTTAGATTACTTGGCACCGGAAATGGTGGAAAATAAAGCTCATGACCAGGCTGTAGATAACTGGACTGTGGGCATACTTTGCTATGAGTTCCTCTACGGTGTCCCTCCATTTGAGGCTGAGAGCCAAAGTGATACATTTAAGAGGTAGAAATACGATTTCTTTCAATTTGCTCCGGTCCAAGAAACCAAATGTGTGACCCGTACTTGGATGCAGGATAATGAAGGTGGATTTGGAATTCCCTCCCGTTCCTCATGTATCTCCAGAAGCCAAAAATCTTATTTGCCAGGTAATAAGCATATTAGCATTCGGTTCTCTCTTGTTACATTGTCAGCAGGAGTGGTGGCAGTGGGCATATTCAAGAGCTTACTGAATTGTTTTCCTTTTCTTTTGCAGCTTCTGGTTAAGGACTCTTCGAAGAGGCTCTCCCTTCAGAAGATAATGGATCACCCTTGGATCACCAAGAATGCAAATCCTGAGGGTATCTGCAATGTGTGAGTTTGCTTTGGCTGCGAAGGTTTAGGATGACATCCGAGTACGAGGTCCATTGGATCATTGGACGCCAAAATAGTAATTTAGCTTGCTGTGTATGTTGTAAATGGAAGTTCGTTCATTGGAATGATGAAAAAGCAAAGAGTTGAGATGTTTTGTCGGAGGCAGAAGCATTTGCTGGTGTCCCTTTTTCTGCTTAGGACGGCTTCGAAATACAGGCCATCGACTTTCCTCCGAACCAAGATGATGCTTTCTGAGATACAAAGTTGTTGAGAGCGCATCAATGTACTTGTTTTGCAGAAAGGCGACTTGAAGAGGAACTTCTTCTTACGTTGCGTTTCACAAATAGAAAGCCATTCAAAGAAAACGTGTTGGCATTGATGATATGGCCACCAACTTCACTCGGGCACTACTAGCATTGTCGACATTTCGGCCTTATAACTTGCACTAGCCCGAGAATTGTCAAGTCTGCCGTTAGCCATGAGAGGAAACTGTCAAACCTAGAGAGAGAGAGAGAGAGAGAGAGATGGAAGACCAAGAGAGAACGGTGTTGACAAAGGACCATGGACTATGGCCCTGTTTGGTTCAGCATTTGGAAGGGACTTTGGGGCTCCAAAGGCCCTTGGCCAAATGCTGAAGGTGTTTGGTTCAACTTTTTGAGGGCTTTGGGGGGATGCAATTGCATCTCCAAGGGAATTGAAGGTACGTTTGGGAAGACTTTTGGGGAAAGTCTTTAAGGAAATGCAAAGACCTTTGAGTTAAAGGTGTTTTTCAAAATGCAAACTGTGTTTGGTAAATTGTACTTTGAAAGCCCTTTGTGAAGTACCTTTGAACAAAATGGTGTTTGGGGGACAAAGGACTTTTATGATAAAAAAAAATTTACTAAAAGAAAAATAAAAAAATTTGACTAGTGTGAGTCATAAATACAGACATTATGTACTTAAGATTTTAATTAAATTCATATCAAAATAGTTTATAACTTATAACCTAAAATAAAATCCAAGTTTAGACTATTTTTTAATGAAATTTCAAGTAAAAATCAAAGTCTTTCTTTTGGTCATTTTCCCAGTGCCGCACGATGCGCAGCTCCTCCTTCGCACCGCTCCTTCTTCAACCTAGACCCTCGCCGGCGATCCCCAACCTCACTGCCCCCATGCCGCCGCCGCCTGCGTCAAGCTCCTCCTGGTCCCCTCCTACCGGAGCACCGACTTCGAGGTCCACCGCCACCGGCTCGCCCCCGACCCACTCCCTCCCCGTCGCCCGCCGGTACTCCGACGAGACCAGCCCCTGGACCCTCGACGACCCTCCCTTCTTCGCCTTCCTCGAGCTCCTCCTCTCCTTCCCCGCCCGCGCCGTCGACTCCGTCATCGTCCACCTCCACCACAGCCTCGGCTACGGCGCCGCCTCGACCTCGTGATGTAGCGCAACCCCGATCGGCCGTCGCCGAGGCTAGGCAACCCTCGCCTGAGGTCGGGGGACCTCGGCGAGGGTCGCGCGACCTCGATCGGCCGTCGCCGACTCAGATCTGAGCCGTGAGGACCCAGATCTGGGCCTCTGCGACTCGCCGGGGCGGCCCCTCGCTATCGTCGTTGAGTCACCGCGACTCGTGGAGGTCACCCGACTCTCCAACGACGATCGTGTAGGTTGTCGCGATCACGCCGGCGTCCCTCTGGCCGTCACTGGCCCCTCGCAGTCACGAAGAACAGATGGTGAAGATGAACAGTGTCCTCACAAGGGCAAAAGACGGTAAAACAAAAAGTTCGTAAGGGTAATTTTGGAAATAAAAAACATGAACAGTGCCCGCGTGGGCATGCCGAAAAAGCCGAAAGCCCAAGGCAGGGCCACCCCTGCCTTGGGCTTTCAGCCTTCACAAGGCTAGCATTTGGAGAATGGGGGTTTAAATTTTTTTGCCAAACACCCTTTACTTGGCCCAAGGAGCTTTAGACTCTCAAGGGGCTTTGGGAAGTGGTTCCCAAACGCACCCTGAAAGGGCTTTGGGGGAATGGAGGGGGGAGAGGTCTATTGGGAAGTTGCATTTTCGGAATGCAACTTCCACTGTTCATCTTCACCGGAGAGAAGCCGACCGGAGGCCGACGACCGCCGGCCAAGGGGTCGCGCGCGCCGGTAATGCGCCGGCAACCGCCGGCCAAGGGTCCCCCGACCCCGGCGACCGTCGCCGGACCTCAGGCGACGGTCGCCGCTTGGGTCGCGCGACCTCGGGCGGCCGTCGCCGGGGTCGCGCGACCTCGGCGACGGCCGCCCGGGGTCGCGTGACCCGGTGACGCCCCGGGTCGCGCGACCCGGGCGATCGCCATCCGGCCATCCGCCGCCGGATCGGCGGTCGACCCATCCGATCCGCCGGATCCGGTCGGTGGCCGGATCCGGATCCTGGGTGCAGTGGCGGATTTCTAAAAAGAAAATAGAATTTTTTTTTTTGTTTTTTTAATTTAATAAAAGTCATTTACAAATGCAAATTTTACCAAACGATATTTGCATTTGGAAAACCCCATTCACCCAAAGGTATTTGCGTTTTGGCAAATGCATTCCCCAAAAGCCGAACTAAACGGGCCCTATATTTGCTGATATGAGTGTATCCCCGGTTTTCAATCGGACTGAAAACGGAGGATACATGTCCAAGTCATGTCCAACAGCAGGCAAAAATGAGAAACCGTTCTCCCTTCATTCTCTCACCGAACGAAATTGCGGGGAAAATCTTGCAAATGACAATGAAAATTCAAAGCTGATGGCCATGTAGCCCTGTCGCTATAGGGATTGGGGATGACGTCAGAGAGTACTAGATCCGGGATCCAATCCTCGTAAGTCTCGCTCACATATATATGTAGATTAAAAAGAGGAGTGAGACAAAAAAGGTAATGAAAATTCAAAAATTTCGTCGAATCAAATAGTTTCAAAACATTTCTTTTGTCTGAGTATGATCCGCACTTGCAATCTTTAGTATTCATCGCATCGAATGAACTTTACTATGACATGTCAACGTAAATTTTACCAAAGTAGCTATATATTGTAATTTTGTAATTATAATTTGTAAACATAATATCTTCAATTATAAATCTATCGAGCCGTCTGATATAACAAAATATAAAATGAGAAGTGAGGATTAGTGTTTAAACGCCGATGGCCTTTTTTATTTTTAATGGTTTTTTCCAATAAAAAAAAAAATTAACGACGCGTACATCGTCTCCACACATATAAATCGCACGACGATAAGTCAAAAGCCATCCCCCTGTTACCCTCCCAAATAAACGCCGATGGCGGACAATACCCACGCCGCCGCCACCGCCGCCGCCGCCACAACCCCCGCCGCCACGAGCGCCGCGCCGTCGGCGGAGAAGGGCCGCCGGTCCGTCTTCGAATTACCGCCCGGGTTCTTCGACTCCTGCGTCCTCCTTCAATCTCCGCACTCCTCCTCATCGACGACCGCCGCCTCCGCCGCGACCGCCCTCGTCCCGCCTCCCGAGGCCGAGGCCTCCCTCGCCTCCGACGTCAGAGCCCCAGAGGATAGCCGCGAGGGCGGCGGCAAGGGCAGCGCGGACGGCGCCGCCCTGGCCAGATGGACGTGCAACACCTGCAAGGTCGAGTTCGAGTCGCTCCTCGACCAGCGCTCGCATTTCAAGTCCGATTTCCATCGCCTCAACGTGAGCTCCTTTGACCTTTCGCGGTCTCCCCGTTCTCTCGTTACCTCGATTCTCCGAGGATTAGGTAGATGCGGCTGTGTTTGATCGTAGCTTAGATTGATTGATGAGAGCCTTCATTCGAATGTTTTGATGATGATGATGATGATGATCGACGAATTGGCGTGCGCGATTTGTGTAGGTAAAGCTGAGTGTTGCTGGGAAAGATATAATGGAGGAGGAGGATTTCGATAATCTGGCGTCTGATTCATTGAATGACTATGAGATATCGAGCATATCAGGTTCGGAAGATGAACTTGAGCAGGGACCGAGGGTCCACAGTGAATTTAACAAGGGTTCGGATGCGATTACTAAGCAGAAGATCTTTCTGCAGCTTCAGACTGGCGAAATAGTTTCTGTCTGGAAGTCCTTTCTTCAGAGTGAGTCGGAAGTCATACTCTTCGAAAATGGTAAAGCAGTCGCCGTTTATGACGGCAGTTCCTCAACCACGTTAAATGCGAATGTAATCATTCAGAGGCTGAACGATCTGGTTTGTGAACCGAGGGATAAAACTCGTCTGAGGATTGTCTTGCTTGCCAGTGGGGGGCACTTTGCTGGATGTGTTTTTGATGGTAATAATGTCGTGGCTCAGAAGACATTCCATAGGTCAGTTCTCTACTGTCTGAAAGGTTAAATAATCAGAAAATAAACTGAACCGGATTTCACTGTGAGCATTCAAAGTTTCAGATCATTCAATTATGCATCTATAACTTTCACGATAATGTAGATTCACTTCATCTTGAGTTAACTTTCATTTTCACTTGTATTTAATTAATGATTTGTACACTGAATAATACTCCTAACAATATACTCGTGGAATAAATGTTCTCTGAATTCATTTTCTTTGCATATAGATATGTTGTGAGGGCTAAGGCAGGCAAGAAGCAGTCGGTTAAGGATGGAAGTGGCAGAGCTGCGCATTCTGCAGGAGCCTCACTTCGGCGGTATAATGAACTTGCCTTAAAAAAGGTATCTTGCCAGACTCCTTCATAAAGTACTTAGCAATTTCCTGCAATTGTGATATCATGCTTCTACAAGAAACTATTTGCTGGTGGTGAAGTAAAAGCCCTTTAAGCAAAATAAATAAACATGGGGAGCAAATTGATTGTATCTCCGCAAGGAGTTTTGCTGCACTTGTCTTTTCCAGTTCGACTGCTATTGTTTCGTAGTTTCATACTATTCCATAAATCTTTATCAGTCTCGGGTGATCAAGCCTTTTATCCTTATTTCTTCATAGATTTTTCCTGAGCTTGTAAGAGTAAACTGTCTGAATGACTATCTTTTCCCTTTCCATGCATGATTATCAAGTAGAAGATAAACATGTTTAGCATAGCTATGCCTCTCTATCCTTAACAGATTGAAAACTTCTGTGTTCCAGGATATTCAAGAGTTACTTCTTTCTTGGAAGCCTTATTTTGATGCTTGTACCAGTGTTTTCATTTATGCACCTTCAAATAACCGCCAGCTTCTTTTCAGTGGAGAGAAGCCATACTTTGGTCATTCTCAATCCGTTGCACGTAACATTTCCTTTACTGTCCGGAGACCTACTCTTAAAGAAGCCAAACGTATATACAACCAATTAACCCAAGTTGCATATGAAAATGGTGAGAAAGAAATAATATCGGTGGAAGCAGATAAGTCACCTTCAAGCCACAGTGCTGTGCTCCACGATGAACTGGTTGCTATCAAGGATGAATTGGGTAAAAAATTGGCACATATGGAGATCATTGAAACTTGTTTAATATCAAGTGACAGTGACCATAATGAAGTGATTGGTAGATTGACACCATTGCATGAAGCGACAGAACTGGGAAATGCTCAGAAGGTTTGGGAACTCCTGGAAGAGGGGAGGGACCCTTGCGCAAAAGATGAAAGGGGACGGACACCATATATGTTGGCAAGTGAAAGGGAAGTGAGAAATGTTTACAGACGTTTTATGGCCTCAAACCTTGATAAGTGGGACTGGCATGCTGCTAAAGTACCCAGTGCATTAACAAAAGAAATGGAAGAATCTCAAGCTGCTAAACAGGTAGATTTCATGCGCCATGCTAATTACTTTGTGGTTGTGATCCTAGTAGTTGTCAATTCTTCTCTTTTCCTATCAGCAATTGATTTGGGTTAAGTTCTACAAGAGTTTTATACATGAAGCATTCGTACTTTAGGATTTAATATCTGTCTGGCTGACTATCTTGTCAAACTTTTTATAGTTGGTTCTGGTTCGAATTATTTTTCCAATAAATCATGTTGTCTTGCATGATAAGAGAATCAGTTCATTCATTCTACAATTTTGCTTAAATTTGATATTCTTCTTTTGTGCAATGAAGGCATTAGTACCATTGGTCACATCAGATGTACTTTAAACTTCAAAAATCTATTACTGTAAGATTTGGCATCAGTCTTCTGGGGGAGCATTTGTTTTATGTCTTTTAGTGTCAGTCTTATTCTTGGTAAGTGATACCTTCTATTTGTCTGTGTTAGTTTGTTGTTCTGTCATCCTTTGTTATAGCAGTCAAGTCATTCTTTTACACACTCGATCTTATTACTAACTTTGCTGGAGGTTTTCAGGCAGAGAAAGATGCCAAGAGAAAAGCCAGAGCAAAAGAGTTGAAGAAACTACGTAAGGCCAAAGAAAAGAAAGCTCAGGTGTGTATTTAGTTGTTTTTTCTGATACTTACAGTAATTTTTTCCCTAGGTTGTTGTAGTTTTCTTCTATATATTTCCCCTAGATGCAGATTATGTGTGATTATAGAGGCTTTTGGGGTGCATGACAATATCTTCTGAAAGATCATTGGCATTTTTGGTGATTGTTCGTGCATGAGTTTGTTTGGCGTTTTTGCAAGAGAATGATGGTTGGTTTCCCTTTTTCTTTAGCAGTGAAGGGAAAAATGAGCTCACTCGATTTTGTCTAGGTTCCTACTTAAGAGCTAGGTTAGGAGGGATGAAATTTTAGGTTTTCCCATGTCATCTATGGATTGGTTCACTTATCACGTCTAATAGAAGCTAGTGGTGTTCTGCCTTGCTGGCCAAGGATTAGCCATGCCTCTGACGTAAGCCTGGGCCATAGGCCAGTGTTATTTAGTATTAGTAACTACTAAACTTAGCAATTGACGTTGGTATGCCACATGCTATCATGTCACTTTCTTATTTCATCCTTTTCTCAAATGGGTGAATCCAGGCTGAGGCTGCAGCCTCTCAAAATGATGTGAAAGCTCCGGGAGATACATCTGCTAGGAAAGGACTGTCTCAACCTAGCGGAATTTCTCGAATGTCCAAAGAGGTAAGAAAACAATCTCAAGAAGCCAAGCCCTCACTAAGTCCTATTTTTGTTTGTTTTTAGGAGTTGCAATTGATCTATCCTTTTTTGCCCCTCTTCTGCTGTTTCTAACACTGCCCATTCATGCAAAATTTGGTTCACTGATCTCATCCAGAAAATTGTACACTGAAGTAGTTTGTGAAATTAGTACTGATGTTTTGTTGTGTTCTCTTCCTCTCAATCTTACTCAGGAGCAATTGAAGGCAGCACAGGCTACCGAGAGAGAAAAGAGAGCAGCTGCTGCCGAGAGAAGGATGGCTGCAGCCGCAGCCCTTAGTGCTCAAGGCAATAGTGGAAACTCAGCGCCAAGCTCTTCACAGCCAAAAAGCACGCTAAGTGGAGATAGTAACTGCTCCTGTTGTTATGTCTCGTTGGATGGTAAAATACCATTTCATAGGTATAATTACAAATACTGCAGCACTACATGTATGCATCTGCATAGAGAAATTCTCGAGGATGGATAAATGCTACCTTTAGAGCATAACTTATATATAAAGCTTTCCCCCATTTTTCTATTGTATCACTGGTGTAACAATTGGATCATATTCGGGGACGTTTAAGTTTGTTATCCATCAGTTTTCACTTGAACGTTCCTGATTTCAACTTCCCCTCGAACTACTTCCATTCTTGTCTTTAGGATGCCCATTCTATCTGCTGGATTCATTCCATGACCTCTCTGGATCTTCTGATTACATCAAATAGCGTATTCTATCAGTCTCATCATCAATAACCTTAACTCCATATTGATCAACGATCAGAGATATACCTCCAAAAGCTGCATTTGAGAAGGGAACTTTTCATCAAGTTCTTTCGAATTACTAAAATTCTCGTGTGAGTGCAAGCCTCCTGTTGGTCCTCTGCAGAAGTTTTCAAATCATTGTTGAGATTGTTGCTTGTCATTTTTTTTTTGGGTCTTTCCTTTCCATAACCCTTGCCTTCTTTCCTTCGAACCATAACGTTTTCTACGCTTCCCCTGTTCGATTGTCTAAAAAAAGTTGCTAAACAATAAGAGAGGTTTTTGTTTTTATAAGGTATAAGAGAATTTGGTAGTTTGAAACAAATAATCAAATAAATATTGGTAACTAACTCAAATAGGAGTTAGTAATGCAAAATAAGGGAATCACTCTAATTGAAGTTGGGGGTTTTGAAAACGCCCTGGTAAATTCAAAAAGTTGACGAGAAAGGCCAAAAATAAAATAAAATGTTGTGGCTCAACAGAAAAGTTGGCAAATTTAAAAATAAAAATAAAGATTGGTAATGAGAAAATTAAATGAGATTTGGTAAGTCAAATAGCTTAATTGAAGATAAAATGATAAGTCCTGTAAGTGTTGGTAATTTTATACAGTAGTAGACAAATTCAAGGTGTTAGTAAGAAACATAAATTGAAGCTTGTAAATGACCGGTAACTTTTCTTACCAACGGCATTTTGACATTCACAAATCTTTTTTATATACTAACACAAAAAATAAATCCATTTCAAATTCGATAGGTACTATTATAGTTACAACAATCCTTGAATTTTGGTCTAATGTGCAATGTCATTCCTAATTTTTAATTTATTCAATATGATCACTAAACTTTAGCCTAATTTACAATGTCATCCCTAAAATCAATGTGATCTTAACTATATAAAACTATTCAATATTGTTCTTAAACTTGAATTGATGGAAGGATAACGTTGGATATTTTCAAATAGGTCGGTTGTAATATTTATCAATAATTTATGAACCGCATTGAACAAATTAAAGTTTAGGAATGACATTGCACATTGGACTAAAGTTTATTAATTATATCGAATAAATTAAAAGTTTATGGATGATATTGCACATTTGGTCATAGTTTAGGAACTATTTGTGTAATTATGCTTACAAATAAAACCAACGAGTTTCGAGTTCATTCCCAAGCCACGAGCCGAAGTTCTGCATCAGCATTATCTGCAATGAGACATCAACGAATGGGGTCCTTTCAACTCTCTTTGGGGCTTGTTTCTTGTTTTGTTTCGTTTGCCATCTCCTCGTTCGGATTAACTCGGAAAGGTAGCTGAAAACTAACGAATCGAAATGCTTTAGATTAGAGAAACTGCGACGATTTCACAGCCTAACGACAGAAACCTTTAGCGTTACAGACAATGTGGCGCACGTTCAGTGTTCTTTCTTTCGAAATCCGCATCTTTTTAACTTCCTTTTGCTTCCGAAATTCCGAGCCGGAACTCTTCGAGGGAGCGCGTTCCATGTCCGTGTCCGTTCGTGCACTTCCCAAGTTTAACCCAGCGTCAGCTCCTCTTTCCTCCGCCGCTCCTCGAGCCGCACTTTGGCGCATCGGCTGCTCATCATGGTCGCGATCATGCTCGCGCTGAAACCGACCATATTGACAGCTATGTGCAGCCTCGAAAGGCCCCTGTGATGATCCTCCGTTGCGTCTGCCAATTTGCGAATCAACTTGCCTCTGAACAACACAAAGTTCGATCCCATTAGGCCGACGGCATCGAGATAAAAGTCATACTGGAGAATCATAAAACTTCCCCGAGTGCCGATTTAAAGCACATTCGCACGTCCATATGTAGCAGGCATTGCCCGGCATTAGAGTTTTACGCAGAGTCGACGAGAACGACGAGAATGTCTGAGAGAAAAAAATGGAGAAGGGCTCTGACCCGTAGAGTGTAAGAACGACTTCAGGCACCACTCCGACCAGTGAGGCCAGCAGATACGGAACGTATTTAACATCTGCAGCGACGATGGCATAATTGAACAGTAGATACGGAAACGGAGAAATCCTGATCAGCATGACCGCTTGGAACTGATGATACCAGCTCCCTTGGCCGGCTAGTCGGAGAACGGACGCCTGCTTCGGGTATCTCGCCAACCATCTCTGGAAAGATAGGTGACCCTTGAGAAATGGTTGTCTTCACGGAGACCGGTTCGAAGAATTCACAAGATACATGTACCTGAATCTTTTGCCGGAAGGGCAGACCGATGAAGTAAGGCAGGGTTACGCCGATCGTAATTCCGGCCATTACTATAGCGAACCCAGTCACATAACCAAAGGACATCCCGGCGATCCATATGGAAGGCGTAGACGGCAACATCAAGGCGGGGAATAGAGCGGTCGTGGCGAAAATCAGGAATGCCAGAGTCGGACGGTCGAAGCTTCGCGTCACCCAATCAATAGTCGGGACAATCACCTAGAAAAGAGCTGGAGCATCAGAAAAAACGATGCACATTGAAGCCGGAAAAAATTCGAGATAATCAGATAAACCGAAACAGGTTGTTTTGCTCGAGTTCGAAGGATTTTAAACTGCAAAAGTTGGGAGAACTTGTATCTGAAGTCACCAGAAATTGGATATACTACATGCACCATTAATAAAAAAGTCCAAGAAGTATCCTGACTCTAGTTATTGTTCATTTCCAGTGATCAGATGCACAATGCCTTCGATATTTTCGCTACCCCGGACATCATCGTCTTTGTCCATTGTATAGGCTATTTCATCATCAACCAAGCAACTCCGACGTGTATTCGATCAATTTGCAACTTAGACTCGGTGCCGAGGCCTATCAACAATGCCAAAAGAATTCACCAAATACAAACAATCTATGTTGTTGACTGCATATGCAACATGGTGGTGACAATATGAATCGCACCCTCCGTTTGTCCCACAGCTTATGTTTTAGCTGACATGATGAACGATGTGCTTTTCCAAGAAAATCTTCGAAACGAGCCGTGTCGGCGTCATATCAGATTCGCAATTCTCTCAATAGTTTCGCTCGTGTGTTTCCGAAATGCTAAGCGCCTGTATATACTCGGTGTTTACATCGATTGAAAAATTTAGATCCTGGTATCAGCGCGGCCGTGTTTTTCCGGCCCAAGGAGAGATCAGTTCGTGGTCGTGGATTATTGTTACCCGATCATTGCGAGACTACCTTGTTCATGAGCGGTGGGCCGAGCCAATTGACAATGATCACCACCGAGATGCCCGCCAAGATGCACAGCCCGATCACCTTGACCCCCCACCTCCACCATCTTCCGCTACTCGTGGCGATGTCCGGCGGCGCCACATTCCTCACGCCGCCGTCACCATCCTCTCCGTCCTCTAATCTCACGTAGTCTCCATCCCGGTTGCTCTCCATCACGTAGTTTACTGCTCCATCCTTATGGCTAGACAATTGAAGTATTTCAGGACCACAGGAGAGGCTATAGCATCAGAGGACGGCCGGGAGCGGGAGGAAGGACGGGCATTGGTTCGTATGAATGCCGGGTTCAGTACAAGGTCGGCATTCACTCTTCGATTTGAGCGGCTCGTCCAAAGAGAGAGACGAGGCGGAGGAGGTGGAGGAGGAGGAGGAGGAGGAGGAGGAGGAGGAGGAGGAAGAAGATTTGGAGGATGCAAATCGAGACAGCACGGAGGTGGCGATCGATCTGGTTCGTTATAATGTCCGTCGGGTTCGTGCCGGAAGAGAAGGGACAACGCCTATTTGGAATTCTGCAAGTTCGGAAAAATAATCATTTCCCTCATATTAAGGAATTAGATAGCGGAAATAGCTATCCCTTTCAACCAAGAATAGCTAAAGGGCGGTGGTGAGAAGGATTTGGAATGACCGACCTCTAGAAAATTAGCAAAAGAGTAGCCTCAACTCATGGTACCCGAAATTCATATCTATTAAGAGTGTGATCGAGTTGACACCGCTCGTTACTCTATCAAGTTTGGTGTAACTTGATTTTCAAGAGGTTTAGTACTTCGTTCGAGCTCGACTCTAATTAGGTTTTCAATAAGCTCTAACTTGACTCAACTCAGTCAATCAATAAATGGGTTCCTAATGAAGTATATATAGTGTATTATGAATTGATATTTAGTTCACTTCGAGCCTAGATCACTAGTATTAGAGATGCATTTGGAAAAAGTATTAAGTGAGTGTAGGACATGGTCTACATGTACCACATGGAACCCGTCGGATTTAAATGTCCGAATTCAATATCAATAAACATGGCACAATCATTTGATAATTTCTGATATTTGTGAGGAAATTTAACAATCATGTCAAAATATCTTGAATTATTTGAGCAGTTAAGATAATTTCAAAATATATCAGCATGGATATCTTTACACCAAGAGCTATGAAATAGAATTATGGCCTGAAGTACACTTCTCATGTGTTAAAGTTCCTAATAAAATGAAAGTATTTCATGTGACGGTTACATCATGTGACGGCGACACGTAATAAAATGTGTTAAACTAATTCGCTTAATGTAATAAGCTAATCAAATGTTAAGTGGCGCTTTAGTAGGATGCGATTTATAGCATATAAGAAATGGCGATTAGCTGGTTACACAACGTTAACTTTCCATAAATTATTTTCTAATGAACACCCAAAAACAGAAAATAAAAGAGAGGAGACAATTAAAAAGAGTTGAAGTGAACGTGTAAGCCTGGCCCAAAAAGAAACGTGTAAGCCTAGCCCAAAAAGTAAGTCAAATGGGCCAGCCCGCTTTCAGCCAATTAGCCCATGTGGGCTTCATGTGGAATTTTGCATGGAGCAGAGCTTAATGTGGACTTCAAACAATTACCAGTGCCTCAAGAATCACTCAAATAATTCATTGACATTGTTAGGTTTCCTTAAGGTAAGACTGAATAAATTAATTAGTGTTGGGAAGATATGATTCAAGGAAATATGGTGGATTCAGAGATATTAAGGCCACGGTCCAGCTTTGCCAAGAACCTTTAGAGCCTAGAGCCCTTGGGAAAAAATTGAGGTGTTTGGTGATTTTTTTTTTTTTTTTTTTTTTAACTTTGGGGAAATTTAGGATGCGCATGACAAAGTTTCTATAATAGAAATTAATTTCTGGCCAGAAATTGATTTCTCAATTTCTATTTCAGAAATTAAGAAGTTAAAAATTTTAGTTTCTAATTTCTTCTTCAAATCTATTTCTGGAATAGAAATTTATTCCAAAAATAGAAAAATCAAATTGCGTTACCAAACGGATTTCTATTACAAACCTATTATGGGGAATAGAAAAATAGAGAAGTAGAAATTTTATCATGCACGCCTTTAAGGTGCATATGACAAAATTTCTGGAATAGAAATTGATTTTTGGCTAAAAATTGATTTCTCAATTTCTAAAACAAAAATTGAGAAGTTAAAAATTTTAACTTCTGATTTTTTCTTCAAATCTATTTTTGGAATAGAAATATATTCTAGAAATAGAAAAATCAAATTGTGTTACCAAATAGATTTATGTTCCAAACTTATTCGATGAACGAAAAAAGAGAAATAGAGAAGTATAAATTTTATCATGCACGCCCTTAGCTTTCAACATTTTTTTAAGGCAAATTCTAGGGCATGATGACTTTTTTCTTCTCATCTTGTCCTCCCTACCATTCTTGGACTCCATTTTTACCCTTGAAGACCATACTTAATGATAGAGCCGACGGCCAAGGAGGAGGCCAAGGACACCAACGGAGACCTTGCATGGCCAGATCTCAGAAAACTTTGAAATTGTTCATTGGGAATTCGCAAAGGAGGTCAGGGATGCTGGTCAAGGATTGGACAACAATAGCTGAGGGTTGGGCAACGCTAACCAAGGCCTCATGCAGCCAAATCTGAGTTCGAGATGGAAAGATCTTGAGATGAAGAGTTGGGACAAGAGAGGGCGAAGGTGTGCTAGGCAAATGGAGGGAGGTGGAGAGGTAGTCCTCGTCGGGGTTGCTAGAGCTGCCTCGGCCACCTGAGGTTGCACGACCTTGAACGCCTTGCCCAAGCTTGGAGTGAGCAAAGGAAATTCCATGTGGAGAAGATGGAGATGAGGCGATGAAGACACAGATCCCTCACCTAGGCTCACACTTTTCTCCAATTGACGATGGAGACGATGAAACTTTCATAGAGACGATAGAGACAGAGAGCAAATGTTTTTTTTTTTCTTTCAATTTCCAAGTTACTTTGCGAAAATACACCTTAACCAAATTGTTTTTCTTCGAGCAAATGCACTTTTTACACAAAGATCCTTATGGAAATGGCTTCACATACCTCCAAAGTTGAATCTGTAGTTCGAATCTTTTTGCTCGCAATTCATATTAATATCTTGTATCGACTTGGCAATTGGATGAATTCAATTTAAATTCAATGAAGTTTAATCAATGTTGAGAAAATGGCTTTATATCCTTTCAAAATTGAACCAAACACAGCCCAAATCCTCTTGCTCGCAATTTATATGAGCATTTTGTATTGACTTGGCAATCAGATGGATTGAGTTAGGTCGATTTGAATTAGATGAAGTTAATCAATCCATGCCGACTCAATTTGAATCGAGTTAATGCTTTTCAACCGGTGCTTTTGTCCACGAGTCTTATCTTCATATGCAATTCCCACTAGCCCATCTTTTCCCATATTTATGCCGCATTCATGCATCTTCCTTCCCGTTGCTTCCACTTCTTAAATTCCTTTACGAGACATCGTCACATTTTGCCACGTGAATGCTGCATGATTCCCATGCCATTATTATAAATATGGCAAAGATCGCTGTCAACTTATCAAAAAGTATATATCATTAAGAGAAATTATACCGTAGGGAACTATGAACATTGCACTATGAGATCTCTATTATTGTCAGTTGCCACGCTTTAGTTTCAGACCTAACTTGTGTTGATCATATATCTTGATATACATGAAATGGGTAATGATAAAAGTGTTGAAACTATTAAATCTCACCTTTATTTAGGGTCTTAAACTCGTATATAAATTGTCAATAAACCCACGTAAGCTGCGCCTTCTTTTTGCATTAATTATGCCATTTGGCCATGGATAAACATGTTTTTATCATCTGATTAATGTGCATAGATAGTAAGATAAGGCGTTAATGATGATGATGATGATGATGATGATGATGATTCCTTTGAGCGTAATTTAGGTAAAAGGAGTTATAGGGTTTGGCCTCTTTCACGAACTTGTCGCATTCGACATTGTACCATGATAGTACATAATTCTCATACGCCATTATTGTGCATGTAAAGTGTCAGGATGGTAATAGTTAGGAGGTGAAGATGATGAGCGGCCCTGCACATATCTGAAGCGCAATCGATTGCACTGCATGATCGACTAACACTGAGAACATGGCGATGGCGATTTGGTGGTCTACATGGACCCCATGAGTGGAGAGAAGTTCATGCTGAGTCCTTATCAAGTGGGGCTGCATGTGAAATTGTAAGAAATAGTATCCTGTTCGCTTATCGGCAATTAAGCATTTAGAAACCACATCATGCAAATTAGAAGTTAAAAAACGAGCCCATCAAACTAAAGTTTAGGATCTAAATTGAACAAATTTAAAGTTTATGGACGACATTGCATACTGAATCAAAGTTTATGGACCATTAGTATAAGTGTTCCCCTCGACTATGATTATTAATTTTCCAATATGATGGATATAATGATAATTTGTAGGCCGCGTTGACCTAGAGGGATTTACATGCACACATTTGTGGGATTTTAGATCTTCAGTTCTTGAGTTGGAAACCCTCTGATGCTCCAGCCCACTAAACCAACAAAAAATCAGATGTACCATGGAAGGAAAACTTTTTCTGAAAAGTCTTTGTGCCTCATCAATACAGAATGTGGTGTATAAACATCCACATATGGGGCAATTGAGGTAATTCTTGAAAATAGAGAAGATGAGCTTCATTTCCTGGTTGACTACATAAACACCAAACTCCACAGCAGGATATATACGATGGTTGATATATATAATGGAATGAGGAGACACAGTCCTCAATTACATAAAGAGCTCAATAAATGAATTTCATTCAAAGGGACCATCATTAAATGGTGTAGCGTCCCACCTTTTTCGATTTGCTTATATGTGGACCTTCCAATTTATATATGCACATAGTCTAATGCATTTGGTATAAATTTATCCGATAAAGGAGATGGATAGAGCTCTTAGGGTTGACCATGTTAGAAAAGACAAGGATCATTTTAAATGATCCCCGCCAATAAAGCAATTGTAAAACAGCCTAACAGAGATCAAAGAATATGACATGGAAAAGTTAGGATATCAAACGAAAATATTTTATGTCTCACGTTGGTCTATTGCTATAGTGATTATTAACTTGGGAGTATGGAACAATATTGTTTATTGGGTACTGCTCTTGAATGCACCTTGATAAGGAAGGTGATGATAAAGGAAGAGGATCGTATTCTCATCAAGATTTATCTTTATCGCTTTTTTATCTTTCATTTATGATGCATCATTACGTGTACTGTCTATATTATTCTTAATAGAAGAGCCAACTCCATAAGATTGGTATGGATAGTTCAAGTGGGACGTGAACCGACAAAAACTCTTTCTCATTAAGATAGAGAGGTATCTGACGAAACCAAATTAAGATCTTGAAGCAAGGACAGTGAGATCAAACACGAACCTGTTCAAGCCAAAAGTGGTTGAGCGTATGAATAGTCTTATGAGACAAGCTGTGGGTTGACATCTGCAGATAAGATTGATGACTCAGGAGCAATGCACTTTACTTTGGACGTGGAATATGCCCTTGTTCATTTATGTTGATTGTTAGGTCCATTGCCAATGGGAAGATGTCTTTTCTTTTTGAGAACCAGTTTTAAATTGTTTAATACCTTAACTCAGGAAAACCCTTTATTTTCTTTCTATTAACACTAGCAAATTTGCAAACGGGTTGCATGATGCAAGAAATCGGCATTTGAAAAATTAAGCAAAAATTCATTTATATATGGAAGATTTGAACCGTTAAATGATAGGAAGAGGTCATTAATAAAAATGGACAGTGCAAAAAAATAATATGCACATATGTGGGAAAAAAGAAATAAATTTCAAGATTAAAATATATGAGAGAATATAGAACTACTAACGTATATATTCACTCATGGCTATAAAATTCATAAATAATTGAGTATATCTGGAGAGGACAAAATAATTTAAACCCCTTAAAAGTGATATATAATAGTATAGATGATAAAGCTGTTACTATTGTTACACGGCAACATCTTACGGGCATATAAATTGCTTTCGGGATTATATGGGTTTCTTTGCTCTTAAGATTATTTATTGAGTTTATCTATGTGCACTTAATCATTGATGATAGACTACATAGGAAATTCTCTTTATTCACCATATAATTGTTATGCACCAAAATTACGCAACGTATTACCAGCATATATATCTTCCAAGGTTATATCGAGCTACTATATATATTGAGTTTATCTACATCCAATCAATTGTTTGACAATTCAACACAATGTTTTGTTTCATCCTTTTTCTTTTTTCTTTTTTAAATTCAAGTCACCTTTGCTGAGAGATCAATTTTGCAAAAAGATTTTGAGACGGGATTACATGCGGTATTAAATGATCACATGTGAACACATGACCGACTATCTCTTATTGTTCTCCCAAGACAACATATAAAACTTCACAATGTCCAAAAGATTCAATCGGGCACCGTACTTTGGATTAGAAATCAGCTGATTTCTAGGATAGCCATGTGAAGTGGACCAGAACAAGTTGGACAAAAATCACCACCACCACCACCACCTCCACCATCATCATCATTATCATCATGGTCACTTTTGCAGTGGAATGGATGCGTGTGGGCTGAGAGAGAGAGAGAGAGAGAGAGAGAGAGAGAGAGAGAGAGCTAGGTGATGATGACCAGGAAGAAGAAGAAAGGCCAAAGATGGGGTTATCGTTTTCCAAGTGAAGGAGCACGGTTTTGGGGAGGGGCACTCGATTGCATGGAGAAAAGGGACGAAAGGAGGAACCTAACCCCATTGACTGCGCTCCTTCTCACCTTCCTCTCCTTTTCCCACTCATCCCTCTTTTATCTTCTCATATGGCCTGCGCTTGATGAGCCACCTTCTTCTCACGTGGCCTTCCTTTTGTACTTTCGAATACGTCTCATCACTATCTCTCCCTTTCTTTTTATATATGCCCGTGAAATAACAATTATAGATTGACATGAACCGACAGGTCAAGCATTCCGTGCTTCACAACATGCATGGCTCCTGCTTTCCAAGGAAGAACACCATCCATGAATTCTCATTTTTCCATACGCAATTTCTTTTTGACGAGTCAAAGACATGAGCATGGAGGTCCGGCCGCCCGAAAGGTCGTGGAACACCGCGCGAATTTCATGAACAGGTTAAGCTCGGTCCAAACTCTTAGGTGTCAAGTTTAGAGCCACCTTTTATGACCCATATCAAAAGACCGTACTCAAATTTTATTACTAGAAAGTGAGAATATTATATTAGATATATGACGAACCCAATACTTCAATATATGGCTTCACTTGTTATTATACCAAATCGAAACTTGCCAAAACTTCTATTTTATGGGTAAACTATAACAAGGCTTCTCAGTATTCTAAGCATTTTCAATTAGGTAAACATGCTTATGCCAAAATACTAATATGATTAGACGAACTTTCTATACAAGTGTTGGTAACTTTGCACTTGTTTTTTCTCTCTCTAATTTGTCAGTCCAAGGAAATCTCACCACCAATTAAAAAATGGTCCCCACAATTAGCATTACTTAATAATCCCAATGATTAACCTTAAACCTGTAGCTGACTTGAAGTTTTGGATTTGATTTGTCCGACAAGCAGACATTCTTAGCTGTGTAAAAAGCGAAGATGTTTCAGAAAGTTCCCGTCTTCTTTTCAAACCAAACCCCCTCTCTCCTTGACTGGTACATACCTTGGGTATTATTATAAACACGGCCTTTTGACGAATTGCTTCGATTGAGAGTATTAAATAATATTTTTGAATTTTTCACATTTATCTCACTTCCATTTTCCTGAATTGTCTTCCTACACACTATAGGGTACCAGTTTTCAACTCCTATAAAGTGAAAGTCACCTTCATAATGGCTCGCAGCAAAGTTAAAGAGTCCGCGGTTGATTTAACTCCTAATGTATATGCGTGAGCCTTAGGATTCTATATAACTACTTGAACGAGCTCAGTAGTCATTGTGATATACTTTAACTAATGACCCGAAACATTTTAGATAACTAGTAAAATTAAGTAGGACAAAAACTTGAGAGACGTCAATCAAATACCAGCATGTCTCTTAGGAAAAAAAAATGAAGAAAAAAGGATTCTTGAGTAGGTCCATTTTCAAATATATAATTGGCCGCTACAAAGAGGTTTGGTAAAGTGCTAATGATATAATTTATCGATAAAGTTTATAGGGTAAATGATACAAATGATTCTTAAAATTTATTCTAATGTGCAACGTGGTATTTGAACTTTTAATTTATTTAATGTTGTCATTAAATTTTAGTCCAATATGCAATGTGGTTTTTAAATTTTTAAATTGTTTAATGTGGTCTATGAACTTTTAGTATCTATTCAGTATAATTTTTAAATTATATGAAAATGTACAATGTTGTCAATGTTATCTCCGATCTTGAATTAATAGAATGACAATGTTGAACATCTTTATATAATTTAATGACTACATTAAACAAGTAGTAAAAGTTCAAGGGTTATATTAAACAAATTTAAAATTTAAAGACTACATTGCATGTTGAGCCAAAATTCAAAAATTATTTATGTCATTAGCCAAAGTATGTATGTATGTATGTATGTATGTATGTATGTATGTATGTACTCTGTGACCTTGCCGCGCCGATGAAGTACGTGATGAAGAAACTTTCTTCCACGACGGGATTCAAATGGAGACATCTACGTATTTTTCATCATTGTATTAAGAACTTGATTTTTCTTTCAAGACTTGTGTGTGTAAACAGTCTCCTAGATCCGGAGGCAGCAATCCCTCTAGGGTTGCCAAACTCGACGACTCGGGGCAAAAATACGGGGAGGGAGAGGGACACGATTGCAAGGGGACCCGATCTAGACAAAACCAGGACGGCTTGGCCCGGAGCACCGATCACGACTTCACCGACGGCGATGGAGAGGGTGGCGCAAGTAAGGGTTTGCAAAAGAATCGGAAATCACTCGGAATTAGATTAGGGAGCCGATCCGATTCTTGATTTCAATTTATTGGAGGCAGTGGTTACTGGTCCAATTGTTAGGACCAATTATTAGTTTTAGGTGTGAAACCGTCCACCGCCCATCCAATTATATAACAATATATATTTAATTTTTAAGAAAAGTTTCCGACCAAAAAATAATTTTAAAAAAAAATGAAAACCCTAAAACCTTTAATTTGGAGCTCAACACCAATTAACTAAGTGTTCATCTCATCCCACTCTTACCTCATCTGAGTCGTCTCACTATCTCTCACTCACAGCCTCTATTCTCAAACTCAACACCCATCGACCCATAGTTTCGACTCTCAACTTTTAGTAGAGTTCAATCTTTTTTTTTTTGACATTGCAACTGAGAGTATGGAATATTGTTTTTTGCTTTACTTTAGCTTTCTAAAAAATATCGCACTAAGTGGGAAATTTGATGGGATCAACTCCATAGACCCATCTGGATACCATATTAAACCGGCGGTCTGGTTCTTGGATGGACCCGTGAAATTAATTGATGGTTTTCGACTTCAATTTTTCGAAATCGATTCTTAACGAGTAGTTTTCGATTCTTGAATTAAAACCATCCACGCAGACAATACTCAGACCATACTTATCGCTCGGCACAAGCGGAACTAGCAAATGGGCCTCACATGTACTTCCCTAAAACCATAAGGCGCAACGAAAAAGGTATGCTTCGAGGGGTGGGGTGGAATGCGGAAGGAAGAACCGGGGGGGTCGTTTTCAGCGTTGCTGCTTCTTCTGCTCTCGCCATCATGGCGAGAAAAAGCAACACAGTTCATCTTTTTTCTAATAGAGAGAGAGAGAGAGAGAGAGATAACGAGAAGGAGAAAAACAGGGGCATCTTCCGCCCTTCCTCGTCTTCTTCCCCTGCATCCTTTCATCAGTCTCTGTAATCATGAGTCTCCCTCTGTCATCATTGCGACGAAAATACGACCCTCCCCCCCTCTCTCTCTCTCTCTCTCTCTCTCTAGGACCATGACGGTGAATAACACCAGCGAACACGTCTCTTGCTCCAGCTTATATAATCCGACGCTTCCTTCCTCCTTTCCTCATCGAACAGTGAGTCGCGGACGATCCGGTTCGTCTGTAACCGAACGACCCCTCCATCTCCATCAGTTCATTACTCTTCTTGCCCCCACCCTCTCTCTCTCTCTCTCTCTCTCTCTCTAGGACGCGGGTGAACATGGGTGTGAGTTCCTCGAGGTGGAGTCTCCGTCGGCGGCCACTGAAGCAACGTCACCTTCGCGTCCTCTCGCTGAGCAGGTCCTTTCCGCTCTCTCTACGTAAATGGATTTCGTGGAAAGAGACCGATTTCGGGGCGCGCGTTCGGTTGCAGTTTCCAATGCATCCTCTTTTCTCGTGGCTTCATTAAGTAAACAGAGACACCCTGTTTCCGTTGTTGCAGGAAGAGGAGGACGAGGAGATCGTCGAAGGAAGAGAAGGAGGCGAAGAGGCGGCTGGTGGGTGCGAAGGAGGAGATGGAGATGAAGAACCTGAGGCTGTACGTGGAGAACCGGAGCATCATGGAGGCGAACGAGCGGCTGAGGCAGAGAGCTCTGTTTCTCCATCGAGAGAACAGGGCTCTGCTCGTTCAGCTCCAGAGCAAGTTCACTCGCCCAACCAGCTGAAACCCGAGTCTCCGAACCTGCACACAACACAAAAAAATCGAATGAACCGACGACGACGACAATCAACGATCGACCTTTATGAATTCTAAGCTAGAGTAAACGTTAGGGGTGTGGGGATGGAATAATGGAAAATCCACGGCTCTGCTTTTTCTAAGTGAGCGTATTCATATTGATTTTTTTGCACTTAGTACGTTTGATCATCTGTAGTCCTCTAGTGTAGCAAGCAATCGAACTAGCAAGCACTAAGTTGTATTGATCCAGACGAAGGTTTATATCCGATTTTATATTTCAAATATGCATCTTGGGTGTGAGGCTCTGCTACTGGACACTGCTTTCAAGTTCAACATGGAATTTGCTTTTCAGCGAAGCATTTTATACTAACGACCTAAACCCAACAAAAAGAACAAAGGAAATTTCCCATCCTCGCGAAAAAATCTAATAGTCGAAAAGCAATAGATCAGTGACGATGGCCACGGCGGCCCGCGCCGAGTGCAGAGGATGTGATGATGGTCACCGGTGTAAATGATAGGTGCTACTTCTCTGCCGAGAGAGATAGGCTGTTTCATCGACCAAGCAACGTGATGATTACAGATAGACTTCTTTTTGTATTAATCGGGACTTTGGAACCCAACGATAACCACAAATTAAATGCAAGATAGAACTTCCCTTGATCTCCGAAAATCCAAAGAAATTACAACGGAAAGGGTCGACACACCGTTGGTTTAACATAGGTAATACCTCAAAGCAAAGTTTACTAACCAATCAGCACACCTGTTGTTGTCTACCAAATCTACTGGTACAAAATATATTTCATTAACTCAAGTAGTCACAGCCACAGATCCATATTGGATTCACAAACATCACAAGCCAAAGCTCCTACACGCCTTAGTGTTCTCTATTATATTTTCTTTGACATAATTTTCCGAGCAAAAAACCAGTCTCCAGGATGCAGATCGCACCAGTCTAGTAGCGACCTATCAAGGTGAAGTCATTATCATCGAGGACCTCAACTTCTTTATCTCCCACGAAATACTCCCGCCCAATCTCCTTAACTATGTTCACAAATTCCACCCTCTTAGCCCGAGGAAGCGGTACATAAGGTAGACGGAAAACTGGTCTTGCAACTCCAAGCTGGGCAAGGGCAGTATTCAAGCCAATGGGGTTTGGCTCGTGAAACAGCCATTCCATCAAAGGCATGAGCTTCGAGTTAAGAGACGGATACTTCCCTCCGAACATGAGTTCCCGCATTAAACCTGGAATTAAGTTACTGGTGACAGAGATAACTCCCATAGCCCCATAGTTCCATCTGGCATCGTGGCACTGGTCATCATTTCCACTCCAAACAGCAATGCCATTATCTGTATATTGTTTAACCCGGTCATTCCCAACGCATTCCTTAACACCCGCCAAATTGGGACTCTTAGCCAAGGCATGAATGACACGGGGTGGAATGTCTTGGCCAGTTCTTGTTGGCACATTATATATGATGGCGGGGCCCATAGACAACACGCAATCAAAGTGGGAGATCAAGCCCTCCAAGGAGGTTTTCCCATAGTACGGATTAATGTGGAGAGCAGCATGCATTCCAACAGCAAACCCTTGCTCAGTGGCATGAATTGCTTCACGGGTTGAGTTGCTTCCAGTGTTCCCAATCACCTTAATCGATCCACCGAAACAATTAACTGTGTGACCAATTAGCATGATGTGCTCATCCCAACTCATCAGTTGACCCTCACCAGTTGTGCCGCCAACAATTACACCTTCTACACCTTGTACAATCTGCATGTTAATCAAGTCATCATATGCTTCAAGATCAAATCTGCCATCAGGTAGGTATGGAGTCTTGATGGCTGTTATCAATCGAAGAGCCTTTATATCATCTGTTGATGTCCTGCAAGTATAAATAATTAATAATAATAATAATAATAATAAAGTTACTTGCATTTTATGACCATGTAGCCATTTTAAAACTAGCACAAAATGGTTGTGTAAAACTAAGCTATACAAAACCTATTGTCATCTTGTCAGTTGATGAGTGCAATCATTTTCATGATGAAAACAAGAGAGGATTATGAACTCAAAAAAAGAAAAAAAGAAAAAGAAACAGCTGCGCAAGTGTAATCTTCTTCACGAATTACGTAATAGCATTTAAGCAGTCAAGTTACAGGTTCAACACAAGCCTCCACCCCACTTGTTGTAAAACACTACCAGAACCAACTGAAAAAAAGTTAGATTGTGCTAGCATAGGAGAAGCATCCAAATCTACCAATATTTTCACTTGGAATTTTTCTAAGAAACGGCAGAAGCAATGTGCCAAATCTTAAAGCCTTGGTCTAGATTCTCAGCATAGTTGATGTCTTCTCAGATTTCTGTTCGAATATAATGGCACCTATAAGCCATATGAGGAGTATGCAAACCATACGATCAAGCAAAATCAACCACATCACAGCAACCTATTATAGCTCAACTACTCAAACAATGGTTGACGCATTATAAGAAACCAGATCATCCATATTTACGCTTACAGTGACACAATATATCCAAGTGAAAAGGGCGTGTACTGTTAAATAAATGCAGCACAGACAACATGACAGACACCTTGGTTCCTAAGGTATGCACTATCTCAAAGATGTAATATCATAAAATTTCTCTCAATTCTGTCAAACACTCTTCATTTTCTTCCTCTAAATCAGATAGAGGTTGCTAAAGCAAAGCACAAGAACTCTGACAAACACAGCAGGAGAACACGTGGGTTAATGATAGCAGATGCCACTTCAATCAAGTGAGGAAGAGAACATTGGCTGCCAGCTGAATATGTTTTATCAAGTTCTTAGCAGAATGAGAACTGGGGAACATATGTTGCTATAAATTTCCCTTATACAATTCCAACCATAGTAAATCTCAGTAGGATGCTGGAAAACTGAAAGCCACCATCACATGGAAGCACATAGAGAAAGCAAGCAAGGAGTAGAACTATGTCCCAAATAAACACGAAAAAAAACAAGAAAAGAAGGAAAGAATATCCATCATTTGCAGCAAACTCCTGATAATCCCACCGTCATCATTCTCAGATGGCCTACCTGTTTTTAACTTCATAACTACGCATAGGGAGATGAAAATTAGGTATGACAGCTGCTCGTGGAGACCTCCATTGCACATTCCTCCTGCTCCACGTGGCAAGGATCATTGTTAGAGATATACAAACTATCTAAATGAATACACAACTCGAGGTAACATACTTGAACAAAATCCCTTAAAACTAGATAAAACTGTCCAAGCGGTTATCAGACACTGAAAATTTTTCCCACGACACCTGAGCGCGTAATAAAGTAAAACTATTCCATGAAATTGTCTTGATAAAAGGGTAGATTACTCTGCATATCCAAAAAAAGTCATTGTTTTGGGTGGCGCAAAACTTGTAATGCCCCCACCTAATCCGCTTACATAGAACGAAATGAAGAGATCA
Organism: Eucalyptus grandis; assembly: GCF_016545825.1. NCBI lineage: Eukaryota > Viridiplantae > Streptophyta > Magnoliopsida > Myrtales > Myrtaceae > Eucalyptus > Eucalyptus grandis. The sequence continues at coordinate 36,458,949 of NC_052615.1, forward strand.
AGTGCACAATTTTCTAACACAGTCGCCCAAAATTACTTCTTTTAAGCCACTACCTATCTGGTGGCATTATAAAAATCACTATTCCATGCACAAGTCCGTAAACTCCGATGTTCCCACTTCATCATTTCTAAATTCTCCGTCATTGGAATAGATCTCCACGGTAGATAAAATCCTCGAACTCGCTCTACTTATCATTTACACATGGTCTCATCAATGATGCGCATCAGAGGAGAATCAATCACAAAGCCAATGCCCTTTCACAAAGACCGAACTGAATTTTCGTTTCGGGTTATTCTCAAACCATCTCAGGCACGCATAGAACACGTCAAATTCAACGGCTTTCTTCCGGCAATATTCACAGCCGCCACTGGACAGGACAAAGAGCTCGTCTTTCTCTAAAGAAAGCGCCGCCTAAATATACAAATGCCGGAAAGAACGAGTCGCCGAGAACGCGGTCAACCATTCGATCCAACATCGCGTCATCCGACACGACATCATGCACACGTAATCAGCCACGGAAGGAGTCACGCATGGGCAACGTACCTCTTGCAAGCATCGCTCCTCCTAAGACGCGGCGACTCGAGAGCGGGTTCCCTCAACCGAGCTCCGTAGCTCCTCAAAGCGTCCATCGCCGCCGCAGCACAGTCGCTAGCCCCGAGCAACGGCGGTCACTTCGCCGGCGAACCCGCGGGACGGAACGCGCGCTCCCAGGTGGCGGATCGTCGGCGGCGGCGGTGCGGAACGCCGGAACCGACGCGCGATGGACGAGAGAGGACGCGCCGAGCGGAGAAACCCGCGGCCTCGGAGCGGTGTTCTATGGCGGTCGGGACGCGAGCAGCTCCGGCTGCAGATAGAGGAGAGAGAGAGAGAGAGAGAGAGGAGGCGAGCGAGGAGATGAGAGCTGCGATCAGTGCAGGCGCAAAGCTCCAACCCTAGAAAAGGCTGGAATTCACTGGTTTTGACCCCGTTCCTGTTTTAGAATCTGTGGGCCTCCTCGTTTATCTAAATTGACATAGTTAAGGAGAAATATGTGATTGAATCCTAAGATTTGTGAAAAAAAACTCAATAAAAAATTCTACAGCTTATCAAATTATTATAATTAAGTCATTCCGTAAACTCCGTCCATTTAGACTAACGGATAATGTTGGCATCACTTTTTTAAATATTTTCTTTCTCCTACAATACTAGACTAAAACGATAAAAAATTAAATATTGTTTTATATTTAATTTTAATTTTTTAACCATAAATTAATCAAATAAAATAAAAATTAAAAACACACTAAAAAGGAGCAAAGGCAAGGGGAGGCTATGAAGCACGGACACTCTCCGGGACCCTTCGTGTCGTGTCCGACACTCCGACACGTGTCCGACACGCGGTCAACGCGAGTCGGAAAAACCGACGCGCGGTCAACTATGTCCGACACGCTCCGACACGCGAGTCGGAAATTCCGACACGCACGGGTTATTTTTATAAATTTTCAAAACTTCTGGGGTCTAAATATAAATATATGAAAAAAATATAAAAAATATAAAAATAAAAGCTAAACTTCAATCACGCATGGGGTCTGGAGAGTGGAGACTCTGGACTCTTCTCTTCAGTCTTCATGGGAAGTAGCTGTTGGAGGTGAAGGGGCTAGGCGAGGCGCTTCTTATTTGTATATTTTGTATTAACAATTTACGCATTGTGTCGAATCCGAGTATTACATTGATGCTTATTAGGAGAACTGGGATTGCTGAATTGTTGCTTGCAATTATGGTAGAAGGATACACGGACAAGAGTAAGGGAAATTCTGAAACCTAATAATGATCCAGAGATTAAGGCGGAGTTGAATTTGCTAGGCATTATAAAAATGATTTCAAATGGGAAGAGTTCTTATTTGCTGCTCTGCACCAAGTAGGATTTACCTTGAGTGAACAGACTGATTTTTGTCATTTTTATGTATTGAGCGCTCTATTTTGAATAAGTCATCTATGAAGTAAGTGTCATCAAAATTGAAAACCTGAAGGGCATATCGGTTTTGATATGATTTTTCTCTATTTTTATTTCCTTTCCACTTTTGATATGATATTAACAAATGTAGGATTATTGTTTTTAGTATAGATTAATTCTAGGCTCTTTTTAATATTATTATTTAGTTATTTATGCCTTTTTATATAAAAATATTTATTTAATATTTAACGTGTTGGAACGTGTCGGAATTCTATATTTTTGAGAAACGACGTGTCGCGTGTCGTGTCGTGTCGTGTCGTGTCGCGTGTCGCGTGTCGCGTGTCGGTCTTACTACAGGGGAGGCCCTTGCTGCCGCCCACCCTGTCACTAAAAAGAGTCAATGAGGGCTCAACGAGGGCCGGGGATCTGGGTGAGGGTCCCCCTAGATTTGGGCTAGGGTCACAGGGCCCTCACCTATGGTCAATCAAAGTTGTTGGCTTTAACTGAGGCCTCAGTGGCCCCATTGGCCCTTCGATGATGGTGGCAACCGTAGCAAGGGCCTATCGCCATTGCCTTTAGCTTAATTTTTTTTTAATTATGTTTTTTGAAATATTTTTTTTATTTTTTTAATTAATATTTTGGTTAAATAAATTAGAATTTAAACCCCATCATCGCCATGTTGGGAGAAAAATATATTTAAAAAAGTCATGTTAGCATTTTCCATTAGCTTAAATGGACGGAATTAATGAGATGACTCGATTGTATCAATTTGATGATTTTTAGGATTCAATTACACTCTCGTAATAAGTTTTAAGATTTCTAATACATATCTTTATTTATTAGTACTAATTGCTTGATCAATTTTAAGGCACGTCAATTCTTGAACCAAACTAAGTAGAGTCTGTTCCCATTTCATGGAATTGAGAGTCAATTCACTCAGCATAGGAATAAGTTCGAGTTGATTTTGGGGTCAATTTGAGAATTGGCAGCGTGCTTTTATTTCTTTTTTTGGTTTCTTTTGTACCTTGCAAGATATGAGAAAAATCTTAAAATGATTTCGTATGAGAATAAAGTATCTCTACATTGCCAGATATTATGAAAAAAAATGAAATACTCAGCCAGGTTTCATCAGTTTCGATTCAATCCCGCCCTTGAAATCAGGAATCTGACCGATTCATGTGGAGACCACTCAAAATCGATTGGTTAAATCTCGTTCTCGGTTCAACACCAAGACCGATGGTCCACCCGAGTAACACTAGATCGGGTAGAGCCTTCTAGAGCTAGTGTTAAGAACTCGAAAAATCGAAGCAAAGACACATGACTCTTCATAGTCTTCACCCTCCATTGCTGCCGTTCACTCCCGCCTCACTTCTAGCTAACCAGAGGCCCCAGAAGTGGGGCAACTCAGATGCTCAAACCATTGTCGATTTCATTAAAAGAAACGTCGGCAGTACATGCCGCTGTCCGTGCATATGATGTTCCTAGGAGCAGAACCCGGCTCGAAGTACGTTGGGAAGAATTGATGAATGGGCTGACTCGTGCACAAGCAAACAAACGAAACAGCAGGAACGTCAGAAATAATTGAGAGCATCCATCACGCAAGACCTGCTTTGCCTTTTTCAATCGCTGCTCGACAGGCGAGATGGCGAGATGCCCTCGAACTATAGCGACTTGATGCCGTTAGTACATGCAAAGGCCATAGAGGCGTACAGCTTTTGATTTTTTTGGGTTGCCAACAACCAACTTTGATTTGGTGAACATGAATTTTCGACACCGACATCTTATCTTTCTTCTTTTCATCTCTCCCAACATCCAAACCTTGTACCAATGACCCGAAAGGACCTCTTGTTATTTTTTTTTCCATCTCATCAACACCGTCAAATTTATAGACTCAGATTCCCTTTGGTCACGGTTTCCTTGGTGATGGGCTTTTCATGTCTGATGCCCACGGCATGGGGCCAAAATTAAAGTTTTTTTTGGCGAAAATAACCTTAAATGACAAAAAGCTCACGAATCAAATGCGGTGTAAATAGAAATAACTCGATGGAGTAAGAATTGATAAACAAAGATTATTTCCGATTTCCACTGCATTTTGTAGTTTTGTAGGATTTGGTAAGATTGAATCTTATTTAAAGGCAACAAGTGGCTAAGAAAGAATTTTATCCGAGGTTGCCAAACTAAGAAGTAGAATCCAAATTGATGTGTTTCTTTTTGAGGCACTGGATTTTAGGAAATGAAACTAGTGTTACGACGAACCAATTTTTGGATCACACAAGGTCATTTATAATCTTCTTTTTTTTTTACTATACCAAGGTTGTTTCTATGCAGAAAGGCAAGATTTGCATGTACTTGGATTTAGATGGCAAGAAATATCCTGTCAAAAGTGGCATGATTTATGTACAACTGACTAATTGAGTTCACTTTGGTACCTTAAAACATTTTTATTCCACCGTTGCCCTTTTCCTTTACAACGCAAACTAGATAAACTCCCAAAAATTCTAGACTCTACCGCACGACTTGGCATGTTTCCTTTCATCCTGGAATGGCAATACGCGACTTCCATCTAAATTAAAGAACTTTGTACTTTGCAAATGTATGGTTCTTTTCGAAGGTGTTTTGTAATTCTTCGAAATTGGAAAACCCGTATTTTTCCCTTTTGCTTTATTTATAAGGTTCGAAACAAAACGGAAATGCATTTATTAGGAAAACGACCGGACAAGCAATTCCCACGCACACGTCGGAGAGCACCCGCAAATAATTTCCTCTTTTTCCCGCAGTAAATTCATCACGCGGAAAAGAAAATTCCACTATTTTTAAATAAAATCTTTGAAGTCTCCACCCGTGATAAAAATCGAGAGAGTCTCCTTTTCCTTTTTTTTTTTTTTAAATATTTTTATCGCGCGGAGCTCCCGCTCTCCCCACGCGCAGCACGCGCGCAGCCAGCGCGCGCGTTCGGCTTCCCCAAAGGGAAAGGGTCACGGACCGAGCGGTAATTTCGTCATTTCGTCGTTCGTACCGCTCCATGCAAAACCAGCTCCCGTCACTTCCGAAATCTACTCGTCCTAGCTTGAAGCGCCGTCCTCGGGTCGGTTCGGGTCGGGTCGGGTCGGGTCCATGCTCTCTCTATCTCTCTCTCCCCTTTTATTTGAAATCTCTCCCGCACGACCCCCAAATCTCTCTCTCTCTTCCGTTCCCAGCTCAGTGCAGACGGCAGTGCACGCAGCCAGCCGAATCGGAGCTCCAATCGGGCCTCCGCACTCCGCATTTCGCCGCCGGCGAACCTCCTCCGCCGCCGCGGCCGGCCGTCCGTCGCCGAAGTGGCCCCCGGCCTGACCGGAGCTCCTCCCCGGCCGCCCCGCTCCGACGCGTCCTCCGTCGAGCTCTATGTGAGCGCTCTCGAGGATATTGCCCTCCACGACGACCGGCGCGTTCCGTTCCGGCCGAGAGGCGATGGCATCGAGCGCGTACCGGAACGGCGGCGTCCCCCGGGGCGCGCTGAGGGCGCAGCCCTCGGGATCGAACGGGAGGCAGTCCTCCTCTTTCAAATCCAGGCTCGCTCCGTCTTCGTCTCCCGGATCCGCCGTCCGCCGCAGTAGCCCGGCCTCGCTCGGCGGCGGCGGGGGAGGCTCTTTTAAGAATCAGGACGGAGGTCGGTTTGCGTTCGATTTGTTGTTTATGCGGGCGATGTTCTGTTCTCGTTATCTTGATTTGTACATTGGTGAAGTGAATTGGGTTCCTTTTAATTGGATGTTGTTGAGAGTTTGGTGTGCATCCTCAGTGTGGAGCAGAGTTCTTTTTTGCCCGCACTGAGGATGCTACTAAAGTTTTTCCTCCCTACGAGTATGCTACTAAAGTTTAATTTCTTGGACGAAGATAAAGGCAATGCGATCAATTTACTAACTCGTATCATGTTCTGCTTGGATCGTAGAAGTGTTAGCCTTGAGTCTATCGATAATTGGTTATAATTTTGCATCTTTAGTGGTGTAGCGACCTGAACTAAGTTTCCAGATATGGTTGGAAATTAGCACGTTGGTCTCTTCAGTTGTGCTGTACCTTGTAGAGATGAATCCTGTTGTTGTGCTATTCTCTTTGACAAGGACTTAAATTCGCATTTAGGGGGTTCGGCCCGGATGAATAATACTCTGGACCAACAAAATTCTTGAATGTGAATTGAAATTCTGTACCATTGTCATGGCCAGTTCCAGGAAGAGTTCGAGTAGCTATAAGGTTGAGGCCGCGGAATGCTGAAGAGATGTCAGCAGATGCGGACTTTGCTGATTGCGTGGAGTTGCAGCCAGAGGTGATCCTAGTTTCAATCTTTAATTTAGCATTTCGGTTCCCCTTATTCATTTTTCATCTTTGCTGATTGTGCAACTGACACGTGTTTGCTTCAATTCAGCTTAAGAGGTTGAAGCTGAGGAAAAACAACTGGGATTCCGACACTTACGAATTTGATGAGGTTCTTACTGAATATGCCTCGCAGAAGCGTGTCTATGAAGTAGTTGCCAAGCCTGTTGTTGAGGTATGTGGTGCTTGGCATGATATATGTTTTGCTTAAATTGTTCCATAATCTCCGTTTGAGAAATTTGCCATAATATTAAGTCTACTAAATTGCCTGTTCAAGGGGGTTTTTGGTCTTGTTGCTTCTACTTTCTCTTCATAATTAAAATCCTGTTGGGGTTGTGGGAGGATTGCCTTGTTGAATTTGCCCTAGCTCTTGGTTTTTTCCCTGTAAAAGTTATTGATGTGAAAAATATTTATGTTTTCTTGTAAATGGAGGTGGAGTCTAAATTTTTTTTTCTTTTATATAGGATAGAATGATTTTGACTCTATGATGGAGTTGATGAGGATAGCAGAGATGGTATAATACGTTGCAACCATAATCTATATGCTGAGAAAATGTTCATCACTATTTATTCTAGATTTAAATATTGCTGCATTATTTTGTGTGCTTTTGATGTTATCTATTTGTTAGTCTAATTGTTTTTTCTTTGAAGCTAACCCACTCTTTATTTGAAAGTTTGAACTATGGAATTGTTGAGTTGTTGGTATTCGGTTTATACTGCATTTTTATTAGTAGAACTGCTCTATATATTCATGAATGATAATTTTCTGCTGTTTTTAATGCTTAATGTTATTATCTAATGCATTTTTCATTTACAACCATAGGGATGACATATTTCCAGCATTTCCTTGATGTTTGTAAAATCTTACAATCTCAGGATTGTCTCTTGCACTTGATTTTATAGACCACAGTGATCTTACTGAAAAAAGTGATTTTAACAACCTTGTTGTTCACATTTTTTAATGTTTACCTGAAATAACTATAAAGTCCCTCTATGAAGGTTTCAAGAAATTTTAAGGCTAAAAATTGGTGGGGTAAATAAAATCATTTATTTTTGAGAGTTTGGCTCTTTAATATTGGATGAATACTGCGTTTCTAGTTATTTTTGGAAGATGTGGTTTCTGAATCTTCCAATATCAAAGCGTCGAAAGAACTGCTCTGATCCTCCATCTATTTTAATTAAGAGATTCTTCTCAGCCCATTTGGATCTTCTCTTTTTACACTGTAAGCAAAACTGCGCAATTTGAGAGAGAGGAAAAAGGGGGGGGTGCTGAGGGCATATCAGGGACAAAGAAACAGGAGATGGGTTTGGCTTTCAAGTCAAAATAAATGTGAAGAATGTTTCCAAGTGTTAGAATGACATATTCTCTCTAAATCTTTGAAAAGCATACGTATCACACTTTCGAAAGTTAAGATTTTGAAACATGACTAGAGATTGTAATTTCCAAAACCAATGAGTCAAGTATCAAAATATATGGCCAATAGTGCTTAACAAAATTATGTTTTGATCTGTGGTACTAGTTGTGGTGATGTCCAAATAAACAAAACGACCTGCTAAAGGATTTACTGGATGTAGATTCTGCGAGGGAGATTTGTTTGTCCACCTGTCATTCTGATATTGTGTTTAAGCAGACTATTGGCACTGTTTACTTTGTATAACCATAGCCATGGGTTTATTTTACTGATTTTTCACTGATCAAAGAGAAAAGGTTATAGATTTTCTTTCCCTGCTCTTTATTTTCTAATGTTTGCAATTATGCAGAGTGTTTTAGATGGATACAATGGGACTGTGATGGCTTATGGTCAAACTGGAACAGGCAAGACTTTTACTCTGGGACGATTAGGGGAGGAAGATACCGCTGATCGTGGAATTATGGTCCGCTCAATGGAGGATATTCTTGTGAATGTTTCTCCAGATACTGATTCTATCTCTGTATCATATTTACAGGTTGCTATAATCTTGATTGTGTCATTGTGTGATCTGTTTAATTTCCTTCTAGATTTCAAAGTGTTTTTTGTTCATCATTCTATGTGAAATTATAATCTTGAGCGACCTGTCTAACAGTCATCAAATCATGTTTAGCTCTACATGGAGTACATACAAGATCTTCTTGATCCTTCCAATGATAATATTCACATTGTGGAAGATCCAAAAACTGGGGATGTGTCACTGCCTGGGGCCACCCATGTGGAAATCAATGACCAGCAAAGCTTTCTCGAGTTACTAAGAATAGGAGAAGCGCATCGCATTGCTGCTAATACGAAGTTGAATACTGAATCTTCACGTAGCCATGCTCTTCTGATGGTAATTATTTTAGCTTAGTGTTTGCTTCTACTAATTGAATTACGATGTCATATTTACCAGCTGTATTAATTTTCTAAGATACTTTATCTAGCAATCTTCATGATGATGCATTGATAGTTGTTTCATTTAGCTAGTTGTTATGATTAAGTGATGTCTGGTCTGATTGGTCTAGGTACATGTCAAGAGGTTGGTTACGGGAGGAGAAGATGCTCCTTCAATTGAGAATGGAAACTCTTCTCACTTTATTAAACCTTCCAAGCCACTTGTGCGGAAAAGTAAGCTGGTTATAGTAGATTTGGCAGGTTCAGAGCGTATTCACAAGTCAGGTATGTAAGCATTTTGATCTAGCCTTTTCATTGCTATATATCTGCAGAAAGGTTATTACTGCTCTCTCTCTCTCTCACCCACTGGGAATCTTCACTCTCAAAAAAACCTGTGTCACTCCCCAGGATCATGACACATCAAACAAAAGAAGTTAAGTGATTTATATTTTTGTGTGTGTGTGTGTGTGCCGGCGCATGAGTTTGACACAGTAGCAGAACTCTATGATCACTTTGATTGTAATGATTGACAATCAGATGACATCTTGAAGCTTATAATTTCAAATGAGATTAATATCAGTTCATGAAGCCTAAAGAGCTTATGAGAGAAAATAAACTGAAAAAAGATGGTGATTGCAATGCTTGTTTCCTCTCTAAGTAATTGTAAATCGTCTCTTCTATATTAGGTGATGTATTTTGTCTGATAAATTAGTTTCTAGAGTAAATCTTTTTCTCTTGACGTCTCAACACCAGTTGAAGGCTCACTCTTGAACTTTATTTCTGTACAATGGGTGAATCATGATGATCAAGTGATCTCTAGGCTGCTATTGCTTCTTTTAAGGTTGTCTTGTCTGTGTGTAGTCATGCCTATTCATCATTGCAGTATGTAGTGTATGCTTTTATCTATTAAATAGTTTATATAGATATTTCCAAATTTTTACTTGGTTTGAATAAAAATGAATTGCAGGAAGTGAGGGTCACATGTTAGAGGAAGCCAAGTCCATTAATCTATCACTGAGTGCACTAGGAAAGTGCATTAATGCCCTTGCAGAGAATAGTTCCCATGTTCCAGTTCGTGATTCCAAGCTAACGAGGTTGCTCAGAGACTCTTTTGGAGGTAAGCTGTTTTCCTGCTTTATGTTCTGGATGAATATAAGCATCTGCTGGACTTCAAGCAGATCTTGAAGGAGAGGAAGAGACTAGGCAGAATATAAAAGTGTACTTGGTGAAGTATTCATGTCCATCTGCTTAAAGCACAATTAGGCCAAATGATTGAATCTATAATTCCCAGTCTGATGGAAATTTTCATCTTGCTATGTATTCTGCTAACGGTTTTAATCTCCTTCTGTGGTTCATCTAAAGAAAGAAAGAAAGAACTGCTGTGACATAGAAGCGAAGAGATGGAAGTCCTGACATATACATATGCATTCTGTTGTCTGAGTTAAGTTATTAAAATGTTGATATGCATTATGTTGGTTTCAGGTACAGCAAGGACATCACTTGTGTGACTATTGGTCCATCTCCACGCCATAGAGGAGAGACTACAAGTACCATTTTGTTTGGCCAACGGGTGAGGTCTTACGTAACAGTTGGGCTTAATTAATAACTGATCTTTTCAGCTAGTTGTAACGCAGTTATCAATGCACTGTCTTCGGTATCAAAATCACTTGGTCATTATAACCTCACTTTGTGAGATTGGATTTGTTTTATATGAATATTTTTAGTTGACTGTTTTGTTGTGCCCCTTTTAGGGTAACTTAATATATAGACATCTATACCTTGACTAGTTGACCTGTGGGCATTTCAGTTTTCACTGTTTTTCCCCCCATTTATTCTTTCATAGGCTATGAAGGTGGAGAACATGTTGAGAATAAAGGAAGAGTTTGATTACAAAAGTCTTTCAAGAAAGCTTGAGATTCAGGTGGACAAGCTTGTCGCTGAAAATGAGCGACTTCAGAAAGATTTTGAAGATGAGGTTGAAAGAATAAATCTAGAAGCTCAGAACAGAATATCTGAAGTCGAGAGGAATTTTGCAGATGCATTAGAGGTTTGTCCAGTTATCTATATGCCATTGTGACTGTATGTCACGTTTTTTTTATTGGTGTATAAATAAACAACTAAAATGCTTAACTGCCGGTAGTATCTCCATGGACAGTTAAAGTTTTGGCATCTTATTTCAAATTTCACCAAAAATTATCAACAGATGGTTCTGCTCTTGCAAATATGAGCCTTTGCTTTGGGTTTCCTAGACTGTTTTAGGCTTATTCTCTGATTTGATGATTAACCCATGTAGAAGGAGAAGTTGAAATGTCAGATGGAATACATGGAGTCTATTAAGGAGCTGGAGGAGAAGATGGTGTCAAATCAGCGCAAACATAACCGAGATGGCTTCTTCGATGATAAACATATTGAAGAGGTATTTCTCCTGCCCCATATCTTGGCACTCGGGTTGTTAGGGTGCGCATGACAAAATTTCTGGAACAGAAATTGACAGAAATTGATTTTTCAATTTCTGAAATAGTTAAAAATTTTAGCTTTTGATTTCTTCTTCAAATCAATTTCTGAAATAAAAATCTGTTCTAGAAATTGAAAAATCAAATTGTGTGGATTTCTGTTCCAAACCTGTTCCGGGGAACAGAGAAACAGAGAAATAGAGAAGTAGAAATCTTATCATGCGCAGCCTTAGTAGTTGGAAACCCATGTCTAGTGATCTAAGCAAGCACTTCCCGACCACTACAGTTCATGCTCATTTTCTCTGCATAGACACTGGTATCTGTGAGTGCATATTACACACTGCTGCGTCACTCAATGATTATGCAATTTTTAAATTTTGAAATATTACTTTTCTCAGTCAGTGGTATCAAATGGTTTTGTTGTCTGAAACATTTTGAACTCTTGATTTCCACTATTAACTACTATCCCTTGCTTCTGTTTTAAGATCTATACTAGTCTCCTATTCAGGAAAGTTAATTGTTTTAATGAAAATTCATCCATCAACATCAATTACCTCCTAAAGGGAAGTTTCAAGTAGAAATGAGTTCTAATGTACCCTTTCTTGTTATTGCCATATGAAAATAAACTTATTCTGAACTGTGTTTCATGCTTGTGTATATGTGAGTGCATATAATCTTCATGGTGGACCATGCAATTTTTAGACAAACTCTCTTGAGCAGGGCCTGGCTTCGTCGGTTGAGGAAGCTTCTGATATCAAAAGGCAACTTAACGATGAAATTTCTCGAAGAAAGGCACTTGAGGAAGAGGTTAATAATCTCAAGAGTCGATTAGCACGGTGTTTACAACCTAAGGTATCTTCTACACATTAATTGTTATTGGGGATTGGATTTTTAGATAGCTGTCAGTTTTTGACATTTTGTAACTCATAATTGCTTTGTATTTGGATGTGATGTATCTAGGAAAATGGGGGTGGTGAAGTTTTAAGGCTTCACAAGGATCTAGAGGATGAGGTTTGCGAAAAAAAGAGACTCGAGGAAGAAGTTATAATGCTTCGAAGTCAATTACTGCAAATGACTCTTGACACCGATCAGGTACTCTTTGGTGAAAACTAAGGCATATCTTGCTATTCTTTATCTTTTGAAATTTACGATTTCAAAGGTTTTAACTTGGAGGATATATACAAGATCCCTGTTACTACAGAAGTAGAAAATAATGAGAAAATAATGACATTTCGCAGTATGTTTAGTCATTTTAAAAAGACTATATTCGCTAGCATGAAATCACTATCACAAATTAATATTCATCAGTGGGACCTTTGATCACATGTTTTTCCTTCTGCAGCCAAGATATCTTGACAGAGGTGCATATAGAGATTCTTTTAATGGTTTAAATCCTCTAACATCGCAAGATCAGAATCCCCATTATAGAAGCAACGGAAATAGGCAGAAGGCATCAGCTGCCACACTATCTGAGCAAGGTAAGGGACAAACTTTGAGAAGCTGAACATTTAGTCTATGAAAGTAAAATTGTATATTTATTTCTAACTCATCAACTCAACAACCAAATCTACAGTGGGGTTGCAGAAGATATTGTCTCTCCTAGAGTCAGATGATGCCAATGTACGGATTCATGCTGTGAAGGTGGTGGCCAACCTTGCTGCTGAAGGTGCATTTCCATCTCTCTTGAACCTTCTTATCAGATGTGAATTGAATGTCATCCCTTTTTCTGGGAGCATGTCTGTATCTTCATAATAAAATTTCTCAATCAAGATGTCTGGGATGGATATGTGGCCTTTGTTTGTTTAGGTTGGTGTTGTTCAAGTTTCAGTTCATTGACTGTGAGTGCTGTGGCTGCTCTAACAGCCTGGTTCTGATCTTTACTCAGTTGAATTTTTTCATTTATGTGGTTGCTCTTTTGGGTTTCTAATTGAAGAACATGTGCTGCTCCTATATAGTTTCACTTACCAAAATCTTTCTAAGGCCTTTTCGAGGACAACAATCTGTTGCTCTGTTTCCTCTCTGACTACAAAAATTGTCCCTCTTATGTTGGAGAAATTTTGTGTAATTTCACCTTTTTGAGTAGTTGGACCAGATGTCAAAAGTCAGCCTCTCAGATGCTTTAGAGCATATGTACTCCTGTCAAATTCTCCTCATAAATTCAATTGCCAGCTGTTTATCAAGAAGTTGAGTTGTTTAAAATGGCTTCTTGGGAAAGGAGATATAGGCTACTGTGGCAATGGGATGACATATAAGGAAGTAAATTCACAGTCTAAACAGGAGGCTAACAGCGAAGTGATAGGGAGAGAACTGCCTATAATTTTTACGACTTTGATGTCTGACTGTCTTCCATGTTGTTGAAATGTGAACGAAATATTAGAGAACTGACTCTTTTTCATAAGTGCAACAACATGCTTTGGTGCTTGTGACAATCTTTTGATCTCCGATTCTTGGGTGGGATAGTCCTGTTGGAATTTTAATGTCTATTTTCTTTCATTTCATTGTGTTTAGACTCATAAAAGTACCTTGTTTTTACACTTAATCAATGTTCTTGTGTATGCACTCTACAGAAGTAAATCAAGAAAGGATCGTGGAAGCTGGTGGTCTTACTTCATTGCTCATGCTCTTGAGACGGTATGAGGATGAAACTGTCCGCAGGGTAGCAGCGGGTGCTATAGCCAATCTTGCTATGAATGGTAACAGCTGAATCTTCTTCTTCTTCTTCCTCCTACTCCTTAAAATCGTTGCTGTTTTAGGTTCTATAGGGAGTGTTTGTTCAGGGTTCTGCTTGACTTCCATTATATTCCTTTTTGTTGCTTTGGCATTTGTGCAGAAGCCAATCAAGAACTCATAATGGTTCAAGGGGGAATCAGTTTGTTATCTATGACAGCATCTAATGCAGAGGATCCACAAACGCTGCGGATGGTTGCTGGGGCTATTGCAAATTTGTGTGGCAATGGTACATTTATCTCTCTAGTCTGATCCCTCTGCTTTGAATCCTCACTCTCTTTGTATTGAATATGAGAGCTCCAGAATGATGATGCATGAAGTTCAGTGCTTGATATGGGAAGCCTTTATTTTATGGCCATCATTTGGGAACCCATTATTAGCTCTCGCAGCTTTGCTCTGAGAATTATCATAGTTCTGTACTGGCTTCCTACTTATCATTTAAAACTTGACGTCATGTGGGATTGCATAATTTTATGCAAGCTAACACTGTCATCCTAGTTCATCTTTGATATACCATGTTGATAATTTGATGATGACAGCAGCGGTATGGGGAGTTAGTTTCAGCTTATTGGATGCTATTGATATTCCTACCTTCTAAACTTCACTGATAATTATTAGTTTCATTTAACATCATTGAGGACAAAGGAGAATCAGCACAGTTTATTTAACTTTGAGATGTAGGAGTTAAGAAAACACTAAACTGACATGTGTTCCATGAGTAGTTGCTAACAGCTCTTGTCTTTGTAAATCATCCTGCACTTTCCTTTATTATTTCCAAAATCCACTTTTAATTAATATTGAATTCCCTCTATTTTAGAAGCAAGTATTACAGTGCCTATAGTGCTTCTCAAAGTGATTTATAAATATAATATGCAGATGTTGAAGAGAAGTATGGCCATTGTCAAGTTTGGTTGCATTTATTCTTAACCCATAAAGATGCAAGAACTGCAGCCTGTCTTTGTTTATAAAAATAATTTTTTTGCTAGGCGTATGAACCTGCTTTTCTATTTTTATTATCCTCCTTTTACCGTAAAAAGGTAATTAATAGTAGACCGTTGATGTTTTATTATTTCAAAAGCAAAACAAAATTATGCAGATTTTACTTTAGTCAGGGAAAAACTTATACAGTTGAAGCAAATCTGTTAAACAGCAACCCTTAAATCCCTGGTGTTTGTCCCAGCCCCCCCAGTAACGTTTGAACTCAACCCGAGCACCTGCTGCTGAATGGTTGACTAAAGCTTGATCGTGCTTCATGCGTAAGCCCAAGCTTGACTGGATGTGATGATCCAAAGGCAACCAGTGCTCAATTGGGAAGTCAGGTCATTTTGGGCTTTGAGTTTAAATCAGAGAATGAATTAAGGTTTTCAACCCTTTTAATGTGCAAGCTTTGATATCCTTCATACATAAATATCCATAGTTGGAAAGTGCCCTAAAAATGTAAAAGCAAGCAACTACTCGATTAAGATGATGTTTTGACTGAGTCAAATATACTTTAGCTTCGCTTAAATTTAAATTCGAACTTAGACTCAAGCTGTTAATTTCAATAACAAATGGAAGCTCAAGAGGATAGAAAATCTTAACAAGTAGCTATGAAGAGTTTTAGCCATTTACACCCTTGGTGAATCATGTTATTGGAAATAAGCACATGTATATGCTGGTCATTCATAGAGAAATGATGGGACCTTAACCACCTGGCACGATGGCTATCATATGTACATTTATGCCATCGTTTTCTTGCCAGGGCTGTTGAAACAGGCTTGTGGCCAAGTTAAGAAACTTGGGAAATTTGAGTGCTGAATATCGGGAGTAGAGTCCATTAGATTCATTATCTTTCTTGTTTTATCCCCCTTGGGCCTTGTTACAACCAGCAATGACCAGACTTTAAGTCGCTTATGTTGTCTGTTTGGGTATTCTACAGTACAGTACATGATACGGTTCAATTTATTGAGAATGCACTAGAAGAAGGTGTTTGCGTTGCAATTCTGTTTCTTCAATCTTTCCTGATTACATATTTAGTTGACATATTAAGAACAGTATGTTCCTTGACCAGACAAACTCCAGCAGAAGCTGAGGACTGAAGGTGGTATACGGGCTTTGCTGGGGACTGTCAGATGTGGACATCCTGATGTATTATCTCAAGTAGCTCGTGGCATTGCCAACTTCGCAAAATGCGAGTCCCGTTTGGCTACTCAAGGTACACCACAGATCTTGGGGCATGATAGTAGGTACAGTTATGGATATTGAGGACTTCTAATAGACAGTCAATGCTAGTTGACTAACTCCATGAGTCACAATTTGCTAAAGTTCAATGTTGTTTATCAAATATGTGCTTTTGCAACCTATTGTATCTCCTGGATTACACCAGAGGAAGAATAGTAGCTTCTGAGGGCTGGGGCATGTTGGTTATAGTGAAATAGTTTTAAGTTTCTTATTGTTGTAAAGAATAGATATGATCTGACACAGCTTTTGCATAGAGTAGCTGATGACGTTGTTTCATTGCCAACCACAGGGATAAGGACTGGTAGATCATTTTTGATCGAAGATGGTGCACTTCCATGGATTGTGCACAATGCTAATGATGAAGCAGCTCCAATTAGGCGCCACATAGAGCTTGCTCTATGCCACTTGGCACAACATGGTAAGGAACTACTTTTACCTCCTGGTAAGTTGCAACTATGAACTTTAAATTGATGATTAGAACAAACTGCAGAAGTGAATGCGAAGGATATGGTTAGTGGTGGTGCCTTGTGGGAACTAGTTCGTATCTCACGTGACTGTTCGCGTGAAGACATAAGAAATCTTGCCTGCAAGACTTTGAACTCAAGCCAGATCTTCCGGGCAGAGTTAAGGCGGCTGCGGGTGGAATACTGATCTGGTATATGATGTTTTACTTGGGCGGTGATATAGAGATGGTTCTTGTTCAAATTAGGGGAAATTGGGTGACTTCAAATGTGCTAGCAGTTTTGGTTTTAGAAAGCCGGGTACCCTCTTCTGTTGGTTCAACCATCTTGTTGTCTAGCAGATAAAGTTGTTAGGTCAGAGGCTTTGTATTCTTTTCGGGCTCGGGGATTGAAGAGAAGTCAATTTCTTTTGACAGTGTATTTGTGTAAGGAGGCACTTGACATGTCATCCCCTGTATATATAAACACTTGTTGTACCTGTCATGAGCAATGAATATCAGCATTCTTTAATGTTCAATCTTTTTCTGATGGAGAAACCCACAACAAGGACTGAGGGTTTGTGCTTGCGACTTGCTCTGTTGATACAGTATCCAAGTGTTATTTATACGCAGGGTCAACAGGATCATGGCTTGTCATCACAGAATCGCTTCATTAACCCTCATGCATGTCGCTCTCAGTCATTTTTCTCACAATCTATATTCGATTTTTTCTTTCCGGTTCTTTGTTTTTGTTAAACTAGTGATTTTTCTATAAAAGTTGCAATAAGTCTTTTTCGAACATTCTTTTTCCTGTAATTATGTTTTCTTTGTTAGTTCCTTGTTAATAATTTCTGTGGGAACATACAAGGGATGCTTAAGACAATGGATATTTTCGTATTATCTTCATTGATCAAAGCTTGCGGATGAGTGCAAATGTTAGGGTTTAATATGAACCTTTTGACCATGTGTTTTTTCCTTCCCCGCTTAACTGGGCTACTGAAGTTGTTGACCTAGGTGTGCGGAAGAAGTATCACTTTGAATTAGGTAAAAGTGCACATACCAGACAGTCGAGACTGACGTAGTTCACCGACCAAAAAAAAAGACTGACGTAGTTTCGAATTTGATGAGACGATGTCGCACTTGGGAATGCAGCACTAGCAGCATGGATGAGATGAGCAGATCATCAGAAACCCAGGGAAGAGATGGACTCGTGCGGGGTATTCCTATGCGATAAGATGCATCTGGTACGGACGTGTATCTGATGTTCGCCTCTTTCGTTTTATTCATCGGCAATGTCATCAGTAAAGACACAGCCGGCGATAAGCCTCTCCTAGCCCTAATCAAGCCCCTAGAGTGGCTTCCTCTATTGTTGCCATTGTTCAAGCAACAGTGACTGCATTACAAATCTCTCCCTCTGATACCATCCCTCACGAAACTACTTTAGTCAGGCTAAGTCCATCCCGCGCATTGCGAATTTTGAGTTCACCTATCAAGAGGGAGTGCTCTTGCTAATTTGACTTAGTCTCGGTCCATCATGATTTATGCATCTTTTGGAAAATTTTCTGGTGACTTGTGCTTCGGTATATCATTATCGTTGAGCCAGGTTAAGTCTCTTCTAATTGCATTAAATCCTTTCTGGCTTACTAAATTACGTATGAGAAAGTAAAATGGAGTGAATTGGAGGTTAGAGAGTGATTTTAGTTGTTACATATGACGACTACGGGAAATTTAAAACCCTCAAATTTGATTTTTTGATTGTAAACTAAACCTGCTCCCGCAGTATATGCTGACGAAACTTGAGTAGCCTAGATATAGCTGGGTTAGTTCGATTGTAGAACCATATTCACTTGGGGAAAAATAATTCAGATCGAACCGGCATATTTGACGATGAAGACGACATGACTATGTGGATGCTAATGATGCACTTTGCATGGGCGTAAACACATGCTCATTGCATGAATTCGACATGATTTTGAAAAACTTAAAGTCGAGTCATTCTTCAATCACTAGCCTACTCTTACAAGCTTTCACCACTGTTACGAAACTTTTCTGAGCTCACCGGCAAACGAGACATATATGGACCATGGACATATTATATTTCTCATTGCTTAATTAGAGTCGAAAACTTCGTTTAGTTACATTCTTGTTTTAATCATTTTTTTGTCTTTTTATTACTAGGGTTTTTGCTTAATGACATGATGAATATCTTTCAGGCCATGCAATGAATGAATCCTTTTCTGAATTTATGGTGCGAATCTCAGCTCACACTTGCATTTCAAATAGCCTTTTCCTCATTACTCGATTAATTTCACAATTAAACAACTGAGCTGATGTAGTTATCTCAATTGTTCTGTTTATAATGTCATACTTTATTGAGATTTCATATTCTATTGAGATTTCATATTCTACTTCACATCGATTTTGACGAGTCCTTCAAAATTTTAAGAAATCTCATAGGATGTAGGAAGTCTCGTTATATCACATGGTTTTGAGAATATGAATCCTCTTAATTTTTTTTCCTGTCATGAATTAGCTCCTAGGCTTTAACCCATGAATTCACCATAGATACTGGGTGTATTGTTGTATTACTTATGCAGTTATTAAAGTGAACCATGCTCCTTAGTCACCATATAATGGGATTATTACCTATGCTATTACCACTGCGATAGTAATAACCTACTACATAGTGAAAATATAGGTAATGAATTCGACTTATCCCTAAAGAGTGCCAATTGAGGATTATACCTCTATATAGCATCTCCTAAAGTGACAGGAAATTCTTCATCATGTTAAATCATTATGAGGGAAAGATGAGTTATCAAGATTAATTTTGCGCTGGCAAATCACGATTTTAAGATAATTGAGTCAATCAATTAAGATGATCTCAATGATAGATAATTTTCAATGAAAGAAGTCTTATAAATGTAAAATTAGTTGTAGAGAGAGCAGGTGCCTATCTCATGCGATGTGAATAACTTAGAACATTAAGAAAAATACTCTAGAAAGAAAGACTCTAAAGAAAAAGATCATGATATTGTTATCCAGTCATATCAGTATTGCTTGTTAGAAAATCATGCTAAGAACCAAAATTTCCCAATAAACCAAATTAAAAATTTCTAGTTAGTGTTTTATATGCGTAAAGAGAAAAACCCTAGAAACCAAGAAGCAATGAGAAGAACAACAGAAACAATTAGATTGACCGTAAAAACATGACGAGGTTAAGGATTAAACCCACGATATCAACAAGAGAAGGAAAAAGAAACCACCCTCAACGTGTCGTATAGGAAGCAACAAGACAAAAGCTGCATTCAATAAGATAAACTGACCTCTCTCGCCCAGTGATTCCCTCCCGAACTTCACTCCTCTGACCGATGCCACACACCACACTGGATTGTCCTTGAGAGAGAGAGAGAGAGAGAGAAGATGGTGACTGGTGAGCTAAAAGGCTTGATGAGGTTGGATCAGTGTGTGTCTTGGTCATTGTCTCTTCTTTAATTGGAACTGCAGTGGAACGGATGCAGCCTCGGAAAGGAAACCCTTTTGTTTTTCTCTCTCGCAGAGCCAGCGCACGTGTGACCCATTCGTTTCTGCTACCATTTGAGACCACCCCACCCCCCATTCTCCATAGACTTGCAGGAAAAGTAGGAGAAAAACGAAAAAGAAGGGGGAAAAGAAGAGAGACCAACTTCACCCTTCATATGAGATAAGCTCATCCCAGATTCAGGACCGCACGCTAAAAATAGGGGCTTCGCTTGCTTTGAGTAGGAACATGCATGCCCTTAAAAAGAAAAAAAAACTGGATAGCAATGATGAGGACATGTATAGAAATGCCATCATCATGACAGGTTCACAGAGAGAGAGAGAGAGAGAGAGAGAGAGAGAGAGAGAGAGGACACACCTAGGGGCTTATGGTTTGGTTAAAATGATGATACGGGGAAAAAGATGGTACTTGTGCGTGTGCAGTCATGTGTTTGCTCTCATGAGTGCCCACATTTGGTACTTATAACTATCCCCAACTTTGGGTTCCTCCTCATTTTAGTTTTTGGTTCTATAATGACCTTTTTTGGGGTCCAAAATCTTCCTTCTTTATCACAGGAAAGAATGAGAGAGAGAGAGAGAGAGAGAGAGAGAGAGATATTTATAGCTACATTTTGCCATTTCTTCATTTTGAAGTCATCTGGATGAAAGAGAGCTGCCTTGATCAAAATCAAAATCCAACAGAAAAGAATTTTCTTTGAATTTACACATCCTTCTTCAAACAATTATAGGAGGTGAAACACCATATGACTAATGTCAAGACCAACACATATTAGTAAGTAACAAGAAGAAAAAGTAGAAAGGAAAGGCCACTACAAAGAAAGTCAAATTTAAAAGAAAGAAAAAGAAAATAGAAGGTAGATCCGAAGGACACATTAAAAGAAAATTTGGGTGAATCTATTTCATTCTTTGGGTTAATTCAATAGGGAGGAGGGCGAGCAGCTCCCCAGTATGTCTCACCGGGCAAATTGCATGAATTCAATAGATTCGGTGCAAAACCATGCAATAACGCTCCATTCGCGTCTACAGGCATTAGCTGCTGCTGCTGCTGTTGCTGCTGTCCCATTCCAGGTGATCCCAACTGACCACCACTCGGCACCGGCGCCGCCGCCCCTGCCTCCTCCTCCTCGAGCGGGAGCCTCTCGTAAGCAGCGTTCCCGAACGAAGCTGCCATTATCACCACCGGCCCTGACGCCATGAGGGGCCCCGCCACGTTCCCCCCAACCACCTGCCCCTGCCCGCCGGCCAGGTACACAGTCAACCCAGAAAGTGCCGGCGGGGCTGGGGGTGGCAGGATTGACCCCGACAGCGAAAGGATCTCGAACCGCCCATGCAGTGTCACGACCGCTCCTGGGGAGGCTGGCTGCCGGAGGGCGACGTTGGTGACCGTGCCGCTCCCGCTCAGGATGCAGACCCCGCGCTGCCGTCGCCGCGCGAAGGTCGACATGCTTTCCACGATATCAGCCCCGCTTGCGACCTCCACGACGTGGGAGCGGAGGGCGTTGGGGCTGTCCCGGGTTATGATGATGGGAGGCTTTGGCTTGTTCTTGGAACCTGCTGGCCGTCCCCTTGGCCTCCTCGTGACCTCTTTACCTCCTCTTCCTCCAGATTCTTTCCCATCGGTAGTGGGGGAAGTGGTGGCGGCAGAGGTGGAGGAGTAGTCGTCACGTTCCCGTTTCTGGCCGTGGCCGAAGCCGCTGTTGTTGCTGAGGTTGTCGTCCTCGGAGTTCTGCTGCTGCTGGTGGGATTGGAATTGGTGATGAGGAGTAAAGCTGTGGAGGTCTCGGCTGAGGAAAGGAAGTGGAAGAGGACGTCCATGAGCCGTCACTGGATCCATATCTTCTTTCTGGCTTTGCTTGCGGTATCTCTTTTGCGTGTGCTTAAAATACCACTTGGTGAATTATTACCCTTTTCCACGCAAGAAATTTAGAACCCAGAACTGCCTTGTTTCTTTCCTTATCGTCAATTCTTGCTTGGGAGCTGCTTGGTGGGGATGAGCTTCCCTAGAGAGAGAGAGAGAGAGAGAGAGAGAGAGAGAGAGAGAAAGAGAGAGAAAGAGAGAGAGAGAGATTTCTTGAGGATGAATCACGCTAGACCCACCAAATCTTGAGCTGAATTGAAGTGCCCTTTCGAGGGAGACTGTAGAGAGGTGGTGATGGGGTTTGTTCTGCTTAGGTTTCTCAAGTGTCTTCCATGAAGCTGAGAGAGGAGGAGGTTGTCTTGCTGGTAAGGGTTTGGGGCTAGGAAAAGAGAGAGAGAGAGAGAGAGAGAGGATGAGAAACGAGGAGGGAGGGAGCTTTAGGTTGGGTTAGGGTTAGGTCAATCTCTCTCTCACAGCTGAAGCTCTTTGGTTTAATGAATTTTTTTCGGGTCGGGGGTTTCGGACAGATCAGAGTGCGCATGGGCGGTGGGGGCGGGGCCCGCACCCTTCCTTCTCTCTCCATTTTGCAAGTGGGGTCCACGTCATTATTGCCCTTCCTCAACTCCAGAATTTGTTAAGGTGATGGCGATTCGGTTAACCACTGTGCACAGCACGGATGATCCGGTGATTGGTTATGAGATTGAGATGAGAATTTGTTACTTATGTTAAAGAGCACAAGAGTATAAATTCAAGCCAGTCAACATATTCGATTGAATCAATTTTCACTAAAGAAATTTAAGTTAATGAGTTATAAACTATTCCACACCACATTAATTCTTCTATGTATGATTTTTCTAATACAATTCATACATACATCTTAATAAGGTATCAAATCTCATATTGAATGAAAGAGATCTTGAAAACTAAAGGCAGGGTGCCAGTGATGAGTTGACGTGATGGAGAGCGAGCCAAATGTTGTATGGTAAGGTAAATGGCAAAATGATAGAGATTCTAATATGGTATATGAATAATTTTGTGGTGTTGGCATCATTCCAAGCACATAGGATCTCAATCTGTTACTAAGTATGTTTAGATGTTGTTTGATATCACTCTTCCACGATTGCTCTAGTTATGGAATTACAACTGAGTGTCATCCCAATGCGAGACTAGATACTCCTTGGAAGGAGTATGAGTTGCTTTAATATGAGTCACAAACAAGATCCGTGCCATTCGATGTACAACTAGAAAACATTTTTGGTTTCCATTGTTTTCAAGTAATTTTTGATTGATTATGTATTAATCAAATGTTCAATTGGTCGGTTGTATAAATCTCTTCATTTCGTTAAAAGTGCCTTAGAATGGTAGCACCTTCTAAGTAGTAGCAACTTACTACATTATTCGAAGAACCGATGTCATCCAATTTCAAGGTGTTGTACTTTAAAAGGGCTTTGCTAGCATAACAGTTCTTGGACCATTATAAGAATGATAGCTCGTTGTGAATGACAAATTCTTAAAAGAGTGGATCTCACAATAATCTATAATTATTTTTTATTTGATTTTTTGTGATCTAGAATAGACTGTTATTCTCACGATAAATTAAAAACTATCACACAATTATTTCTTTAGTTTAATGGGTTATCATAAACAGAAAATTACTAGAGTTTATGGTGTGGTTACCACACATTAAAAGCACAATATATACAAAACTACATCAAATGGACTTGATGGGGTTTACCAAATTTGGGAGCACTAATTGCAAAAGTCAATTGTGTGGAAATTGGAACAAATGCGTCCGCCCTGGTCCCTCAAGAAAACACTTGCCAATATATTTATAGTTTTCCATTCAGTACGCCTCTTTGCCATGTATCATTATATGAATAATTTAATCAAAACTTAATAATCTTCTTTAAAGGTCAAGCTTTTTGACCCGAGTTAAAGGTGACTATGGGCGAATGGAGTTTCGAGACTCCAACCCTGGCGGATTGGCCGTAATTTGTTAAAGATTTGAAGAAATTGAGGGGTCTGCAAGTTCGTTCCATTCAATGTCAAGTCAAATAAAAAATAAGAATGGTGAGGTTCACAACAAGTAGAAAGACCTATCACCTTTTCTTTTCTTCATTTACCCTTTCATTAAAGATACAATATGGGAAAAGAGGAATTACGTGATCACAAGCTTTGGACTCCACATCTTTCACTTGATCATGACCAGTAAGTTACAATCATGTAAAACTTAACCCCGGACAGATAAAAATGATGTTTTACAATAAGCTTATTGTGGTAATTTTCTAACATATTCCACGTTTATGCGTGCGGCTTGTGCAGTCAAGTCCTTGAACTTGTAGAAATTTCCCAATTAGCTCTTTGACTTGTGATTTAAGCTGATGTATGGATGGAAAGCTTATCAAAATTTTGATGTTGAGAAGACAGTGGAGAAATTCCCTTAGGTACTGCATCTTTAAATCATCGTTTCTGCAGTTTGGCCGAGTTCGAGGACCGTGTCGAGAGAGAGAGAGAGATGGTGAATTTGCTGATCCAATGTGTAAGTTTGCTCCATGTACACATCAGGACATGAGACCTTCTCATGTTTTATGGGGACACCGCTGATCTGAGTTGCTCGAGGAGGAGGTGGGAGGTGAGCCGAAGCGTGCTATCTTCGAACAGAAGTCGTGGCTGCAGCCTGCAGGAAGAGAGAGAGAGAGAGAGAGAGAGAGAGAGAGAGACATGGGAAAATGGAGAGAGAAGCGTGGGGCCAACGCTTAGCTCAGGGACAATGTGGATCAGAAGAGTCAGAGCGTGTCTTAAGGGCGACTCTTGATTCTAGGAAACTCAAAAACACCTCCAAGGCTCCAACCTCTAGACACCAAAAAGGTTCCTTTTCCTCCTTTAAAAAAAAAAAAAAAAAAAAAAAAAAAAATAATAATAATAATAATAACTTTGTTATGGGAATCGTGTTGATTCGTATCATTTGTAAATCATGCAATAATTCCTTAACTAGAAGATGAGATGGGCATCGACGATGTTTGATTCCACATTGTCTTACGAAATGATGCACTTGAACTATAATTATTTGGATTGCTGATGCTAAAATGTAAAATTTGCAATCCTATCCATACATCACCAGTTTGAGGCTCTTATAAGTAGCAGCACCTAAGCGAGCAAAAGTTAATTTGCTTTAGGTTTCGACTTTGTGATGTATAGTTGAAAATATAAGAGAAGTCAATTGAGCCAATTGCACCTGATGGGGACAAATAGTAGTCACGGTAAAGACTTCTTTTAATGCACATGTCAAGCATACATAACTTGAATTAACTTATTTTTCAAAAAAATGATTATATATAACACGAGAACTCTTTGTAAATTTTCAAGTTAGTTGTTTAATAAGTATGTCTAAACCATTCGTTAATAAAATCCATACAAGAATTCTCATATCCCTCTTTTTCTCTCTCCAACATAATGGGCTTGCCTTGGTGTTTGACGTTGACGATGGTGATGAAAGTGAATGAGGGTCCCCTGATTTTGCTTAGGATATTCCTTGTTTCTTTCTACCTTTCTTCATTATCCTTTTTATATTTATACCCCCTTCTTTCTTGACCTCATCTTGATAAATCTGTATGAAATTGCTCCATAATCTGGTGGGGTTTAAGGATTGGACAAGTTTGAATGACATAATATCCCAGGATTTCTGCACCACAATCTTGCTGAGCGTGTAAAGGACGAGCAATAGGAGTTCTTGTCGAGCTTTTCTTTTTTAAAATTGGATTCTATTCATATCGAGCTTGGCTTATCTCAAAGTAGTTCGATTATATTAAAGTCTACTAGAGCCTAAAGAAAAGTATAAACTGCATAATTGATGGATAAGCCCATCTCTATCGGATTTGAGTAGAAGAGAGAGGTATGAAATTGACTCACGTTCCTTAATCTAATAGATTGGGTTTCGGTTCAAGAAAGTTGTGTTCGATCGCATCACCACAGTGTTTCCAACATGAACTTATCGAAAAGGCATTGCATTAGTCAATCATGAGGGTTTTCCAAGAGCTTCAAGCCAATGTTCTACATATGTTGCTCGTTGAATTTAATCATCGAGTGACAAGTGTTATGAATTTTCTTATCTTCTCAAAAATGAATGACATGTTTGAGATATTAGTAGTCTTGTGATATAAATAAAGTGGGTGGGTTGTGCAGCCAACAATATTATGCATGTCGATCTTGAAGTATATAAGAATTTCACGAAAAGTACAAAAGAAGTCATAAACTTATTACAATTATGCAAATTTAGTCATAAATTTTCTAATTGTATCAATTAATTCATTCTAGTTAATTTTAGATGGAAATTGTAGATGTGAACACTGGTTGTCCTATGTGATATGGGTGGTACTAAAGCATATATTTTTTAATATTTTTTGAATATTTTCTTTTCTTTACTTTTTACTTTCATTTTGGCTAGTGATGGTCGGGACTTTCGATCGGCGAGGGGCCCTTCACTTAGATCTGATGAGGGCTTGTTGGCCCTTGCCCACTGGCTGTTGAGCTTGGTGGCCTAAATGAAAGGAAAAAAAATGAAAGACAAAATAATAAAAATTTAATTTTTTTTAAATTGTAAAAATTATCCATGTTAGCTCGACTAAGCCATGTAGGACAGCTAGCATTCACGTTAGTGACTTCAGTCAATGTTAAATAGAAGGACTCAATTGGTAAATTGTAAAAATATTTATAACTAATTGATACAATTGAAATGATTTATGATTGAATTAACACAATAACAATGGGTTTATAACTTTTTTGATACTTTTCCCTGAGAATTTCTTACAATTAATCTTTCATTTGGGCTGTGCTAATTAACGAAATGTGAGACTCATTGAAAGAAAACGTGTTACCTCAGTCAATTTGGATGCATAGTGAAATGAATCTGACCTCATTCTCTAAATGAAAACGAGAGGGTTTAAGATAACAAGTAAAAATCTTAATCTAATAATTTCCGTGAAATAGAAGAAAAAAATCTAAATTCATAAAGACCTTATATTTTCACTTATCAAACGAATTATTTCCCCTGTTCCAAAAAAAAAAAAAAACGAGTTATTTCCAGAAAATAGAGAAATAAATAAAATTAAAAATAAACAACTTTATACCAAACAAAGCCCAAGACTTTATATTTCCTTTTTTTTTTTTCCATGACCGGCCACTGAATTATTATTCTCGTTGGAGCAGCCAAGCTCCTAATTAGGTAACGATACAGCCAATGAACTACAATATATGTTGAGCACTAATCATAGAGCCAGACCCAAAATGCTGCATTGACTTCCTTACGCAATATAAAAACAAACCGATACTATTTAGCGAAAGCGATTAAAGAGCCACTTGATGATCTTCCTAATGCAAATTTCGTATGGAGAATCCTATGACTTTAATATTACCCTCCTACTGCAACGGACAAAAACATGAAACTTCGTTTGTCTTTGTCGGATAATATACATAAGTTAACCGAAAATTTGATGTATAGAGACAATTAAAACCACTACAAGATATTTCTTTTCCCTTCAAATAAAGAAAATTATCTGACTTAACTATGAATCGCCCACTCAAATCGGATTGACGGATAATAATAAATGTGATTTTGACATGTGACTGTCCTACCTAATCCCAAATCATCTCGATATTGGTCCTTTCTTTTTGCACAAATTAATTGCGTCTTTACAACATGTAAATGCAAATATTCAAGATTTAGAGTCACATAATCTGGATCGCCACCAATGATACAGATTCCATAGAGCCACCATTGATAAAAATGGGTTTGTTTAATCAAAATATTACGCAGCCTATCCAAATACCATATAAAGATTCTTATTTCTTTACACCGATCACGAATATTCTAGCTTTGTTTGTTACGCAAAAAATAAATGCTTTGAATTTTCTTTGCTAAAAATAATCCGCTTATGTTGCTTACAAAAATAAATAAATGAAAATATTTTTATATTCCATGAAATTATATAGACCTAAGTTGTTGTTGATAATGAAAATATTTTACAATAAGTAATTATTTCAAACGATATAATCAATCATTTTCAAAAAATATTTTTCAAATTATTTATTTTTGCGAAATAAAAAGGAGCATAAATATGTACCCTTTTCGGGGCAACAACGAGCGGCATTAGTAGGTCAAAGTTTTTCTTTTTGGCTGCTATATCGTTTAATGGTTGGATGGCCAAAGTGCTGTGGTTGCTTGATGTTCAGTTTCTTAACCTACATGCTCGTGGCCTGCAAGGCAAGAGCTTCCATGGAGTGATTTGCAAGGCCCTTGGGACATCTATCTCCCAAGGATCCTGTTTGTTTTCTCTTTCTTCTCAGTAGCTACGCATGCGAAAATTCGAACAGGAAGAATACGGTTTAAGGCATAGAGATTTACATGATTGAATAGATACAATCATCGTTCATGAGAGGAATTGGTGGAGTTTCCTTTTTCTTTTTGCGCTGCATGTAGTTAAGATATCACTAGAAAGCATATAACTTTAGTGGATTCCATCAAATTTGACGGTGCCGATTCTTACCAAGACTAGCCTATTACTTAACTCAAAAGGCCAAGACAAGAGGGAGGCCAAAGGCTAAAGATTCACTCAAAAGCAAATCGAATAGCCGCAGAGACAAGGGATACACGGCTCATCCAGAGCACACAAAATTCCTCTCCAAAACCATGGAGAGAAAAATGGAGGAAATAGAGACAACTCATGTCTCCTTTCAGATTTCAAAAGGCCACCTTTAGCAAAAGTTGACGGCCCGAAAAGGACAAAGGGTACATGGGTTTATTAATTTAATCATTCTCTAATGCAATCTACATCAGCACTCTCATCATGCGCATCCAAATGACAGGGAGATTTTACAATTTCCTCTTGGTTCTTTCCTTTCGCTTCCTTTCTTTTGCTTTCTCTCCTTATTCCCTCTTGACCCGATTAGCCAAACAAAGTGTGATGATCACTGTGTATGTTTATACGAGTAGTCAAAGATTAGGCAGGAGAAAGGCAAGATGCGGAACCGTGGATGAGACGGACATTTTGAAAATAGCTTAGAACTTGATTACAATTCATATCTGGAAAAGTTTAAGGCTCGATTGCATTATGTACATAAATTGGAGACTTCAATTTTTTTTTAACTTAAATAAAATTGGAATCTTTTTACTTTTCTAAAAACACAGCGATTAAATCCAAACCCGATAAAAGCCATATTCAACGAATTGGTTCCCCAAAGGAAAGTTTCCAACTCTAGCATGGAAGTATCTAAATTTTGTCAAGGACCCATTCACTTGATGATTTTGGATTTTCGAGACTGGTGAAAAATATATTGTTCTACAAATAATCTTGAGAAAAAGCGGAAAAAAAATGAATCAACCTATCTGTAAAGTAAATTACAATTACTAAAAATGAAATTGACACATATATGCCACATGTTTGGCTTATGTTTGCCCCATTTAATTGCACCTAAGTTTTTGCACCCTTTCTGCTGCAGTCCCTGCTGCAATAAATCGCTCTCTCTCTCTCTCTCTCTCTGTGGCCAAGTCGTGCGTGCATGGGCGTGGCTGTGCGCTGGGTGTCTGGTTGAACCCAAAAGCTGGCGTCGTCTACCGCCAAATGAAGACACTGCACGGTTTGACCGCGTCGTGAAGAGTGCCCGTGCGTTGTGCCTTGTTTGCGTCATAATATTCCGCACTTTGTGGCTGTGGCTGTGAGCGTGAGCGTGAGAGAGAGAGAGAGAGAGAGAGAGACAGGCGTGGGAGGCGCTGACAGGGGTGACAAAAGGCTGGAATCCGCAGAGGGAGGGCACGAGAGGGATCTTCAGATGAATATATGCGGACATGGAGTGGGCCAAAACAAGGGTCCAATAAGATCATTGAATACAAAACTGAATGACCAAGAAGATAAAACTGGGGAAGATAAGTTGTGAGTGAGCGAAAAGACGAGATACACCAACCCCTCGACGCCCCCTTATCTTCCATCCACCTTTCCCCTACCTTAAACTTCGCTGAAACCCAAGAACCCTTTGATGCCCATTGTCGGAGGAGGTAGATGCCGTTCTGGGCTATATACCTTATTCGACTTCACTCTTGTATCGGATGTATTCTATTTCAATTGTTGTATTGTACTTTCAACATCCCGTGATTTTACCGAATTATCATATGTGTATAATTTATAAATTGTTGTCTTCATGCTAAATTAGGCATTTCGTGACCCATAATGAATTTCATACACCGGTTGACAAATATTTAGAACATAAATTGATGAATTAATTATAATTGGTGGCAAAATACTACAAAGGCGTGTCGTAGAGATATTTAGTAAACAATGCACTTCTTCTGTTACTTCTTGGCGTTCCCCTTCTGTAGGTTGGGCATTTACTTATTTCTTAAGTTGTCAATTATAATTTTATCAATTGCCAGCTTTTATCTACGATTTGACTCATTTATTAAGTTATCAATTATATTTTCATCAGTTGCCAGCTTTTTTCTATGATTTGTGTTACTCACAAGATTTGCAAAATTAAGTCTTATTTGAGTAAGTTACTGATGCTTATTTGGTTTTCAATTATCAATATCTCTTATTTTTAATAAAAAAAATTCACTAATTTTTATTCACCTTTCTTAACAACAACGCTTTAATTTGCCAACTATTATAAGAAATTACTGATATTAATTGGAATGACTTACCATTTTTTTTATTAAGTAACTCAATGTGATAGAATTTAAAAAAAAAAAACAAATAAATGTTGTGACTGACTCAAGCTAGAGTTAGTCAACCACAACTACTAGATAACTTTAATAATTGAAAATTCTAATAAATCACGTAAATTAAAGTTAGCAATTTAAGAAAGAGTTTTGGTAAATTTATGGCATTATTTGGACAAGCAAATAAAAGTTGGTAAAAGATGCGAAAAATTGATAACTAAAAGTAAGGGGGTAATCTAATTGGAGGAAAGTGATAACTCGCTCTAACGATGGTTAGTAATGTCTAAAATGAGTCAGTAAATTTAAGTTGTTGCTGAGAATTACAAATAAAATTTTGAAAGTGGTAAGAAAAGGTGGCATATTAAAGAAAAAAATAGATAAGCATCAGTGCAAATTTCAAATGAGAGTTGATAATGCAATTACTATTTGGTATTTTTATAGGAAAGAAGTTGGCGAGTCGTGCTAATTTACTAGATGAGTTAGTAAATGTAAGGTTGCTAACCAAGGCAAATATAAGTTGTTAACTTAATAGAAAAGTTACTCAACTAAAAAAAAAAAAACTAAACATTAATAGTAACTCAAATGAAAGTTGTTAACATAAATCTAATTTGTAATTTAATCAAACGAACAATCGTTAGAGAATCACTCTAATTTTGGTTCATAATTCTGTGTAGGGATTAGTAAATTCGAAGCGTTAGTATCTTATGCAAATAAAAGTTGGTAAGTTAGTACAAGAATTAGTAATTTTTAAGCTACAAAAAAGTCAATAATCTTATAAAAAATTTGGAAAGTTACCCAAGTGTTGCACAAAAAAAATGCCACCGTTCATTTTTTTACTAATTTTTTTTTTCAGTTGCTAAAAAATATTAATATTTGCCAGTAAGAGAAAAAAACTCTAATTTTGGGCATCGAACAATATAATTTCTGCATTTGCTTGTAGAACTTGCTCAACATTCAAAGGTGAGAAGAGTAGTTAGGTTTCGCTGCTCTCGTCCCAAAAAAAAAAATAAAAAATGAAGAAAGGGTGTTTAGCTAATGCCAATCTACAGCTTTAATGCTACTGCCACTAGATTCTATAGGTGGATTTAGCAAGCAAAAATAATACATTTTGGCGACTAAACACATAATTATTTCTTTTCTTCCGTTCTCTTTCTTCTCCCTTTGCTTGGTCCTCTACATTTACAAGCATGCACGTCAAGTTCCGTCATCTGCTGCCGTCCAAGCTCCATCGAGAAGCATTGCTGCTGCCGCAACTTTCCCTTTCTTTGTGGGGTCAAGAGTTGTGTTTTTGGTGGCCGGAGAGATGGTGAGGGTTGTCACTTGTTAGGGTAGAAACATAGCAGTGTCGCAAGGCAGCAGCGTTGACAGCGTTGACAGTGCTACCAAAACTGCAGATAAACCTCTCTGAAAAACAAGATCAACTGTAACAACATATGTCTGATTAGATTATTGGAACTTCCAAAGTTATGTTAAAACAAAATCAGCCCAGCGATATTTGTTCTTTATCCCAATCTTGAAATTGTTTTCAAGTTATAAAACTTTTTTTAGTCTTCACACAGCAAGGTAAGTAAAAAATGCAATACTTCGTGGTGGATTCAGCCATGTAATTCAAATGGCTCGAAGCTAGAGTGAAGAATTTATAGTATCTGGACAATTGCTGATCAACAGTATATATCCATTTTATCCCCCCACCACTATTAAGTACGTCACCCTGGTCAACTTGGTTACTTTGCGTAAGTATCAGCATATTAAGGACATTGTAATTATACAAACATCGATCCCAGAAAAGATTAAGGGTTGCACCAAATTTCAGCTCGCCAGTCAACCTCTAGACATCGTATTCTTCACGGCGTTCCCTTATAAAAATTTCAGTTCTCATCTTCTAGTATGAAGAAATTCAGGAAACCAAGAAAGACATAGTCTTCCCTGTCTTCCCTTTAGAAGAAGGAAGATATGCAGCACGGCTAAACAAAACCCTAGAGGAAAGTGTTGGAAACCCTTGTTCCGGTCAATTGCCGTCTTAATAAAATAATGAAGACCCTTTAATCTCTTCCTCCATTAAACAAATCGAAACACCACTAAAGCTAATCGTTAGAGGCCATGGACCACACGTAATTCATGTGGAGAGCACTCGTGACTTCGAATCTAGCACACAATGATGTTGCATGTTCTCGCTTTCTCACTAGCTGCTTTTGAGTTCAAGTGGGTTTTCGAGATTGTCATGCTCGATGACTGGCCAATTGGAAGCTTTCAAACTCGAGTTAATTAATTGGGGAAGATATAAAGGTTAAAGCATCGAGGCCCCGGGGGGGGGGATTATTATATTAGTGGGGCTTAGTTCAATTAATCGAGCCGACCAAACTGAGGTTGTCATGTGATGGATGGTGATTGTTTTGGAATCATTCTTGGTCATCCTCATCAGCCTCGATCGCGCCCTTTCGCGTTTCTCAAATGTCAACGACTCATTTAGGTTGGAATCTGTTGATGCTTCCTGTCAAGAACCTAATTTGTGCTAAATTCTTTTCATTGGTTGAGCTCTATCTACTAGTAGCGTGTTATGCTCGGTGCAACTTCAATCTTCTTAGTCTCATTTTCCAGGAAAACTTCAAGATGAAATTTGCTTTTTCAGATGATTGCATCGAAGTGATAGATTGGAATTTGAAAGAAACAGAGCTATATTTTCCCAGATTTGCAAATATCTAAAAGATTCTTGGATATCTGTTGGTGATATATATGGTTTGATAATACGTTTCTACCCTTCGTTCTTTCCAATCTTGGAGTGATTCCATGGAAGTGAACATGCTTAAAGTCGTCTTTGATGTTTGCAGTCGAAAATGTCAAAAAAATGATTACGTAGTTTGTGGTTCTACGATGGCCTAAGTACTTTATAATAATCGATCGCACTTGACTTTAAGATGGGATTTGCGTGGTCATCGCTATGTGGAAGCAGCCGGAGGTGTAAAACGCTAGGGTTTCGTGAAGTGAAGGCGCACGATATGATGGATAGCATGGTGGGCTCATGGCTTCTCGCATCATCCAGGCAATACGTGTGAGCCCTCACTTGTTAGGCCGATGGCGACGGATGGTGTATACGTAATGCCCATGTCTCGCTTGAAGTAGAGTGACAGAGTTGATGCATGAACGGGACATTCACCCTTAAAGTCACCATCTTAGTACTCCTTTTAATGAAGCCTTGACCAATGGGGTTGCAAGCCGAGGGATTACAGATTGATGCTGAAGGCAAAAGGTCTCAAGTTCGATTCTTCATATTCCTCTTTCAGTCATTTACGAGTTCCTCAATCTAAAACATTCGTGTCTTATTCATTCTTTCACCTCACGTGTTAGGGTTCACATGCTTCAAGTATTCTTCATCCTTTTAGCTTCCCTTGAAGCTAGGCTAGTCTTTAGTATATATACGCATCGATGTATATAAGCTATATGGACCGCGTAGCCATTTTTTCTAAAAAGGTTATCCATCATGTATAGCCAACGTTGATTCACTGCTAAAATGTTGTAGTTAAAGGTTTTAGAATGATGAATTCGTTGCTTCAGTAAATAATCATATCTCGCACCTTTGCGCGAGCAAACTGCACATTCGGGATACATATCCAAATCGGATCACTTTAATTGTGATCAGCATACCAATTGATTCATCATTAGAAGGACGAATGGGCCAATATTTACCGACATATTATTGAGCCAAAGGAAACTTATCGGTGGAGAAGTATGAATACCAGAAAATTGCTGGAAATATTTTTGACATTATAATCTTAGAGATTTCCTAATTATTGATTCTCCGAAATGTAATTCTTTACAGGTAACTAATGAAGGAAAGCATGCATGTTATTACTGTTTCAGGTTTGCCTCTGGTCAAGTTGTCGACACTGCATACATGCGTAGATCACCATATTTAAGACTAATAAAAGAATTAATGCCACCATCGGTAAAAGGAAAACTTTGGACCTTTGAATTCAAAGTCTAAAAGGAGAATTCCATACATTAATCCGCAAAGTGGGTGGGTCTTTTGACTTGTGCACACCAAGCCCAAGTGAATTATTTTTCTTGCTTTATCTGTTGCAAATTAGATCAAGGGAGCTATGTGGATTTTTTTTTTTTTTTTTTTTTGTCGACGTGACCCCTGTAGATTGCTTTGAGTTGGTTTAATGTACAGAGAAAAATGTAAACTTTGGTATGTCACACAATGAAAGACTACAGGGCTTTATATGGGGTGAGTATGGTTCCGGGTTAGAATCATGAATCAAACCAATGGGAACCGGTTTAGTTTTAGGTTTCTATGCACCTCGGTTTGGTTTCCGGTTCTATATTTTAACGAATTGTCGATTCCCGATTTTTGGGGAAACCAAATCAAGAACCGGGAATCACCCTAGGAGAATCGAGGATGAGAAGATTATATTTTTATATTGTAATTCTGTCTATATCTAATGAGTGAATACTTTATTTAATCTCTTATCTCTCTCTGTTTTTTTTTTTTTTTTTTTTTTTTTCCTTTAGGTATGGATTGTCTTAATGAGGAGATTATTATCAATATATAGAGTTTACAAATCGAAGTGGAATGAATGCACAAGGTGAGGCTTTCTAATAAATATTCTAGTTTAATTAATAGTAATTTTAATTTAAAAATATTATTAATTGACTAACTATGTTTGTTGTTTCTTTTGATTTCATGTGGTTAGAATTTGAAACAATTTTTCATGGATGATTAAGGACCGAAGCTCTATAATTTAGGTTTATGTTATGTGTTTTGAACTTTTTATTTTTTTATTTATTTTACTTTTTCATTTTTTTTATGGATTGTTTCTATTGACAAATGAAAACCTTTCATTTTTATTATTGTGTTCATTTTCTTTTTGTTTATCTAAAAATAAAAACAAAAAAAAGGAACCACTTAGGTCGTGGAGCCGATCCTAAAACATGTGATAAGATAAGTTGGTTCAGGCTCTATGATATGCAAAGTAAGTTTTAGCTTCCAAAAAATGAAGAACTTGTTTTGGTCAGTACATTCCAAGTTTCAAGTGAAACTTGTAAAGAACCCGAAACTGATCATTCCCTAATTTTATATAAGTTGTGTTCCCAATTAAACCCTTCACGTCTTTAGCCATTTTTGTTTTGTGCATCTTCTACTTTATGAACGCCCAGATTTAGATCATTGTCCACATTTATGCTGTTTTCTAGGACACAGTATTGAGCACAAATGATATAGATATAGTGATCTACTATTCAAAAGTTTTCGGGTGTTTCATCGTGTTACCTTACAATGAAAACAAGATGTTTTCCTCTTTAGTCATTTTTAAGTCACTCGCTACATCATTGTTGGCATATTCTTCTTCGGATCTAATTCTTGAAAATGATACCTCTTACTCTACTCCTGCCCCTCAATCTCTAGAGTTGTCTTGTACTAATCATGAGGCGGGCACTCCTGGTGATCCGACTCCGAATGCTCTTGAGCCATTTCTGCCATTCGAGAATCCTTTGGAGCTTGTCCCTCGTTCTCCTACTCGTCTTTGAACCCATGCAAATCAACCTTCTATTCGGTTATGTGATTTCCATTCTTATACTACACTAACTTCTCTCCATGGAGAGACTCACGTATATAGAGAGGCCAATATAAACTTTCTTTGGTAGCAACCTAGGTAAGATGAATCACAAGTTCTGATACTAAGTGAGAATGTTTTAGGACTATTACCAATAATTATAAAATTTGAAGTTTTTGAATTGAACTTTGTAACATGTTACTGAAGTAGGTGCCGCCCTAGCTCATTTCACGTGTGTAGCCTCCTGTATATCAATTTCATGTATCGTTCTTAATCCAACTTATGCATGAGAACATATATAAAAAATATAGCACATCTTTTGTCCATGGGTTATGCAAGGGCCTCATATTTATGCAATCTCTCTTCTCCTATTAGTTTAAATTTTTGAGTTTCACTTTCTAATAAAGTACGGAAATTGAACTTGAGATCTCACTATTCTTGCAACATGCTAATTTTTTTTTTTTGGTTGGTAAAACTTCATTCATTACTCATTAGAAAATTCACCATTGCGGTGTCCCATGTCTTTACATAACAAAGAAAAAAGAGAATGAAGAATAATAGGCAGCCAATTAATAGGCAAAGACTCGTTCTGGTGGGCCTTTACTACTCAATCCACAGCTTGATTTGCTTCTCTCATACAAAAGATAACTGAGGCACCCTCTAAGCAATCCAAGAGATGTGTACAATCCCTCACTAAAGATTGGCATTTTACCCTACCGTGGAAATCGTGTTCTACACAAGTGGTGCCCTAGGGAGCACAATATTATTTTTTAAAGAGGAAATCCGTCCCCTTTACATATTGAGCATAGAAAATCGTACTTAGCCTTCCTCAAATTAATTATTGTTATGTAGCTAGACATTATCGACATCATAATGTACGGTCTCTTTTATTTAGCATCTACGCAGTGGTTCCTGCCTCTGTGGGAGTGCCAAACAATCAAACACGCAAATCTTCAAGAACAAGATATTGCTGCTAACAATTTAAAAATTGTTCGGCCATAATTGGCGAACATTTTGTTTTCACAGCTTATTATATTTAGTGGATGCTAACTATCTCCGGAGGAATCACCTTCTAAGTCTGTATAATGTTCCTTATTTAAATATGTTTAAAGGTATAACTCGCTGGATTCTTGTTCCTTAAACATTCCACAAGTCATCGAGGTTTAAACAATGCTTTGTTCTCCCACATGGTTTCTGGCTTCTACCAACTATAATCTTTTGACTTTCGTGATTCTTTTTATAACTAATTTATACTTGAAAAAAGAGATTGAAAAAAGAGAGGGTTTGGTAAGAGGAAGCAAGCAAACATAATGATTACTTACCTACTATGTCTGTAGTATTTTTTTTTTTTTTTTTTTTTGAGGAAGTACGAAGGTTTCGTATATTGCAAAATAATCTGTCACGCTCAAGCAGCTTGGGATGTGAGAAGCTAGCTGGACATATAAAATAAGCTTTCGAAGCATATCATTTCCTTAGCCCTTTTGGGCACTTAAATTATAAAATTTCTTCTCTTAGTGGTTTTGGTGAATGAAATTTATGTAGGATTCCTTAGGTAAGGCCCATTGGGTTAGGCCCAGATCTTACACACCTCTGGAGAATGGAGATAAGCATGTTTTTCCTGGATCTTGAAGTTCAGTATTGGCGCAAATTGTACCTCTTTTTCGGGCTCTCTATCACACGAAAAACCCGGTCGCATGAACGAAAACCTAAATCGATAAGTTGCCCAACTGAGACTGAGAGTAACGATGCAGCTTCATTGTAGGCCTTTGAGGAACAAGGCTTTGAGTCGATTCAGATAAGGCGGACCTATAATGATGGGACATTGGATTAGGGTTTGGGTGGTTTATGGCCTTGGTTCTTCTTCCTCTCTAGCAGCCCTAAAATGGTGATCTAGTCCTAAATGTGTAACACAAGTCGTGCCATTGCACGGACACCCCCACATCCTCTAACACACTATTACTAACTATGTTTCGCTTAGAATTTGAGAATGTGATTGTAATGTGACTTCTCAGGGATAGTCCTCCTTTATGCTCTCCGACGATTAAGTAATTGTCACTTCCAATGCTTCCTCATGGATGAGAGACTCTTGTACGTAAGCAGTGAAAAGAATGGAAAAAACAAAAGAGATTTAAATCAAAAGCTGATTACTGAGTGCGACATTCACAGCAGGTATCAATGAACTGCAACTTTCGATGGGCTATGTTTCCCCTACTTTCAATGGTGGAAACTCTCCAACCTAAAAAGTTTTGAACTTATTATATTTGTGTTAATTCAAAAATAAACCTTTTAATTATACTTCCAAATTCTTAAATATTTTGACAATTTGTCAATATAATCTATTTGGTCAATTTTGATCGGAAATCATTGATATGAACGTTGGTTATTTTATATGGTATGACTGATATTAATGTGGACAAATTTTATAACTTTTTATTATTTTTCTTTTCTCTTTTTGAAATGGAGCCTTGCCAAGAAGAGAAGAGAAAAAAGAGAAAAATAAGAAGAAGAGAATAAATAAATAAATAATTCAAAATGATATTAAAATATTATTAAAAATTATTCTTGCTAGCATTGGCTACGCTATATAAGAGGCTGTCGTCTATGTCAACGATTTCTAATCAAAATTGATCGGATAGACAAAACTAGCATAAATACAAAAAGTTTAAGCCCTAATTGGTTAGAAAAAGTTTATAATTGAATTAGCACAATTACAAAAGATTTATGATTTTTTTGGTAATTTTCTCCCAAGTTTGTTTTTCCCCGAGTTTTTGAAATAGAAATTAACCCTATTGGCCTTCTAGAACAATTCTAGGATTAACTCGGGATTTGTTGTCCTTTTTTTTTTTTTTTTTGTTTCATTTCATTCCGGTTCCAAGATCAACTCAAGAACCGACCAGAGTGCTCTTTTTTTTTTTTTTTTTTTTGTGGGTTTCATTTCATTATATAAAATATGCATGTGTCAAACATGAATACAATCGTTTCTATGTGCTTGAGAATATTTCAACAAATTTTTTTGTTTTATAAAATGAGTATAACAATTTACTTAGGATTAGGAGTAAAGAATCTGTATAACCAGGGGCAACTCTTCATTAACCGATGAGATATTTTACGTATCCGAACGTGATTTACAAACTTTAATTAGCAAAAACCATAAAAAAAAGGGAACAATTACGACTGCCTTCCAAACTTTTATGTACTAGGGAATTTGCGAAATGAACAGGTTATTCTTTTTTTTAGAGATATTATAACAAACGAAAAAGTAACTTACACATGAAAACGGTCTAATACGATTACGAACTAGAAAGGTAACTTACAACACCTGAAGATACGTGACAAAATTCAACATAAGGCACGAACAAATTTTATCGAATGTGAATCCGAGAATGTAATGTTTTTCAAATACGAGGTCCTTTATGAATAATTTAGGGGATTCTCGTAAATTATCAGGCCCTATCTTTCATTACCGTTAGAAAGTCTACCTTAAATACCTAAGTTTTTAAATAGAGGGAGTGCAAATTGCTCCTAATGACACATGGAATGTGACAAATGAAAGTTTGAGAGCACTTGAAATATATTAGGGTGAAACCTGACTCTCATACCAAATTAAAAGGTTAATTTAAAGATTACGGTCTATAGGTGAAAGGAGATTACATACAGATAAGAGCATATTGACCTTAAAATTGTAACCAAGTGATGCAGAAATACTCAAACAATAGCATTACACATAATTATTTTTACAAAGATCGTAAGTATAGTAAACTTCTCAATTGATTGGTCCTAACTTTGCTTCGTACTAATTTGTGACGCGCTTCAAATGATGATAAGTTTTCTGAAGTTCCCGTAAGTTTTGCTTCAGTGACCGTGACTTTCCTTTCCTGTTCGTAATTTTTCTATTAATGTAAAGTTTTCTTGTGAAGTCAAATCCTTCGTAACGTTCACCTAACTTTTGTATAGTTTTCTTCCAGGGATAGCAAAGGTCTTTTAAGTTATCGTAAATTTTGTGCTCCAGTTATCATAACTTTCTTCTGCCATTCTCGATCGTCCTTAATATTGCTAGTTAATATTGCTAGCAGCTTTCTTTATTTACTCATAAATTTTGAGGTCGACTCGATCCTGACGTTCCATGCAACTTTACTTTGTACTTCGTAACGTTTTTGAAATGATAGTAAGATTTCTTAAAATTTCATAAATTTAATTATAATATCATTTTCCTACCTAATTGTCCTCACTAATAGTATGTTACTATCATGTTCTAACTCTTCGTTATAGGACATAATTCCCTTTGTAATTTCCTTTGGAATTCATAATATTCATCACCGATAGTAATTTACCCATTGCATATCTTTAAGTGACTTTTCTCTATAGGATATAATTTCTTTTGTCGTTGTAAGTTCTATGCATCCCATGATTTATAATTCTCTACTAAACACAATAATCTAGGTAAGTTTGTAGAAAATTTTTAGGCTCTATGGTTTGGTAATTTTCTTTACTCATCACAACTTCTTTTACTAATGTAAGTTTGATCCCTCTACCCCAACATTGGATACCGGTCCCAGAAAAAAAACACTAATGGATAATACAATTACCCT
The DNA here is from genome assembly GCF_016545825.1 of Eucalyptus grandis. NCBI lineage: Eukaryota > Viridiplantae > Streptophyta > Magnoliopsida > Myrtales > Myrtaceae > Eucalyptus > Eucalyptus grandis. Next base: position 36,499,655 of record NC_052615.1, read on the forward strand.
TTATTTTCGATCTATCTCTTTTTTTCCACCTAACGACAACACAGGAAGACGGGAAGATGATAAGAGAATATATTCTAGCGCGCCGCATTCTTCAATTCAATTTCTTCCTCAAAAAGAAACTTCGAATAGGCCTAAATGTCGTGTTGCTGGGTTCTGATTTGTCAGTAATGTCATTTTTTGGCAGAAGATAAGAATAATTTCAATAATTGAGAGGATTTGAATTATTAAATAATAAAAGAATGGGGATAAAGGGGTTAAGAAAATGGACCCGATCATATAATGTCCTCTCAGCGAGAAAGATACATAGCTTATAATGTGTTTATTTTGAGAAAAATTAATACGTTCTTGTCAAAATGATCGTTTGTTTCACTTGATGTAATTAGTTAATAAATGATTACATCAATTATATACTAGATGTTCTCATATAAGTGCCACATGATAAAAGATTAAATTTCTCTTTTGTTTGTATCATCTATGTGAAAAAAGAATTGAATCCTCTTAAAATATTGGAAGATGTATTTATTTACAATGTTAATGTCATCATATCGAGAGGACACGTAGACGTTGGCACGGTGGAACTGATAAGAACGAGGCACAACTCCCAAGTAAGCATGGAAGTTTCGTTTTTGGCATTTTTCAAAAAGGGGCTTCTCGGTGTTCTAATGAAGCACAACGGTAAGTACTACCATCATGATCCTAATCCTGCGAATTACTAAATAATCAGACAATAAATAAAAATAATGCCGAAAAAAGTCACGAAAGTAGAAAAGCCCTCCGAAACGGGTCTAAATGATGGATTTTGAGAGCCGAAACAACTTTTTTCCACAATTAATCATAGCTGTAATTACACATATATGCAATTAGTAATCAACTAACAGAACAATAGTAAAATTTTGCATTTTAATATAGTCTGGCTGTAAAATTGCATTTTACGTGGACCTACCAAAAAAATAACAGAAACAACTGCTCCACTTGCTCTGATACCAAAATAGTCTCCAAAGTTTCAGCCCGTAAAACGAAAACCTCCAATTCAATTCAAGAAAATCAAGAAAAACACCCTCTCATCATCGACCTGAACTCCTCAAAATTCACAAAACCGTCGCCGTCCGTATCGACCCCTCTAATCATGCGCCTGCAATCCTCGATGCTAGCTTCACATCGCACACCTTGCAAAACCCTCTGCAGCTCCTTGGCCGATATCAAACCGTCCTTGTTGGCGTCAAAGATCAGGAAGGCATCCATCAGGTCGTCATCCCCGCTCAATACCGCGACCAAGAACTCGTCCAGGTCGACGCGCCCGTCGCCGTCGCGGTCAATTTCCTTGACCATCACCCGTGCCTCCTCGTCCGCCGCCGCCGCCCCGACGTGCCCGAGGCCTGAGAGGACTCGGCTGAGCTCCGTTGGCGAGATCTTGCCATCACCGTCAGCATCAATGAGCTCGAAGACTTGTCTCAGTTGGGCGGAGACCTCGCTTGCTGCGAATGAAGAGGGAGTTGATGAGTGGAACTTCGAAGATGATGGTGACGGTGGTGTCTTGGGATTTCTTGATCTCTTGTGCCGAGTGGATGCCTTGTTTGGGAGCTTCAGTTCTTGAAGGAAAGACCCGCACTTTTGCTGGAGAGAGCTAAGCCAAATTCTTAAAGAATCGGTCATGGTTTTGAAGTTCTCTTTACTAGTCTAGATTTTCTTGGAGAGAGGTGTTGTGGAGATGGAGAGATGAGAGGTCAGCGGATGGAAATTATAAAGGTTGAAAGGATCGATGTATGAGTCCCATCGAGGAAAGGAGAGATAAGTAAGAGGGAAGAATGGGTTAGATACAGAAATAATTAGTGATTTATTAATTCCATACTGAAACTTTTTATAAAAATAGCTAATAAAATATTTCAATGTGAAGTTATTTGGTAGAGATTTCTAGTAGACAAATTAGTGACACCTCATCCTAAAACACGGAAATCACCCACTGTTAATTTTAGTTAAGCTTATGCCAATATGGAATCTCACCACCCATTGCATGGTGTTAGATGGTGTACATAACTTGTGATAGATTAATCAGAAACATAAACCTAACCACCCATCAATGTATGGTATTTTTCAGTATTTCCTCTCTTGAACTTTTTTCTCTTTTTTCTCGACATTTGCTTTGCATGAAATAAGTAATTTAAAAAATATTTTTTCTAAAAAATAATTGAAAGTATCACTTTTTAATATAAATGAATGATACAAATATTTTGACCATCCGCGAAAATATGTAAACATAAATCCTAGTTGATAACGAAAACAATTTTCATTAATTAATTATTTCAAGTGATTAATTTTAGGAAATTATTCTTCAAATTATTTACTTTCTACGAAACAAAAAGAGTTTAAATTATCTCTTGTTTTCTCTTATGTTATTTTTTCTTCTGTTTTAGACAAAGGAAAGCGATTTACCATTAGAACTCTCTTCACTCTCTCTCTGTTTCTACCCTCTCAATCAAAGTAGCACGAAACGTTGGTCCACAATTCTCATTTTGCAATCAAGAGAATTAAAAAAAAATAAAAAATCGACTGAGTCAGACATGGTTGTTATGTATTTGAACTTAGAATGTCTCACTAGGCAATGTTTACAGAAGGTAGGATGGACATGCTGCCAAGATCCTCGATATGAATTCCTTGGATGTTGACAAAGTCCAACAAGCATTGTCAAAGATCGAACTATGAATCTATTCTTTACCTCAGGAAACTTAACATCTTTTTTCTCTTTTCTTAGAGGAGAACTCATCTAGAGAGACAACGAAACATCTCACTAAACCATGTCGGATTCGCTTCCACTCAGGTCATAATTAGTGATTTAATAAGTGAAAAAGAGAGCGATTTGGTCTTAGACACTGACCCAGCCCTCCTTGTCCTTATCTTGGGCCATCACTGACTCAATCCCTTCTTGAAATGGCCAAAAGAATCTGGTGGACGCCAGCTAAACGGCGCAGCAATCGAAGTGCCGGCAAAGTTTGGGCTCTTCTGCGACTGGTGGAGGGATTCGATTTGACCAAGTTATAGGTTGAACGTATCTGAACCACAATCATGCGATTGGAGCTTATGGTGTTGTGGACAGCCGGTGTACCGCGTCATATGCTTTCGTGCCATTTATATATGGGACTCGCCACTTGCAAGCCCCCTCAATCACCTTTCCAGAAGCGCACGTATAAAATGGACAAAAAGCTATTTGAAAGGGGCATGCGATTTTTTGGACTTCTGTCTCGTCACGCCCGTTACTAAGATCCAACAGTTTCCTTTATCGTGCTTCAAAAAATATAAAAATGTCAGGCACCCAATTTTTGCAATTTTGAAAATATTAATAGACAAGTTAATGTCAGATTCAATCATCAATTCGAAATTCTGTGATTCCAACACGATTTTCAATTGAGAAAATTACCAAAAAAGTCATAAATATATTGCAATTATGCCAATTCAATCATAAACTTATTTTTTTGACCAATTAAGTCTTAAACATTTTACAATTATTCCCGATCAGTCTATCCGACAAGAGGGGCCTCACTTTTGCCGGGTCTAGTGAGGGGAGCCTACCAGTCAGCGAGCTCATGCTCGACAACAGCGGGGCGAAACCTTGCCGGATTTGGTGAGGCAATTTGGCGGGCTCGCCTCAGTCCGGTGACCGGCCGCCTTGGTTAGTCGCTGGAGCCAAAGGAAGGAGGAGGGAAGGAGGGAGGAAGAAGGACGAGGGAGAAGGGGAAAAAAAGAGAAAAAGAGAAAAATTAATAAAATATTTCAAAAAATAAAATTTTATTAAAAAAAGATTGCCGGTGCCGGTTGGCTGTCACGTCAGCATTGGCCGGCCAATTTTGGCCAGATGGATTGATTGGGAATAATTGTAAAATGTTTAGGATTTAATTAGTCAAAAAAATAAGTTTAGGACTCAATCGGTACAATTATAATAGGTTTATTACTTTTTTTGATAATTTTCCTATTTTATATTTTCCCTCGTCAGAAGTTTCAGGTGTCTTTAATACACACGGACGTGTGAAAATGTATGTCCTTCACCAAAAGTGACTTTTTCATGGAAATTGAATTGTATCTTCTTCGAAATTGGCTAAAAATGAGAACTTTTGGGCAGATCGAAAATTTGACAATCATAATTTTTTCAGGAAAAGAAAAGGGATAGATTGTAAATGGATGGGCCGTCCATCGGAGTTTGCCGGTGTCTCTTCAATGCCTAAGCCAAGCCTAAATGATCATGAAACAGAAATGGTAATCAAGTCCTGCAAAATGATGGGCCGGCTTGGCCAAAAATATTATGGACTAATCGATAGGGTCTTTACTGAGTGCTATATGGATTTCTAACTTCTAGTGAAGAAAGTTGTTCTTGCGCTCCGCATTCCTTTTACTTCCAAATTTGGATACTATGCTTGACTCCTTCAATACCATGAGCTTTATGACAAATAAATAAAGAAGTACTATGAATTTTAAGGGTTAATACCACAAAAAACCTCAAATTGGTATACATATAACAAATTTACCGAAAACTAATTTTTTGATCATAAAAAATCTCAAACTGA